>NC_051063.1:149374120-149713938 GCF_004664715.2 Peromyscus leucopus
TTCCAAAGTCCTTTGGTGCACCTGCATCCACGCTTCTGAAGACAGAGGGAGGCAGCAGTGTGCCTCAAAGGCCAGCCGAGGTCTCTGTCTCCTTGTGCTCTCCCCCAGAGTCACAGAAGGAGCCTTTCCAACTCCGCCACTGCCTGCCTGCACCTAGGAAGGGTAAAAAGGACTCTAAGCCCCATCATCTTGGAATAAAAGAAAGAGCTGGTTTGTCATAGAGCGGGTTGGGGGTGGGTGGGGGAGGGGAAAGCGGGCGTAGGCTATTTCCAAAGAGCACTTAATTTAATTTTTCCTCTGAATGACCCAGGGCTGTTCCATCGGACGGATGGAAGGGTAACGTTGCCTTAAAACAGAAATATGCAGGCGTTGGCTATTTTTTGGCAAATGAACGTGTCTTCATTCCCAAAGTGGTTCTCCTTTAATGGCAGGGTGTGGTCCTTCAGCATGGGACCGAGGCACCCCTCATGGACCCCCCCATATCATCTGGGGCTTCAGTTCATCTCATCAGGGGGTGGGAAGAAGGGAGGAACATGGCTAGGCTCATTTCCAGTGGGTTCTCATTAGGTTCCCATCTTGTCATAAACAAGGAATACCTTCTAAGATGCAGAGGCTTTCCAGCCTGGGTCTGTTGCGGGGTCTTTGATTTTTTGCGGTTATGGCCATATTTTCTGGTTTCAGTTTGACTGAGGAACCCATAGGGTGCCCAGAAATAATACGAAAAGTCAAATCTTTTTTTTTTTTTTAAAGGGCGGGAGGCAGAGATCCCACAATGAAAGTGCCTGAGTGAGGGGAGAGTTCCCTACAGCAGTGTCTAAAAGGAATTCTGGACTTCAGCCATCAGGGGGCTGGAGTGTAGCCCATGTCCCAAATGAGAAAGTCCCTCTTTGCATCAGCCATATTAGGGGGTCAGTGTCTGTTCCCCAGATGCCTACTGAATCCTACAGCCATACAGAAAACAGCCCTTTCCAAAGAGGGCCCTTGGTTCTCTCTTGATGGGTGCTACGTAGGGATGGACAATGATGCCCTTGATGGGAGTGTGGTCCTGGAGGTGCCCTACCTGTGTCCTGCTGTGTCCCCTACCCACAGGACCTGAGCTTCAAGGTCCCCACCTCCAGCTCATCCCATCTCAACTTTGTTCTGAGGCCAGCATTGGGACAGGCTCAGGATTCACCAGAGTGCAGCCTCCAGGTGCAAAAACCTGCACCCTGGTGAAGGGTGATTTAGATGTGGGGAAGAGGGAAGGAGACATCCTGTGGTTCTAAGAGAAATGGGGCAGAACAGAGGGGTTACCGTTTCAGACTTCTTCCTCCCAGCCTCATTCTGTCCAGGAGGCCAGCCCTTTTCTTGCCAGAAGCAGGTGCTACATACAATGTGCACAGGGTGACAACATTTCCTAGAGGCTTCATCTGGGATCCCCACCAAGCAGGGGCACCGTCCATGTAAGACAAATCTGAGCAATAGCTTGGCCTCGTTTCTCAGCTCCCGGTTGTGGCTTTGTTTACAAGGCTACCTATTTGGACTTCAGACAGGTGTTACTGATTGCACACACCCCTTCCCCCACACACACATACACACACTTTACAAAAGGTCATTAGGTCAGAGACAGTGCTGGAAGATTTATGTATAGCCATGTTGTGATCAGTAAGAAATGCTTTGTAGGTCACCCACATTTTTTTTTTTTTTTTGCTGTCCAGAGTTTCCATATGTGAGTCCTGGTGGCCGTATCTTTCAAAGTGAAAATCCAGATGTGGACTCACTGTTTTGAAATCAGGATGGCACTAGAAAGAGCCAGGCCCTATGACTAATTTTCCTGATTCTGAGTCTTCGAAGGTTTGTCCTGGACACATTCCAGAGAATTTTGTACCCAAACATGGATGCTCAATCCAGCTAACTACTGATACAGGCCTGAGCACTGGTGAGGGAGAGGCCCTTCCTCTTGCTGGCTAATTGACCTCCAGCGAAAGGAGCAGAACTGGCCTGGAGGCCCCAGTCCACCAGGGGAAGGAGGCTGGCTTGTTTTCTGTCGACTCCCTACAGGGTTAGTGGACTTGTCTTGGAACTCTCTAGCTCAGCCTCAATCCCCCACCCCTCCACCCCCAATCTCACACAGCTTTAAAAACTTAACTACTTTTATTTAGAAACAAACAGGATGGCAAAGAAGACACCTCCCCCACATCCCTGGGGGTGGGCAGGAAACATAGGTCAGGCGTGAGGGTGGGGTTTCTCCCAGCTGTTTCCCCAGGACACCTACAGTGGGTCTGCTGCCTGTACTCATTAGCAAGGTCAGCCTGTGAGCCAGGCTGCCCTTCTCAGAACTGAGAGCCTAGACTTGGGAGTGTCTATTCCCCAGGAGAAGCGAGGGCCACTTGAGTCACGAGAACTACCCTGGTATGTGAGTGGAAGGATTTCTCTGTCCCCTATTGCACACTGGAGAGACCCGGGGTGCCTAGTGCAGGGGAACCCCAGGGCCAGTAACACAAGCCTCCTTGCATTGTGGGGTCGGAGCTCCTGGCCTTCCGTGGTGACTGGAGATCCCTGTTGTGGTTTCATTGGTTAGGCCCAGGTGACTGCTTCTCATCCAAAGCCATCGGTGGAACTTCTGGGGATCCTTTGCCAAAACCCCAAGGCAAAATCCAAGGGTCCAAGGCCATTTCCATCAAGTTCCAGATTTTCTTTCCTATAGGAACTTTTTTTTTTTTTTTTTTAAACAAAACCCTAGCTCCCAACATGCTTCCAAAGGCCATGTTCTGTCTTTCCTGGATCACTACAGTGAAGTATTACAGTTGTACAGTTCCCAATCTGGCCTTGGCTTGCTCGGATAAAACTTTGTTATGTATTTTGTAAGGCATAGATTCTATATTGTAATGTCCTATGCAAAAGAAAAAAAATTAATGAAATTGTAAATTTTATTGTTTTAACATGTATGCATGTTTAGTGACGTTTACATTTTGAAATAAAATTTATGATTCATTATTTTATTTGCCTAGGTGACTCTCTTGAGGGGTGTGGTCAGCCGAGGCTCTGGGAGGGGGACAAGTTAAAATCTGGAGAAATGCCATCCACTGACTGGAGGGGCAGAACGTCAGCTGGGGCTTTACACAAGATCTCTGGGGATCGTGGGTTGTCTTTTGGGTGTGGGAGACATTTGAGTTCACTGACTTTCTCTCACTCTCGAAGCCAGCAGAAAGGACACAGAGGACATGATGCCCGTGTCCTCAGAGGGTTATATGTGTGTCCTCCAATGTCCTTTTTGTTAGTAGTCACTGTAACAAATAGGATAATCGACCCAAAGAGGAAGGGGGTTTCACGGAGTCCGCCATAGGCAGTTGGCTCCTTTGCTGTAAGCCTGTGGTGAGGCAGGGTGTCACAGCAAGAGGGAGTGGTGGAGCAGAGCCATTGACCTCCCCATGAGGTGGAAGAGGAGAGGGAACCCAGCTCCCCCTGGGCCCATGATGGGCACATCATCATGATCTGAAGACTTAGGCTCTGCCGTCTACCAGCGTTACCACCCTGGGGAGCAAGTCTCCACATGGACACCTGGAGGTTGCTTCCAACCCAAACCCTAATGCTCCCGTAAGCACCTGCACGCTCCCTGGATGCAGCTGTTCTTTGTCTAAGATTCTAGAAAATGCCCATTTCTAGCCACAGAAGTCACAAGCCAAAGTTCACTGCCTAGGGAAGAGGGAAGAGATTTGATGCCTGTCGACACCAGAGGCCAAGTTCTCTGTGATCTTTTACTGTCCATGGTTGCTGTGGATGCCAGCAATGGAAAACAGCTAGCAGGGTCAGGTGAGTGACTGGGTCTTCCCCACCCCCACCCCCGGTCTGTAACAACAGTAGCATGTGGGTTGGGAGATTGGGGGGGTGGGGTGGTATAGTTGAGACCCACATCCTCAGCTTTCATCCACAGTGGCATCCATGCTGTTTCAATCTGCACCTGTAAGTGAAACCCACCAAGAAATATTAACAAAAGAAGGCATTTCAGTTGAACACGGGTTTTCCTGAAGCCACACTGACCCTGTCATCACTTCCTGATAGACACTGGTTTCTAAGATCAGGACAGATGTATGTGCTTAAAGCACCAGTTACATTAACAGCTATAGACAAACACTCATCTTAAAACGTGTTGGCCCAAGATACTTTGCCGCCAGTTCTCAGAGTCTTGCCCCAGGGCAGCACTGTTCACCTCCTCTGCAAAGTTCCCGTATTGTGTAGGAACTTCCGCAGATAGGTGGGTCAGCTTCCATAAACTGTGTGGGGGAAAGGATCCTGGATGCTTTAAAAATACCCACAGGAAAAAGAAATGCCCGTCAGTCATGACGTCACTTCTGAGAGTTCTTTCCAAGAGGGAAGCAGCATTGACAGCCCACCTCAGGAACTGGGGATCTCCTGAGACCTTAGGAAACAAAACACATCTTCTAAGAAGCCTCAGTTTTTTCTGACACTTGAAAGTGGAATTCATTAGTACATGGGACATCCAAGTAGCACATCCTTTCTGTCTTCCTGGGACAAGGTAAAGAGGCCCCTGTGCAGTTTGTGGTAGTTTGGTGGAGTGCCATATCTGCCTGTATCCAGGTCAGGGGAGGGGAGGTGTCAGATTGGGGGTGTGGCAGGCTACCATCATCCCAGGGAGCTGATTCTGCCTGTTTTTTTTTTAAGTTTTTATTTATTCATTATATCTTTAACATCAAGCATCGTGATCCTGGACATTTCCCTGTCCCTTCATATCTGCCCTCTGCCCTTACATCTCTGTAAAAATAAAATAAATTTCAGAGAAGAAGAAAAAAGGAACAATTTTGTCATGGAAGCTGTAGTGTGACACAGTCACACAATATAAATCCTTTTGTCCAGGCATCTTTACTTGCAGGTGTTCACTGCAAAGAGTCATTGGTCTGGTTCGAGGCATCTGGTCTCTGCCACACCATCAATGCTGGGCCCTCACTGGGACTCTTCTTGGATATCCTGTTGTTGCCCTGTGTCGTGGAGATTCTGCAGCTTTTGGCCTCCCCCTTCACATGCTCCTTCAGATCATAGATGGGGTGGATGTTGGGGTGGGCCAACTCATAACCCTGGTTCTGGGCCTGGGTAGTTGCAGGGTTGGTCAGCTGGCCAGCTCTCCCCTGCCCTCACCACCAGGGTGAGCTCTCCAGCACTGCCCTGGCTAGTTCACCCCTTGCAGCAATGAGCAAGGGGCTGGGCCAGTTCTGCTTTCACACCCTCAGGGTTGGCTCATCTGGATCATCAGGGTCAGCTCTACTGTGCTGCTCAGGTGAGGTGCAGGGCCTGCTCTCCCGAGTACCACAGCTGGTGAGGGGCAGGGGCAGCTCTCTCACCCATCTCAGGTATAGAGGGGTGGGGGGTGCATCTCTTCCCCACCCATATGGCAGATGAGTGGGACCAGATCTCTCATGCCCAGACAAGATGCAGGGCCCGCCTTCTTGAGTGTTGCAGCTGGTAATGGGGAGAGTCAGTTCCCTCAACAGCTGGAGGCTGTAGGGACGAGAGAGGACATCTTTCCTTGGACCCCACCACTACACCACAGATGGAAAGAGGCACCAGCAGCCATGCCCCTCTCACACCCTGAAAGCTGGCTCACCCATGCCCCCGTCTACAGGGTCAACTCTACTGTGCTGCCCAGGCGAGGTGCAGGACCTGTTGTCCCTAGTGCTGCAGCTGGTGAGGAGTTGAGAATCTGCCTCTTTAAGGATGGGTTTACCATGTGTCCTAATCTGTCCTCTGCTGTTGGGAATGTGGTGTCACAGTGAAGGTTAGCTATAAAGATGAGGTTTGTTTGGCTCAACCCTTCCTGCAGACGCAAGCAAGGTCTACTGCCCACATCTGATAGCCTTCCTCCAGGCACATGCCATGAGGCACGTGTGTGCATATATCCCCTTGGGACTCTCTTTTTTATGAATGAATCAACCAGTCAATTATGGGTGCTTCACCCTGATAACGTACACCTAACCATCTCCCAAATACCACACTCCAAACATCACAGTTGGGTTGAATTTCCACCATTTTTACCACTCACCATGGTTAAATTCGAGCATGACTTTCTGTCAGGAATGAGCCATAGGCAAACCACAGCACCACACTTCGTACCAGCTCGCAGACCGTGAGCACCCCATTACTTGAGGCGTTCAAGCAGATGGTAAAACACTGCTTGGCAGGAACACCGCGAAGAAAGCTGTGTTCTAGAAGAGTAGCCCGAGCTTGCACGAGATGGGTCGTTCTGTTTCTAGGCGACTCCCGGGGCATGATCATGCAGAGCCTTGGAAACACTCCGGTCACTTGCACAGGACCTTAAACCACAGGTTAGGCATGTGATTTGTACTGAGATACAGAGGACTCCACCTCTCCAATCAAATCTCATACGGCCCATGATAGAACACTTACTGTGAGCAACACTCCTGAGGTCTGCTACATGCAAAGCAGTATGATCAGGTAAAGACCCAACTTCTGACAGCCGCATCCTGTCTGCCTGACTGTCCTGCTCCAACAAGGGTGAAGGACTTGGACTCCACAGCAGTGGTATAAAGGCTAGGCCGGTTTTGACAGGTGGTTTTGAAAACGCTCATCCTGGACTCATTCCCTATTACTGCTGCTTTAATAAGCTTCCCCAGACAGCCACTGAAGGCAACACACATTGAATTTTTTTTTTCTTATAAAAGCTTTGAGGGTCAAACGTCCAAACTGAGTTGTCCTCAAGGTGTCAGCACGACTGGTTCCTTCTGAAGGCTTTTCGAGTCCCAAGTCCATTCTTTGACTTGTAACCCCATGGTCTCTTCCAAGCCATCAGGCATCGGGGGAGAGTAGTCATCTCTCCTCTGGCATCTCCTGCCTCTGTGATTGCATCTGACCTACCTGGTAGCCCACGTCCATCTCTCCACCTATCTCAGCCTGCATGCCCTTCCTGCACCCTTCTGAGTCTACAGCAGAGCAGTAGCCAGGCTGCAGTGAAGGATCGGAAGGGGGTGGGAAAGGCCCCAGTTCCCACATGGTCCCCAGAACTGGGTATTTCTTTACCCTGTGTGGGCCTTCATGGTTTTTACTTCATCGTTGATTCCAGATTGCTCCTGGAAAATGGTCCCCATCCTGCCCCTTCATCCCTGCAAGTGTGCCCAACCTTCGTCAAAGCAGTGACCATGCAGCCCTGGACAGGGCTTGGGTCTCCGTGCTGAGACCAGCCTGGGCTTCCCATCTTGAACACACTGGCTTGTGCAGCCACAGTGAGCCCGCTCTGGATTTTGTTCCCTCCTGGAAAGCAGGCTTGGGCTGTGGTCTGTGGAGGGTGAAGTTCACAGTGAGGCGGCGGGGACCAGGAGCCAAGTCAGCAGAGCAGGGCCTTGTGCGGAGCCTTCAGGCCCCTCCCTCAGGGCCTGGCCTGGATCCCCGACACTTTGGGGAAACCGTTTGCAGCCCTGCCGTGTTGTCTCAGTGTGGATGAGGACCAAGACGAACCCAGGATGAGGGGTTGTCTGGCTCACACTTGATCAGCTGCCTAGACACCTGGACCAGCACCTAGCTCGGCTTCTCCACTTCCCACTACTGTCTGATTGATGCATCTGCACCCATGGGCCGGGTGCTGCTCCGTGAGCACCCTCAGCAAGAGGCACGAGTAGTTCTGATTCATATCACAGAAAAGATAAGCCCAGAGAGGTAAGGTGCCATCCAAGGTTGTGCCTCTCACAGAGGCCAGAGATTCCTGGCTTCAAGCTTTGAGTTAAGAGTTATTATAACCTCTCTGGGGTTGCTCCTGCCCGGTTGTTGATAACATAAGGATGTCCCCCCACCCCATGACACAGAGCTCAATACTTTTGTCTTTTCTGACTCCTTTTTTTCCAGGGCCTAAGCCACAGCCAATGGTGGGCTTTTACCCCGATACCTGCCATGGCCTCCAAGATGAAGTACTACTGTCTCTGGGGACCCAGGGCTAGGCACAGCAGGGTAAGGCCCTCCATGAAGTCAAGCAGCAATGACTTCCCCACCCAGGGGTCTGCATGCCTCCACTCAGTCCTCCTGGAACCAGGATGCTGAGGACACCGGACACAACATCGCTGGCAAATCCAGGTCCTCTTTTTTAAGGAAGCTGTTTAACAACTCATAACTACGCATAGGTGCCAGGGTCTTGCACTGTGTTGCATGATATGTATGACCACTGCATACACACTGCAAACTTTTATCGTGTCTTTATGATGAGAACATTCAGAACTCTTTCTTCCGGCCTACATTATTGTTGGACTTAGCCTGCCATGCAACTCAACACCTGACCTGGTCTCTGATGACCACTGTGCTGCTCCCAGTTTCTGTATCAGACACCGCACGTGAGTGGGGACATGTGACACTTGTCTTCCCGTGCCTGGCTTATTCCATTTAACGCACTGTCCTCTCTGCTCTCAGCAGGATTAAATATGTTTTCATGGCTGAATAGCTTTGTGGTGTGTGTGTGTGTGTGTGTGTGTGTGTGTGTGTGTGTGTGTGTGTGTGACATGTTTTCTGTATCCACTCCTCAGTTCGTGGTCCTCCCATCACGTTCATTCCTAACCACCGAGAACAGCACTGCAGTGATCACAGACATGCATGCATCTCCCCAACACAGTGAATTCACTTCCTTTGGACATACACTCAGCAGTGAGATTGGCAGCTCACAAGGCAGTTCAATTTTTCCTGCTTTGAGGCTCCTCTCTGTTGTTTCCATAATGTTTGTGCTGGTTTACATTCATCCCCATTGCCTGTACAAGTCAAGAAAAGGGGACTCTTCACAGCATCCTCACCGACACTGGTTTTGTCTTTATTGTTGTTTTGTGAGACAGTGTCTGGTTAGCCTAGGCTGGCCTAAAATTCTCCATCTTCCTGCCTCAGCCCCTTGAGTGTCAGGAATACAGGTGTGTGCTACCATGTCCTGGAACTCCCTTGGTAGACCAGGCTGGCCTTGAATGCGTAGAGATCTGCCTGGCTCTGCCTCCCAAGTGCTGGAATTAAAGGCGTGTGCCACCACCGCCTGGCTTGGTTTGGGTTTTTTGATAATGTCGGAGTCATTCTTTACAACTATCTGGGTCTTAATGTCCTCCATGCCCTGCCTTCCCAGTTGGGGCGTGACTTACTTGTGTGTTCTCCAGAAGCACCAGGTGGGAGAATCTATAGTATGTGTCAGCGTGGCCTTTGTGATGAGCTGTCTCCTGGAACCCCCTGAAGGGAGCCACCATCACAGACACCATGGAGGCAGGGTTGTTGATGGACTGCTGTTGATGCTTAGGTCAATCCGTGTCTATTCTAGTAAACAGAATAAACACCTCTTGTCTGTGTCCTGATCTTTACTCTTAACCACACATACCTCAGAGGGTTCTCCAAGATCAGTTCCCGGACTGTAGCACCCGACACGGTCGGAACGGGAAGATGGCTTTGTCGTGGCTGAACTGTGGCACGAGCAGATGGCAGTTCATGGAATCATAAACCTCAGATCCAGGCAGGTAATGGTGATCCAGTGGCCATCGCCTGCAGGCTGGTGCTGGTGGGAGGGGTCAATCTGAACTCACCCTTCCCTCATGCGTATATGTCTGTGAATGTCGCAGATATTAAATTATGAAATGTAAAAAGGGAAACAACGATGTTTAAAACATCCTTAATGTCCAGGGTGAGGAGTTACCCAGTGAGTCACACACAAGTCTCCAGCTTATTTCTAAGGGAATCACATCCTATAAGAACGTTCTTGGGGCTGGGGAGATGGTATCATGCGTAGAGTGCTAGTTGTGTGAGCATAGGGCCCTGGGCTTGGATCCCCATCAGCCCTGTAAAAGGGGGGTGTGGGTATATGTATGCCCAGCCAGATGAGCCAAATCAGTGCGGGCTGGGTTCATCCAGAGACCCTGCCTCAAATCATAAGGTAGAGAGTAAAACAGACATCCAGCATCAATGTCTGGCTTCCACGTACATACAAACACAAACATGTTTTTTGTTTGTGTGTTTTTCAAGTCAGGGTCCTCTATGCAGCCTTGGCTGTCCTGGAGCTCGCTCTGTAGACCAGGCTGGCCTTGAACAAACACTGTTTATCTACAGTCATTCGATATTTGCATTACACGTTCAAAGAAGAAAGGTGCATGGGACACAAACTCCGGCGCTCATTATTGTTAGGTACCCGAAGACACAGATGGTTATTTATCTGCTTGCTTTTACTCTCTAAAATTTCAAAACTGCTCAGGTAGGGTTTATGTCAGGAAAAGCAACAATAGTATTCTTCTGTCTGAGGCAAAAGCTTGCCAGAGGCCAGCTGGTGACATGTGCCCCACCCCACCTCCAACTACCATCCACCAGCTGCCATGGCCTGCCCTTAGGGAGAACAGGATGGGACTCACCCTAAATGCCCCCAACGTCCACAGGAGGACAGATGTGCTCCAGGCCTCCCTGCCCCTGTCCCCCAGCACAGCAGCATGAAGAAAGGACAAGGAATTGCATGCCCCATCCTCCGAGTCACATCTCAAACTGGCTGTTCCAGGAAATGGAATAGAATTACCTAACAGTGGGAGCCATGCAGCCAGCCTCCCCAGCAGCTTTGCCTGCTGTGGGCTGAATGTCGCCTGCCCCTCTTCAAATGTTGCAGCTAAGTCCCTAGGGAAGGAATTAAGTCACCAGGAAGCAATTGTGACTGTACAGTGCTCACGATGAGATTGGTACATTCATAAGATGATCTCTCCTGGCCATTGGAGGGCACTGGGAGGAAGTCAGCACTCCGAGAGCCTGGAGGCTCTCTGTCTCCAGACACTGGATCTGCGCCACCTTGATCTTCTGGGCCACCAGGTTTGTGAGCAATTAATGTTTCAGTTAACTGGCGAGGGATGTTTTGTTTCAGCAGCCCAAACTGTCTCTAGAGTCCAAACCATGAATATGAAAGCACATGGTGAAGATTAACTATCAAGTCAGGTGGCTCCAAAGGTCCAAGGATTCATCAATGCCACACATGACATGTAAGGGTTATTAGAAAGGGACATGTTCTCCCTCTATTGTGCTCAATGTGTGTGAATTTTCCAGGGTACATAACAGGGGTTCTTGTGTGCATTCTGGTCATGCTCAGGATGGTCTGAAGGCCTTCCCTATGATGTGAGGACCACGGATGTGCAGATGGCAGTGACCAGGCTGTTCCCTGCACAGAACAGAGTGGTGCTCCAAAGGAGGGATGTTGCCAAGGAGTCTGGCACCCGGATCACTCACTGCTCAGCTTGGACTCAAGCCATTCAGAGACACAGAGTAAAAATAGAATGATCTGGCTCCGGCAGGGAGATGAGGCCTGCTGCTTGCTGGGAAGCCTCTTAAACAGGAGCAGGTTTCATTGATCTGAGCCTAGAGAAGGATGCTGTGGGTGTGGGGAGGGTCACTGGTACCTGAAGGTAGGTGATGGGTGCTCACTGCTCTTCCCTGCTGTCATCAAGCCCTTGGGTAACCAGTGGAGATGGTTTGTTTTCCTCCATGTAAGCACTCAGGAAAAGAACAAACATTTTGTGATGATTGTAAAACTGAGAAAATGCTGGTGGAAATGCTTTAAGATGCCGAACAGCCAAATGTTTATTTTAGAGTGCTAGTCAAGGCATTCAGAGACTTTGAAGTAATTTGACTATGGCCTCCAGTTTTTTGTTTTTTGTTTTTTTTTTTTTTTTTTTTTTTTTTTTTGCGGGGGAGGGGGGCAGTTTAAGACAGGGTTTCTCTGTGCAACATCCCTAGCTGTCCTGGAACTCGCTCTGTAGACCAGGCTGGCCTTGAACTCACAGAGATCTGCCTGCCTCTGCCTCCCGAGTGCTGGGATTAAAGGCGTGCGCCACCACCGCCCGGCCAACCTCCAGTAAGTAACACAAAGGAACAAAACCTTAAAAAGTAAGTGCCCTTCCCAAACCTCGTGGTGAAAGCTCTCTCCTTCTTGCCCCACGCCGCCACCCCTCCCTACACACTAGTAAGATAGGTCTCTTACAACTCCTAAGTACTTTGTTTGTCCTTCTCCTTTTTCTAAAGGCGTGTTCTTATTGTTTTTAATTATGTGGTCTGTGTGGGGGTATGCACGTGAGTGCAGGTGCCCATGGAGGCCAGAGGTGTTGGATACCCCTGGAGCTGGAGTTACAGTGAGCTGCCACATGGGTGCTGGGAGCCTACATTGGGTCGTCCCCAAGAACAAGTGCTCTTATTTGCTGAACCATCTCTCCAGTCCCCCCCCCGTCCTTCCTGACTTGAAAAAAATGAACATGGTAATTAACTTCCTGCTCCTCCAGCTTCCCAGCCCTGCTGCTAGGGTTCACTAGGGTATCTCTGCCCTATGACACACAGTGCTCTTCTTCCTCTTGTTTGCCTCCCATTTGCTGACCGCCCCCCTTCCTGCCTCCCTTTCTTGCCCTCCTGAGCCACTTGCTTTGGTAAACTTGTCTACACTAAAGGCAGATTTGTGGGTGTGTCCCAGTATGTATGCATGCGTGTGTGTGTGTGTGTGTGTGTGTGTGTGTGTGTGTGTAGATGGGAGGTTGAACCTAGGTGTCCTTCCCTGGAAGCTGCACACCTTGTGTTTTGAGACAGGGTCTTTCGCTGGGACCTGGGTCTGGCCACAGGGATCTGCCTGTCTCCGCCACCCTGCAGCCCCAGCCCTGGTGTTACCGGTGAACCACCATGCCCACTTTCCCCCAGCTCCCATAAGGGTGGATTTCAATGGTTCAGAAGGGATGCAGCCCAACCAGGTTACACATTACCGACAGACAGGCTGAGCAGCTAAAGGTCCCAGGAACATTTCCTTCTTTGTGAGCCTAATGTGGTCACTACCTCATACCATGTAAGGAAGATATTTCTAACGTCAAGAGCAAACTGGAAGCCAAGCATGGTCGCTTGCACCTCTGATCCAAGGTCCTCTGGAATTCTCTGCCGACTTCAGAAATATAGGGAGACCTGACTCTAAAGAATAAACAAACCAAACAGGTTGGATAGATAACTCAGCTCTCAAGAGCGCTCACTGTTCGTCCAGAGGACCTGAGTTCAGTTCTCAGCACTCACTTTGAACTGCTCACAGCCTCCTGTAACTCCTGCTCTAAGGAGTGCAGCATCATTTTCTGGCCTCTTTGGGCTACTGTGCATGTGCGCAAATACACACACACACACACACACACACACACACACACACACACACACAATCTATATTTATGTTTTTAAAAGGAGATGAGATGACTCCCTTTCCACCCAGTAGCTGAAAGCTGATGTTTTGCTTGAACGTGTGGTTTTGAAGCGTGGTTTGGTTGCACACATTTTCGTCTCTATAGCTTTGTTAGTAGTGTGGCAGTGACTTTTCTCCATCACTTTTCTACACGGCTACACCTCCTTCCCGCCTTCTACCCTAGTCTGGCCACTCGCTGCTAGGCCTGGGACTCCACCGGCTTGGGTGGGTCACTGAGTAAATAGTCCAAATCCCATGTCTTTCTCTTGCTTAATTTTCTTTCTCACATTGCTGGAATACATCCTTCAGGAACCACCCCCAAGAAGGATATATAGGAGGTGTGATTTGTTTTAGTCTATTATTCTTGTTTGAGATCTTAAAAATATCTTTATTCTGTTGCATACTCAGCTGATAGTTTGGCCCGATACAGAAAATGAGGCTCAATGTTGCTTCTTGACCGTTGCGCGTCCATTGCTGCAGACAGGAAGCCAGATGCCCTGAAGTTCTCAGTCCATGTAACAAATGTACATTTACCATCTTCGAAATCTGCCAGGCAGTCCCTCCTTGCCGCTTTGTGCTCCCACATACCTCTCTCTAAGGTCACTCCTTCACGGGCACGCGGTGGGCGACCTTTTCCATCCGAGGACCCTCTTCAGTCCTAAGTGTTTCCTTCCAGCAGTTTTGCTCATTCCCCTTCCTCCATCTTCTCTCTCAGGAATTCCTTAGTGGAAGGTAGACTTACTGACTTGATCCTCTGTGTCTTCTCTCGGGATTAGCCTGTGTTTACTTTCTCCTTTTTCCTGTTTTCCTGAAGCTGAAAGAGTCATTTTGCCTTCAAGTCCAATTTATCTTCTGAAACCTGGACCACCTGTGGCATGTCCCATGTCCCCAGGAAGTGTCATGGCCCCCTCTGTGTGGTACTTTGTTCCCTGTTCAATTCTTACTGGGGGGCTGAAGGACTCCTGTCACGGGCAGAGCCCTTCTCTGGAGCAGGAGGCTGAGGAGGCTGCATTGGCTGTGGGAAGCTAAGCGGATGTAGTTGGGTAATTGGTTGTGGGGACACGTGGGGTGAGGGTCTGTGGGGGAAGTTATAGACGGCTGTAAAGTCTATGGAGGGCTGAATGGAGCTACAGGGGCGGGGGGTGTGAATTGGGGAGAGTCTGTGTGGGTAACAGCTCATGGGCCATTGGAGACAGAGGGAGCTGTGTGTGTGCGTCAGTCTTTGGGGACAGTGGGGGTACTTCCCTGTTCAGTCCTTCAGGGGCTCCCAGGGACAGAGTCAAAGGAGCGGGAGAGGAAGGGCAGAGGGACCAGGCCAGGAAACCCTCCCACAGCTTCCCAAGGCTCTTGTAAATTCCTGGAATTCTGAACTGCTTGCCCTCTGGTGTTTTCTGTGGAAACCAGGAAGGCTCATGATTCACGTCTGGGCTGATAGCGCCTACTCGGCGGCGGCGGGAGACCCAAAGACTCGTGAGGAGGAGGTTGGGGGTCCTCAAGACCTGCTACTCCCCTTAACTGCCTGCACAGTGTCTAGGGCCCCAGGTCAGCTTTCTCAGGGGCGAGCCTCACCCCAGCACAGGGGCAGATTCCCTAGGGCAGTGGTCCCTGGAGATCGTGAACCCCTGGCTCCACACATCCCCTGAGTGCTTCAGGCCTGTTCTTGCTCCCTCTCACTTTGGTTCCCACAGCATATGCTGCAGCCTCTTGGGGGTGGGTGGAGATGGGACCGTCACCGTGCCCACCTTCCTGTTGGACCCACCTGGGCAGCCATCCACTTGCTCAAGCGCTGCTCAAGACTGAAACCGGATGTTTGGGTAACCGTAATTGCTGGCAGTGTCCTGTAAGGTTACAGTCTTGTTTTTGCTTTTAAGTTACTATTGAGGTGGGGGTAAGTAAGGGCTGGTCAGAGAACAACTGTGGATCTGGGAGCATGGGACCCAGAAGTCTAGGGAGCAAGAAGAAGCCTTTACCCTGAGCTGTCTCGAGCTCTGCACTTTTAAGTTTTAGGCACTCGTATAGACTGCCCACAAGAGAGGAGGCCCCACCTCATCATTAGGGAGGAGGGCTGAGGCTCCGCCCCTGTGGCCTACCTGAACTGCCCCACCCCTCATGACTTGGCCAGCCTGTCCCTGAGCCTCACCCCATCAGTCCTTGTCACCATTACCCCCCAGGGTCACCGGTCCCTGACCACATATCCTGTCCTCCAGGTCTGCAGGTGGCCCTGTGATGAGTCCCTTCCTGTGTTCCAGGCTCTCCTGAGGCTACTGCAGCTCCGTCTTCTCTTCCCAGGACAGATTAGGAGGATGATCCGTCCCCGGGCCTCAAAGTGGAGTGGTCTCAGTAGGTGACATTTTGGAAACTCTGGAGTCTGTCCTTGTTTCAAAGTGAGGGATTCCAGGCCCTGGATGTATGTGTAGACCTCCCCTACTAGATACTTCCAGAAGGTCTGTTTCTGAAGCAAAGGTGGCCTCTTCTTCATAGCTCTGAGTGTGTGGTCAAGGCTTGCACACCGGGTTGGACAGGTATAAGTTTTCACCTCCATTTCACTGAGAGGAGGCCACACCATCTCATGGCTGCCACTCTGGGCTCAGCCCTGGCTGGAACAAGAACAGCATTCCCCTGTCTCTGCCTGGGGCCTTGGATAGCCTTAACAAGCTGGAGGCTGGTCCATAGGACCTTTCTTTTTAGAATCCCTTCCTTCCCCTCCCGCTCATTCTCTTGTGTGCTCTGTGGAGTCGTTTCTCCATGGTGTGAGTCTCGGGGATCAAACTCAGATAGTCAGACTTGGCAGCAAGCCATTTTATCCAATGCTCCTTTTCTAATGAGAACCTGGAGTATTTGTTACAGGAAAAGTCACTAGTGTTTTGGGACTGGGAACTTGGTGAGCACTTTCTGATGTGGATGTTGGGGTGTGCACTCCACTTCCTTCGGGCTCTGCTCCCATGTTCCTCACGAGGGAGGCCTTCTAAGAATCCCTAGTACAGAGTACAGACTGTCATCCCCAACCTCTTCAGTGTTTCTTGGCCCCAAGGATGGGTGACATGGCTGTTCAGCCTCCTTCCACACTTTCCGTTTTTTTGGCCACTAGTAGTCCGCTTATCCCGACTGAAGAAGAACCTGGGAAGCAGAGGCAGGCACCAGGTAGACTCCAGCTGGTATGGGCCTGAGGGTAATGATAAGCAGCATTCCTGCCGAAATGACGCTCAAATGTGTTAGTAACAGCTCCAGGTACCGACCGGGTCTGTGTTCATTTCCTCCCCACAGCCACCTGCCCTACAGATGAGGAAACAGACATACGCGAAGAAACAAGAGCTAGCCCTGGAAGACCATGTCCTAGCGTCTCCTGCCCAAGAAG
Source organism: Peromyscus leucopus (assembly GCF_004664715.2). Classification (NCBI taxonomy): domain Eukaryota; kingdom Metazoa; phylum Chordata; class Mammalia; order Rodentia; family Cricetidae; genus Peromyscus; species Peromyscus leucopus. The sequence continues at coordinate 149,390,653 of NC_051063.1, forward strand.
AGGAATTCAGCAGCTGTATTAAACCTGCACAGTGTGTGTGTGTGTGTGTGTGTGTGTGTGTGTGTGTGTGTGTGTGTGTGAGTCCAGGTGCCTCTGCCAGGGCTCACCTTCACAGACACGAGGCAGCAAGCAAACAAGGTTGTTCCTGGTGGTAGGTTTTCTGAGAAAAGGTGCAAAATAAACACCAGGGGAAAATTAAAGAATGAGAGCTCAGATCTGCCTCTATGGGGAGAGCAAATTGGTCTGGAAAGTGGGTCCCCAAGACCCTGCCCCACAGCATGGGGGAGAAATCTGAGCATAGTGTTTGTGACTGAGAGCCAGGAGCAGGGAGGGCATGGCTTCTCCAGATCCAGGGTTTTTTTGTTTTTTGTTTTCTGGACATACTGCTTTTCAAAACCGTGGGGTGGGAGTCCAGATGAACTGTGTGGTTTTGCAGCTTCTGGGCTCTGGGGCACATGGTGGGGTCAGCTGTTTTCCAGGACTTCTGTGGGTAGCAGGTTTCCTGGAACCTTAGTCTTGTCTTAGGGTCCTGACTATTTTTTTGGTGGGGAGAGGAGGAGAATTTTCCTGTAGGCAGACTTTTCATTCCTGCCTACCAGTTCCCAAATAACCAACATGGAGACTTAATATGAATTATAAATGCTCAGTTGACGGCTCAGGCCTGCCTATTACTACCTAGCTCTTACAACTTAAATTAACCCATTTCTATTCATCTACATTCTGCCACGTGGCATCACCTCTCTTTCATCTTGCACCTCCTGTTTCCTCTCCGAGTCTTGCTGGCGACTCCTCTGACTCCACTCTTCTTCCCAGTGTCCTTAGTCTGGTTTTCCCGCCTACCCTTATCCTGTCCAGCTATTGGCTGGTTAGGTTCTTTATTAAACCAATCACAGCATAATTTATACAGTGTACAGAGGGATCACTCCACAGCATTTTCCTTTATTTCAGAGCCTTTACAAATAAACAGTGGGGGTGCTATTTTCTTTCTGGCTACTTTCTGCAGGCAGGGGACATGTCCTTTGGGGGTTCTTCAGCCTAGAGTGACTCCAAGAGTTGTTATACTTCATTTTGGGTGTATAACAGGTGATAGTGGTGATGTGGTCCAGAAGGAACGTCTGTAAACAGTTTAAAAGACCGGGTAAGAATATAAGTATGCCGGGCTTTGGTGGCGCATGCCTTTAATCCCAGCACTCGGGAGGCAGAGCCAGGCGGATCTCTGTGAGTTCGAGGCCAGCCTGGGCTACCAAGTGAGCTCCAGGAAAGGCGCGAAGCTACACAGAGAAACCCTGTCTCGGGGAAAAAAAAAATGTAAGTATGAGCCGGGTGATGATGGTGGCCCATGCCTTTAATCCCAGCACTCAGGAGGCAGAGGCAGGGGGATCTGTATGAGTTCGAGGCCAGCTTGGTCTAAAAAGCTAGTTCCAGTATAGCCAGGGCTACACAAAGAATCCCTGTCTCCAAAAACAAAAACAAACAAAAGTAAGTATGAGTGTAATAAGGAGGAAGGAAGGAACAGGAAGAGCTAGAATGGGAAGGAACCAAGAGCCCAGCAGAAGAGGAAGCTTTTGCTACTCGCAAGTCCTTGGGTCTGTCTCAAACCAGTTTTGAACCATAGGCATGGAAGCAGCATTGTTCCTAGAGGAGGGCACAGGTCCCCCCATTGACAATGGGCAGGAGGTCTGGTTCTGTCTGACAGCTAAGGAATCAAGTTGATCTTGAATTGTATAGACCTGCTCAAGTTTCTTTGCTACAGCGGGGCTAACATAATCCTTTGTGCCAGACTTCAATCCTGGGGAGCTGTGGTCGCTAGCCCAGTGGGAGCACTGTAGCTATCCTTACCATGGGTCCAAAGAGAAGAACTGTCTTTTTCTCCTAAGTTGGGATTGGCCAGTTTGAACAAAGACAAAGATAGCTGATTGGCCCACAACTGTGGTGTCCTGATCTGGCCTTGAACTTACTGGTATTAGCAGGGGGCCCTACTGGCCAGGGAAAGGGGCAGGGAACAGGGATGGACTTGCCAGACCTTTGTTTTAAATACCAGACCTTTTTTTTTTTTTTTTTTTTTTGGTTTTTTGAGACAGGGTTTCTCTGTGTAGCTTTGCACCTTTCCTGGATCTTGCTCTGTAGACCAGGCTGGCCTGGAACTCACAAAGATCCTCCTGCCTCTGCCTCCTGAGTGCTGGGATTAAAGGCGTGCGCCACTACCGCCCGGCACTACCAGACTTTTGTCTCAGAAGAGGAAGAAGCCAGGCATCCTGGAGGTTTGCCATTATTGTGACCTAGTCATAGCCCCTCTCCCTAGCTGAAAGTTTATCAAGGATCGTCTGGCTGCTAGTTTCCTTGTTTCACCTTCTCAGAGGTCATCCTAACTGCTGCTAAGGGTTTTGGAGACACTGTCCATTCCAACTGCTTCCAAGCTGGGAAAAGGGTTGATGTAAAAGGGGCCTCAGTTTGCGCCACCAGAGGAGGGTTGATGTAAGGACCATGATAAAACTACAGACAAGGCTCTAGAAGGTAAAATGGTCCTGTGATGCCATCCTGGAGGCATGCTATGTGAGTGAGGCGACAAAAGATGAGTTTATTGGTACTGCTTTAATTCTTCCTGAGAGTATGGTTAGTGTAGTTGGGGCAGTGTGGCCCTTGTTATCGACAGGAATTGGCAGGCTCTGTCATGGGCATCAGTGACATTGATGACTTCGTCACCTCTGTCCACTGTCAGATACACCCTGTGGAGGAGGCTGTTTGTTTGGCCCAAGGATTTGAGAAATGTTTCTCAGCCAGCTTAAGTTCTGAGGTCAGCAATCGGGTCTCCTCTATTACAACCCTTGGGGAACATTAACAGACAAAGTTAACAAGGAAAACTTCTCAGCATCATGATTAACCTAAGTTTTGTTTAGTAAGGTGAAGTGTAATCCTCCAGCTGGCAGGACTCTGTATCCTGCAGAAGACTAAGGTAACCGGCCAATCGGCTGTTTGTTATACTAGACTCCTGTATAAGCAACAAGAATCTGGGAACTTTGTAAGAGAAGTCAGTTAAAGTCAGCATCTAATTGCCAGTTTCAAGGAGAAATAGAAACCCACTCACTGGGTCACTTTTTTATAGGATTGTCCAGCATTGTCCCATTGACACAACTGGAGTATCCTGAACAATGGCCCCTAGCTTGTGGGTTTTTGTTTGTTTGTTTGTTTGTTTTTGTTTTTTCGAGACAGGGTTTCTCTGTGTAGCTTTGCACCTTTCCTGGATCTCTCTCTGTAGACCAGGCTGGCCTCGAATTCACAGAGATCCGCCTGCCTCTGCCTCCCAAGTGCTGGGATTAAAGGCGTGTGCCACTACCGCCCGTAGCCTGTGGTTTTGATGACAGGGAATCTGGTACTCTTCTTTAATCAGGGAACAGGGTGGTTATGAGTAGAAGGACACAGCACAGCCATGAGAAGCATTCTTCTAGAGGGAGAGTGTGTTATAGTTGGTGCCATCTTTTAGATTTGGTCTCGGCATTTAAGAAGACGGGACTGTCTGGCTCAGCTGTAGGTAGACATTGCAGTGTTGAATTGAGCCAGGATCATGTCTTATAATTGGGCATTTTTTTTCAAGTAGGCAATCATTAGTGAGGAATAGTAATGTCTGAGTAGTACAGTCCTTTGGCCTGTTAAATAAACGTGCGGATCATGTTAATCCTGGTTATAGTATTTTTTTTTTTAAACTGGGTGTTTAAGACCATGTCAGTGCCCAGAATTAACCACCTTTTCTTTACTGTCAAGGGCAGTTGAAGATCTGGTCCTCAAGGGTCAGTTGGGCTCAGGAGGAGCTGCTGCCTCCTCTAGCTTTTCTTGTACCAGTTGTCCATCTGTGTGGGGAGCAGTCACAGGCCGTGCTTGACCTTGGCTTCAGTTGGAAATGTGGAAGACGTTTTCCCTCTGTATTGACTTGTAGACTGGATGCATTTTGTGTGGTGGTTTGAATGAGAATGGCCCCCTGGCTCGTAGGGGGTGGCTCAGTTGGGAGGTGTGGCCTTGTCGGAGCAGGAGTGGCCTGGCTGGAGAAAGAGTGTCACCGGGGGTGGGGGTGGGGGGTGGGCTTTGAGGTTTCAAGTGCTCAAGGCAGGCCCAGGGTCTCTCTCTTTTCCTGCTGCCTGCCAGTTCAGATGGAGGATTCAGATGTAGAACTCTCAGCTGTCTCTCCATCTACAGCGCCATGTCTGCCTGCATACCTCCATGTTTCCTGCTGTGATGATAATGGACTAAACCTCTGAACTGTAAGACACTCCAAATTAAATGTTTTCCTTTAGAAGAGTTGCCATGGCCATGGTGTCTCTTCAGCATTAGAAGAAATCCTAACTAAGACAATTAGGGTCCACACAGTGGCATCTCCATTACCTCCCTGACCAAGACTCCCCATAGTTATAGGACATTTAGAGAGATGTCTGCTGGGACTTAGATGACTTCAAAGGGTGAAAAGAAAAATGTGGAGGCCCACAAAGGTCTTCTAATGAGATCTGAGCTTGCTTTACCCAGCAGAGCTGCATTAGGGGATTGATTGACCACATGCAAGGTCACTAGGTGTCTGGGATGGTCTGCACTTGCTGTGCTGGGGGAGGTCTTTTGCTCCACCCTTTGGCATTCCTTTAAAAGCCCTTTAGTAGGGAGAGAAGGGGCTGGCGGGGTTTGGACCGAGGCTATCCTGTGTTTCTGTCTGTCTCTCTCTCTATACTTCTATCTACAAATTCCTCATTTCTCCCTGCTCAAGGGTACCCTGGGGGAGTAAGAGGGAGCTGGTCTCCCTCAGAAAAAAAAACTTCCCTTTTTAGCTCTCCTGTCACGGAGAGGGAAGAGGGACCCCAGTGCGTCTCAACTCCTGAGGAAGTAGCAGGCCACCTGCCAGACAGAAACTCTGAAAGTTTCTGGCAGGTGGAAGGGAGAGGAAGGCACATATTGCTCCAGGTGAACCAGAAAGGGCAGTTCCTCCCTGATCTCACGTATGTTCACATTGCATGTAATAATACATGCATCTAGTCTTTATATTTAGATCTTGATTACGCTCAGGGTGACTTATTTGACTTCACCACAAGTACATTGAACTTAAGTCCCTGTAATCTAGAGAACACCAGACACAGAAAATGACAAAAAGCCATCAGAGGGTGGTGGCATTGGGCTGTGCTTCTCTTCACCTCTCTCTGTTGTAACTGAAAAGTGTTGGTAGTGCTGGTTACCGTGCAAGAAAGGTCACGGGAGCTTTATTAGGAGGAAGTAGGGGGAGGGGGTGGCGGGGGAGGGGAGGACAGAAGAAAGTGACCAGGCCTGGGAAGAGACACATGGGGAGAGAGAGTGGAGGGGAGAGAGCAGAAGAGAGGAGTGTGTGATTGGCTTTTTAAGGATTTCCCTGCACGTGTGCATGTGGGTTTACGGAGCTACGCCACGCACACGCAGATTGCGGTAATCACCCAGCGCAGAGTTGACGTAAGACCCCCTTGCTTAGCTACTGAACTGAACTGAGCATGTGCAGTCATAAAGCTTGAGTGACAGAATCCTAACAAAAGGTAAAAGCAAAACCCAGGGTGCCATGAGGCAAGACCAAAGCAGTCTAGTGTGGAGCCAAGGAGGAATGGGTGGAGACATCAGGCAGGAAGAGCAGGGGTTAAGACTCAGCAGAGCCTATCCCTCCAACCTCCTGCCCTGGCTGCAGCAGATGCCCACTGGCGGCCGTTTGTCTGGCACCTGGCAGTTTGTCTCCTGAGCCCTTCTTAGGATCTGTGCTTTATCGATACCAGCTCTAGGCCACCACGGATCTCAGAGGGTTTGCTCCCTATGTTAGTCAGCCAGTGTTCAAGCCTCATGGCTGGGAAAACTCTTAAGTTCCCAAGAGGATCCGGTAAAAATATAAAGTCTGTGTCAACAGCCAGGCGGTGGTGGCTCACACCTTTAATCCCAGCACTTGGGAGGCAGAGACAGGAGGATTTCTGTGAGTCGGAGGCCAGCCTGGTCTGCAAAGCAAGTTCCAGGACAGCCAGGGTAGTTATACAGAGAAACCCTGTCTTGAAAACAAAACAAAACAAACAAACAAAAATCTATGTCAAAATCAAAACCAAACATGGGCGGGAGGGTGACTCAGCAGTCCAAAGCCTTTTTAAATGGCCGCCTTTATGATGTTATTAGCCAAAATGGTGGCAAGCTACAAGGTTGCTCTCTGCTCATGGTGAGCTCAGCTTCAGGGTAAAAGAGACCACGCCCCATCATGGGTCACCACGGGATCCTCACATCTCTCAGATACAATGCAGACAGCCACTTCCCTTATTTTTTCAAAGTTTACACAATGAGTTTATTGGGTTTACTTGCAAGGGCATGGATGAGGGGTTACTGACTGGAGCCTGGGTGACCCAGAAGCGGTTACACTGGCAAGTCTTCACCCAGTGTCCTGAGGGCTTCCCCAGAGCTGTGTAGGTGGGGTTCCCTCCCCCTAGTGATTTCCAGCTTATGTCCTTTGGAAAACTGTGAGGCTATGTGTGATTAGAGCAGAATTACATCCAACTGGCTGGGAGGAGAGTCTGGGTACTCCGATGAGGGTCCAGTGACCTCCTCCCTCCCTCTTCTGAAGGAACACCTACACTTGAGAAAGCCACTTGTCGTGGTCTTGGGAAGATGGCCTCTTGACCTAGATGACAGTGCTGTGTCATACATTGGATAATGTAATACTAGCATAACCTGTGTGCATGCTGTTCAAGCATGAGGCTCTGTAAATACCGAGCTAAACCTTATAGAAAACACAGGCGGTCTTTATACAGAACACGAAACCATCCATCGTAACCACACTTTCGGTTTTGAATGAGAATATATAGTAAATACAAAACTACACATTGATAACCTCCCCTGGAAATCAACTAAGGAAGCCCTGTCACAGCTCTCATATTTATGAGTTAATCGATTGAGAGGCTTCTAGAAAGAAAGTCTTCTCTGTCCTCCATGGATGAGTACACCCATTAGCTGCTTTGACTATGGATGTCTCTGTATCATGAGATCAGTAGTAACCCATGCTGGAAATAGTTTACACAAAGTCCTTGAGAGAGCAATGCCTGTACTCATGGGTTGTTTTGTTGTTCTTTTTCTTGTCACGGAATCAACGGCTAGCCTGACTAGGACAGGAATTTGGAGGACATTTTGAGAGAAACGGGAGGGCCAGATCCCCTCTTCAGGGCCAGCTTCTGTGTGAGCCTGTGCGGCACAGGACAGTTTGCCTCCATGACCTGTGTGTGCATCAGGGATGCTCTGCTCTCTGCTCCTGCCTCTGCTGCTTCTGCTTCAGCAGCTCCCGAGACCCCCTCATGCTTCTAGCTGGTCCTGCCCTGCCCTATCAGAGACCATACTGTGGCAGGTCACTGGGGAGGGAAGAGGTCCCAGATCTCCACAGGAGATTTGACTCCTTCAGTGTGGAAGAAAAAGGGACAGATGAGCCAGCAGTTCTGTCCTGGGGCACAGACAGAGAAAGGGGGTCAAGGAAGAGAAAGAAGTCTTTGGTGGCGGCAGAGGTGTGGAGGGAACGAAGCTGTGTGTAGAGAGGAGGGGTGGTGGTGGTGGTGGTGTGTGGTGGTGGTGGTGGTGGTGATGTGTGGTGGTGGTGGTGTGTGGTGGTGGTGATGTGTGGTGATGGTGGTGGTGGTGGTGGTGGTGTGTGGTGGTGGTGGTGGTGGTGGTGGTGTGGTCTGTGGTGGTGGAGGTGGTGGTGGTGGTGGTGGTGATGGTGGAGGTGGTATGTGGTGGTGGTGTGTAGTGGTGGTGGTGGTGGTGGTGGTGGAGGTGGTATGTGGTGGTGGTGTGTAGTGGTGGTGGTGGTGGTGGTGGTGGTGGTGGTGTGTGGTGGTGGTAGTGGTGGTGTGTGGTGGTAGTGGTGGTGGTGTGTGGTCGTGGGGTGGTGGTGTGTGGTGTGTGGTGGTGGTGGTGGTGGAGGTGGTGGTGTGTGGTGGTGGTGGTGGTGGTGGTGTGTGGTGGTGGTGTGGTGGTGGTGGTGGTGGTGGTGGTGGTCTGGTGGTGTGTGGTGGTGTGTGGTGGTGGTGGTAGTGTGTGGTGGTGGTGGTGGTGTGTGGTGGTGGTGGTGGTGGTGGTGGTGGTGGTGGTGTGTGGTGGTGGTGGTGTGTGTGGTGGTGGTGGTGGTGGTGGTGGTGGTGTGTGGTGGTGGTGGTGGTGTGTGGTGGTGTGTGGTGGTGTGTGGTGTGTGGTGGTGTGGTGGTGGTGGTGGTGGTGGTGGTGGTGGTGGTGTGTGGTGGTGGTGGTGGTGGTGGTGGTGGTGGTGTGTGGTGGTGGTGTGTGGTGGTGTGTGGTGTGTGGTGGTGTGTGGTGGTGTGTGGTGTGTGGTGGTGGTGTGTGGTGGTGGTGTGGTGGTGGTGGTGGTGGTGGTGGTGGTGGTGTGTGGTGTGTGGTGGTGGTGGTGGTGGTGGTGGTGGTGTGTGGTGGTGGTGGTGGTGGTGGTGGTGGTGGTGGTGGTGGTGTGTGGTGGTGGTGGTGGTGGTGGTGGTGTGTGGTGGTGTACTCAAGTCTCCACCCCTAGTTGGGGAGCTTTGGCAGCTGATGGCTGCTAGGGAGGAGAGTTCTTTTTTACTGGTGACGTAGCACTGTTCCAGTGGACTCCCACACCCATGCACATATGGACAGTACTAATTGGACTCAGTGGATGAAAACAAATTGGAGGGGGTGGGGCATCCGGGAGGAGTTGGAGGGGAGAGGAAGGGGTAGTTACAATCAAATGGATATGATTGGATACATCTACGAAACTCTCAAAGAATACATTTTTTAAATTATGAAAAAATAAGATGCCAAATGGTAGTTAGATGATGCTATTGATATAAGAAAGTATATATATATACACACACATATACATGTACTTGGCTGTGTATAAATTGGGCTAGGACTATATATAGTAAAGTGTTTGCCTAGCATGTTTGGAAAGCCGTGGCTTCAGTTCCCAGTGCCGTTCCCTAAATTATCCATCCAACTATCTGTCTCTGTCCTCTGCTTACTGTTGTAAAAAGGAGCTCCTGGATGTAGGCAGAGGGGAAGGGCTGGTGGTATAATTTACATATCTGTGCTGGTTAGTCTTTGTTAATTTGACACAAATTGAGCCACACAGGAAGAGGGAAACTCAACCGAAGAATTGCCTCCATAAGATTCATCTGTAGGCATGTCTGTGGAGGCGTTTTTTTTAAACTGCTAATTGATGTAGGCAGGCCTAGCCCACCTAGGTGGTGGTGGTGGTGCTAGCCACAGGCAGGTGGACTTGGGCTGTGTAATAAAGAGAGCTAAGCAAGCCGGTGGAAAGCAAGTCAAGAGGCTGTGTTCTTTCCTCCAGGGTCTCTGCTTCAGTTCCTGCCTCCAGGTTCCTGTGTGAGTTCCTGCCTTGGCTTCCCTCAGTGGTGGACTGTGGCAAGGAAGTGTAAGCCAAACCCTTGCCTCCCCAGGTTGCTTTTGGTCAGAATGCTCTATCACAGTAATAGAGAGCAAACTAAAAGAACATCATAGTAATTCGACCATTTTATGCATGTATCTCTATGCATTTCAGCATATTCATAGACACAATCATCACTACAGAATACACTCAAAAAGAAGCCGTACATGTGTTCTGTTACCATTCTGTCTGCCTGCCTGGATTTGCCTCTCCAGTGACTGCAATAGAATCCCAGAGTGTGGCCTTGGGTGTCTGGCTTCTCCTAAGTAACACGTTTCCAGGGCTCATCCACTTGTAGCATGTCGGAACCTCATCCCCCTTTGTGGCCGAGTGCTCATCTTTGTTTGTGTGGACATACCTTTAAAAAGATCCACAGAAAACGGGTGGACGATGGGTTGTTCCTCTTCTGGGGCTGATATGAATGGACAATGTGAGGAAATTCCTGGCACACATTTGTATGGACACACATGACTTCTTATGTACATACCCGGGCATGCATTTGAGGAGCTCATCAGACAATTTCCACCTGGCCAGTCCCCAACCCATGAACAGCGTCTGTGAGGTCCTCCCCCCTCATGCTCCCAGCACATGCTGTGGTCCGTTCTTCTGAAACATCATCCCAATGGATATAAAATTATCTTTACCTTTTTTTTGCTTTATTTTTTTTCCTGAGGGTGAGGATGTACATTTTTACCTCTAGTTTTAACATAGAGTTGCACTTAATAACATAAAAATAATTTGATGAAATTAAATGGAAACAGAGGATGAGAGCCCCCCAAGTTTTGCTTCTGGCTGGCAGTAGAGCCTGTAGAGCGCTGTAGCCTCAGGGTCATAGTTCAGAGAGCCCCTCCACATTTCTGGCATTTACCAGCTTTGGCTGTTGTGACCTCAGAGCTTTTGATACGAATGCCCTGAGACTGGACCCCGGCATATGTCTCGGGAGCCAAGCCATCTCGTGCCTCTCCTTCCTGTGTCCAGCCTTGGAGGAAGGCCTCTGCCTCTCTACCCCACAAGTTGTGTCTGACACGCATGGATGTCCTTCTCCATACCCCAGCTGCCTGGGTATGCAGAATGTCCCACTGCTCCCCAGGCCCCACAAGAGGCTGAAGTGGAAGAGACACCATTCTGGCCTCCAGAGCAACATGTAGGAGAAGTGGGGTGTGGGGGCGGGGGTACAGGGTACCTCTCAAAGCACCAGGGCCTATCTATATAGGTTTGCTAGCCTGGCTCCAGGAGACTCCCTATGGAGGACTGGTGAACGGGACATAGATGTGTATTCAGGGCCCACAGAGACTCGGGGGCATCCTGCCATCCTGTCCCCGCTGCTGTACATCTGTCCTCTGAGCTGGGGCCCCCAGATGGCGTAGCTGACTTGTGAAAATACAGCCTGTCAGGGACAAACGACCAGGGACTCGGACTAGCTCTGCAGAGCAGCTGCAGGCAGGCGGGTGTGTGTGTGTGTGTCGGGGGTGGGGTGGGGGTGGGGGGGGGGAGAAGCGTCATCCAGAGGGCTTGAGTCACCTCTACCTGTTGGCTCTGCTGACAAAAAGGAAGGCTGGGAAGTGGCCCGGGAACGAAGGGACGTTTAAGTGAGTAGAGCTGCACACTTCTGCAGTGGGCTAACGGGGTGACTTGTGGCCCCTCTCCTGCCACATGGGAAGATTGACTCGGCAGTTGTGAGATGGGCGCAGCCTCTGGCTGGGGGCCCGGTGGGGTTGCCGGGATTTTAGACACCACCAGCTGAGAAGGTAACTCATGCTCCTTGGGAGGTTAGTGTAAAAGTCACCGGACGGTTCTCCAGCAGTGAGCAGAGAGCCTCCATCTAACCTTTCTAAACATGACATGCATGTCTTGCTTTCTTGCTTAAGACAGCCTGGCTCAGTGGACTCAAAGGCCAGCCGTGGAACCACACTCAAGTAAAATGATTGAGCAATGAGAGTTGAGATGCTTCACTCAAAAATCTAAATTCAGGTTGGGGATTTAGCTCAGTGGTAGAGCGATTGCCTAGCAAGCACAAGGCCCTGGGTTTGATCCTCAGCTCAAAAAAAAAAAAAAAAAAAAAATTTAATTGTGGTGGTATTCTAATTGTACTGAAATGTGATTTTGATTGTATGTTAATAAATAAAGTTGCTCGGGGGTCAGAGCTATTAGAGCCATAGAAAGAGTGTGGCGGTGGTGGCACATGCCTTTAATCCCATAGATCTCTGTGTGTTCAGGGATACAGCCAGCATTGGAGACGTATGCCTTTAAGACCTGGGGGGCTGTACATACAGACAGTGACGAGGCAGTCACGTGTTTGGGTTTACAACCAATGAGAAGGCAGAATGACTAGAAAAACGACTTACACACAGGAAATAGCTCTCTTTCGAGAAGCTGGGACACAGCAGGAGGAAGGGTGAGATTTTAGCTCTGAGCTCTGATCTCTTGGCTTTCTCTTTTACATTGTTTCTGTGTTTCTTATTTAATAAGACGGTTGGTTACATCTACATTGAATTCTGCTGCCTTTAATCCCAGCACTCGGGAGGCAGAGCCAGGCAGATCTTTGTGAGTTCAAGGCCAGCCTGGTCTACAGAGCGAGATCCAGGAAAGGCGCAAAGCTATACAGAGAAACCCTGTCTCGAAAAACAAAAACAAAAACAAAAAAGTCTAAATTCATACAAAATAATGGAAACTTGGAGAACTTGGGTTACTGTATTATTATTATTATTATTATTATTATTATTATTATTATTATTTCCGATACAGGCCTTCTCGGGCTGTTCTGGAACTTACTCTGTAGACCAGGCTGGCCTCAAACTCAAAGAGATCCATCTGCCTCTGCCTCTCAAGGGCTGGCATTAAAGGCGTGTGACACTACCACGCAGCTGGGACACTGTATTTTAATGTAGGTTTTATAATAATATTTATGAGGTTTTCGTTACTTTCTTTTTGTAGCTAAGAATACTGGGAGGCGTACAAAGCAACTAAAAATTAAATGCATAAATGTAGTTTAACATCCTTAATTTCAGGAACAAATATGTGGATAGACCAAACGCAGCCAAGTGTCTCCCTTGCCCCCAGCAAAGGACAGCTCTATAAATCAAAAACACTGGAGGGTTGAGTTTAAAAGCTTAAGAACTGGGCCTTTACGGTTGTGACTTTAGTGACTTAAATATTAATTTACAAACTCTTTAATGCTAAATACAATCGGCTCAGGATTCTGTGCACCAATCCCTTTGAAGACATCAAAGTGGGGTGAAGCTGTTGGAGTGGGGTGTCTGGGAGTTGGGGGTCACGTCTCTGGCTCCTGGGGTAGGGAGATCCCAGGCTGGCTGGTCACGGTTGCCCTGACACAGGCACATGGTCACAGCAGCCTGTCTGTTTGTGTCTTTTTTGTTTGGGCCTTTTGAAACAGAGTCTCAGATAGCCCTGGCTGGCCTCCTCCACCTTCCAAGTGCCAGGACTACAGGTGTGTGTCACCACACGTGGCCTAGCTGTGTCTTAAGTCTGTAGCACAGCTGCCTTGGATCATTTGAAAAGGTCACCCATAACCTATTCCCACAGCTCAGAACGACACCCGTCCTACACAGCAGTTCCGAGCACCCATGTACAGGGACCCACTGCTCTCTGAGGACGGGTTTGTCCATCTTTCCTTCCTCACCTCACCCAGCCTCCTGGCTCGTGGTATAGAGACTGTGCCAGCAGCTTCCTCCCTCGGGACACTCCTCCCCAGTGTTATGGCTGCTCTTTGCCTTTCCCCTGCACAGGAAAGCCCTGACCCCACAGGTAAGCCTGAGGCTCTTACACTTCCCTCTCTATCAGCCAGCAGCTTTCTGTGGCTGTTCGTTTAACTGGTTGAGCTAGTGACGTGTCTTGCCACCAGGACCAAAGCCTCCACAAAAGTAACTTAAGGAAGAGTCTGTTTTTTGTTCGAAGTTGTGGTCCTGGTGCCGCAGCAGGGGGTGGCTGGTCACAGTGCATCTGCAATCAAGAAGCAGAGGGTGACAATCCCATTCCTGATCCTCCTGTCTCCGAGTCTCGAGGGTGCTGCGCCCCAAATGCCTATCTCTTCACCGTTTGTTTATCGTCTTGGGTGAGAGCGGCCACTCACATCTGTGTGCACTGTTGCCTCCCGTGTGGAAGCCTTCTGCTACCTTTATAGGTGGTCAAGACATATCCTGGGGGTTCAGGAACACATGGGTCATGTGGGAAACACTGGCCTCCAGGTGAGAAAAACCCAGGCTCACTAACTTACCTGGCCAACGCAGCTCATTAGGAGGAGGGCTGGGGCCGTGACTCATGAAACCACAGCCTAGACCTGTGGCCATGGCTAGGAGGGTAGGTAAAGAAGATGCCCTGTCAGCCCTCCTCTCCACAATCCAAAGAGCTATCTTTAGAACAGATCTGTTGGGGGAATTCCTGCCGGTGTTGTTTGGAGATGGGCTCTCTGGAAGATAAAGAGGGCTAGATGAAGTCATGAGGGTGGGGCCCCCGAGAGAGCGGGCCTTACGGAGATGAAGAGGGAACCAAGCTAGTCGTTCCTCTGCCTCATCAGGATGCCCTACCGTGTCATGGTGCAGCAAGTTAACCCTCACCAGATGCCAATGCCACGCGCCTGGACTTCTCAGTCTCCAGAACTGGATAACCCTCAAGTCTTTATCATCTATCCAGTCTCAGTCTCAGTTATATTTTGTTATAGCGGCCAAAAAAGAATGAGAGACCCCGGGCTTTGTCATGAAGATCTGGGGACAATAGGTCCTAGTCCTATTCACAAAGAGCCAGGAGATGCACAGAGCTGGCGCTGGGCAGAGGAAGGATGAAGATCTGTGGGCTTCAGAAGCAAAGGAGAAGCCTAGTGGGGGGGTGCCGGACACAGAGAGAGGGTGGGAGGTGGGGAGCGTGAGGAGGTGGGAGGGTGAGGAACTTCCGGGGAAGTGGGCAGCCCTTGTACCATTTGTACCTGGAATGGCTTGGCTCACACTGAGGCAAGCTTAGTTGATGGGAGCTGGCCTGGGTGTCCCATTCATGCAGATAATAGGTGAAACTGAGTGGAGGGTCAGGGCTCCCTGGCAGCAGCCTCTGGAAAGCAGATCTGGGTCTACACTGCAGAAGCCCGCCCCCAGCTCTGCGTGGCGTCCTGGCTCTGGTGGTCCAGGGCTTGCAGTCTCCTGCTCCATCTCAGAGCATCTGCTACCTTTGACAAACAAGGAAGGGAGAGAGGGGGACTAGTCTGCGACGCAGCCTAGTTCTGAGCCTGCTTACCTGCACCTAGGTCTCTTCACTCTGGAGGGAGACCTTGAGACACAGGACGTCCAAGGTTAGCTGGTTATGTGTCAGACTAAAGGAGCTACTGGGGGGCTTTGTAGCAGGTCTTGGTAGGAGAAGCCCTTGGGCTGCAGGGCTCAGGGGGAAGAGAAGAAGGCGCCAATGGTGGGGACAGGCCCCAGGGGAGGGAAAAGGAAGCCAGGAGCCAGGAGGTCCTATAAATGGCTACATCAGCATCCTTTGGAGGGATTGCTGAACACAGGTTCTGATTCCACAGACCCGAGAAGGAGTTAGGGTATTTCCCCAGGTGCTGCTGCTGCTGACATTTAACACTAGAAACTAACACCACGCCTCTCCGCTCCATTTCACGAGGAAAGAAAGGAGCCATAGCAAGGCCAGTTGAGCCTGCTAGGTCCAGTTTTGGGGGGGGGGGACGACCTTGGCAGGCCCTTCCTTTAAAAAATGCCTCAGGTCTGTTTTTTTGTTTGTTTGTTTTTGTTTTTAATATTCAGGGGATCTGTGGGCCTCTGATAAAGCTCATTGTCTTGGCCCTGCCTTTGGCCTTGTCACAGTCTCATGGGCCTTCCTGAAGTGTGGCTGGGTCCTTAGGAGCCTGTCCTGGTGAATGCTGGGCCAGGAGAGGGCAGGACGACATGATTGCTAGGGGAGGAGGTATACTAGGTGACAGATGGCGCAGTAGGTCTCTGTGCAAGCCAAATCAGGAACTTCGGGGTGGGAGGGGAGGCAAGCACGGTGGAGGGGGTTCTTGTAGAGGCCTCAGGCCGCACTTGGAGGACACGGTGACACAGGGGTCCCTCCGGGTCCCCACAAGTACAGTAAATGCACTCTTGTGCTCTATGGTGTTCTGGTAGGGAATGTCCCAAAGATGTCAAGTCCCAGAGAGCCGCTATAGGGACAGGTGCTCAAGCCCATGCTGGTGTGCGGGGGTGGGGTGAGGGGCGGCGGGGGGCTTCTGAGCCTGGGTACGGAGGAGCTGGATCCCAGATCTCAAAAGCCTGCCGCCGCGTCACGCCCCAGAACCCACCCTCCTGCAGCCTGGGACTGGGAGAGACTCCGCTGCTTTAAAGGAGGCGGGGTCAGCCCTGGCCCCGTGACGTCATTCTCTCTCGCGGGAGGGAGGGGCGCCGGTGTTCCCTGAAGCCGCTTCCCACCAGGTCTTCTGCGGTGCGTGGTTCTTGGGCTGTTTCCCTTTTAGGGCCGGGGCTGCATCTTGATTTTTCTAGCTCTGACAGCTGCTAGCAAACCACCTCACCTGGGTGAGCCACAGTTCTCTCGTTTGTGACATAAGTCTGTGCCGACAGCTCTCAACGAGCTAATGCGCGTGCGTGCAACACAAGGCTGATCTTTGTGCACACGCAGGTCACCTTTGGCACCATATTAATTTTTAAAATGAAAATATTTTCTATGCTTTGCCGACACGAATGTCTGGGTACCACGTGCACGCCTGTTGCCCAACAAGGGCGCCTGATCCTTTGGAACCGGCGTTACAGACAGTTAGTTGTGAGCCACCATTTCTGGGAATCTGAACCGGTGTTCTTAACCGCGAGCCATCTCTCCAGCCCTAGCATCATTTTTAGGGACGATGTCCAGTGGCGAGCAGGTTCTGACAATCCTGGATGTCGGAGGATGACGGGTACAGCTGAAATGGAGGAAGCAGAGCATGGGAGCAAGGGTGGGGGGTCTGCGTGTGGGGGCGTGTCTGGAGACTTCTGAAGTGGCAGGGCCCAGTCCCCCTCATTTCTTCCATCTTTCTGCCTTGGGCCTCATCCTGAGGACCCTGGCACGCTGGCCTCCCGAGGAAAGCCTCACCTTGGTGCTGCTCTCTTGGCTGACCTCGACTTTAACTCCATCCACATGGTACCAGTAGGCCCAGGAGCCCATAATTAGCCTAATAAGGTGTCTGTTGCGCACATGGCTGTGCCTAGACTCCACTCTGATGGCTACCCAGTAATTTGCCTGATCTTTCGGATAAGGCCTTTGCCTGGACAGGTTCCCACCACAAAGCACCCCCATCTCAGGGTGGAGCCTGTAATTGCTGCTACTTTGCACACTCTCTCCTTTCCCACCTGCCCATGGACGAGGAGTCCTCGGAGACCTGCCTTCACATCAAGGAAACCCACTAAGCCAAGGGATGGGCTGGGCAGGGGACAGAACAGACCAAACAGTCTGCATTGTCGGCCATTAGAAGGCATGATGGAAGAGACAGCCAGACCTAGCCAGCTGTTGGCCTTCCGGTACTGTGAGAGGGAGTGGTAGGTGTCCAGGAGATGCTCTGTCTGTGAGTCTGTCCCTCAGTGCTCACCCATATTCACTTACAGCACCTGTTCTAGGGACCCCAAGTGCCCCTACCCCAATTCCACCTGAAGCAGAGGCATTGGCTGCTGGGACGCTCAAGGGAAGAGCTCCTGTTCCAGGGTTTTGAGGCCCGTGTGGCTCCCAGGCCTCTGCAAACACCGTGGTATCTGAGCCACAGCACCACATCCACAGCCTGCAAAGCCTGGGTGCTGATGCTGGAACAGGACTGTTGGCCCTGGAGGGTCTATGCGGGAGGCTGAGGATGCTGTGGCCTACAAGCAGGAGGGGTGGTGGGGCGGTCTCCAGCTCCTTTACCCAGGCAGCCCCAGGAGGGTCTGGGCTGGAGGAGCTGGCAGCCCCAGCAGCTGGGTGCCACCACCCATGTGTCTCCCTTTGATCTGGCCATGTCACCAGGTGGCTTTCCCGTGCAGATCGCACCAGCAGCTCGCATCATTGGCGATGGAGGTCCTCACCCTGTTTTCCTTTAGAGGATGCCCCTGGGTCATCCCAGGGGGTCGGGAACAGGTTCAGCTACAGGAAGCCCCAGCATGGCTGCTTATGTCCACCCCACCCCCCCTTCGGGACTGAACTCACCTAAAAACAAGGGGCCCTCTGCTCCAGAGGTTTTAGTGGGCGTGGAGTCTGCCTTTCAGCGTTGCCAAACCACTGCATAATCCCCTCAGATTCCCACAGCCGTCAGGCCCACGCAGGGGCCCAGTGATACCTTGACACCCACTGCTCCAGGTCCAGGCCTGTTTTCTCTATTCCCAGAGGAGGTCCGGGGGCGTTGGAACCTGGGCTGCCCTTCCAGCGCTGGGTGGGACAGTGGGTGTGCCCTGAGTCAGAGCTGGCACACGCTGGACCCGTAGGTGCACCAGAACGCTGTCCCAGAGGGGCACGGGAGCACTAGCCACCGGGGAGCAGGGTTCTGTCACTCGGGGGCTTTGTGTCCAAGTGGACCACCCACAAGTGATGAAAGCCTGCTGCACTGGGCCTCATACCTCCCTACATTGTCCTCACTCTGGCCCCTTGACCTGATGATGCCCCTGGGAAGTTTCTGTCGCCTCCCTTGAACTCAAACGTGTCTTCACTTAGGGGTTCCCCACTGAGCTGCACTAGAGGAGGGTGAATCAGGTCGTCCCCGATGCTGGCAATCACAGAGGCAGAAATCAAGAAGTCCAGGACCAAGAGGGGCCTCGACATCCCTAACCTTAGAGTCTGCCGGGCATGGGTCCTCTCCTTCCATCCCCTCCTCTTCCTCTCTGCTGGGCCTTCATTAGGGCGAGGGCTTTGATACTTCTAAGGATTTAAGTAATCTAGGGAGCGCAGGCAGCCAGGGTGGGAGTGGGGGAGGGGAGGGGAGGAAGTCCCACCTCCACTTTCATGCCTGCATTTTCACTGGGGAGGGGTGCATGCAACATCTGAAATGCTCAGAACTGGAAGCGTTTGGGATTTTTTTTTTGTCTCTCCCCCAGATTTTAGCATATTGGCATGTAAATAATGAGATACAAGTCTAACCAGAAACGTACCTCTGTGGCATATACCCCTTAACACACATGGCCTAAAAGTAATGTTGGACAATATTATGATAATTTTGTGTGTGTAACAGTTTCATGATACAGAATTTTCCACTTGCCACATCTTGTCAGCACTCAAAAAGGTTCAGACTTTAAAATTATTTGGGGTTTCTATTGTTGTTTTAAACTATTTACTTTGTGTGTGTGTCTACTGTCTACATGTATGTGGAGGATGTGTGTGCACGTGCACGCACGTGTGTGTGTGTGTGTGTGTGTGTGTGTGTGTGTGTGTGTGTGTGTAGGGCAGGTGACATTGCCTTCCACCCTGCTTGAGGTAGGAACTTTCTGTTATTTACTACCCATACAGTACACCAGGCTGGTCTGCCCTGGGGCTTTTTGAGAGTCTCTCAGTCAGAGCTCTAGGATTACAGATGAGGTCTGGGATCTGAACTCAAGTCCTCATGCATGTGTGGAAACATTTTACCCACAGCCATCTCCCAGCTCTCCCCACCCCTCACCCCCCCACAGTGTCCTCCACTCTTCTTTTAGGCAAGTTGGCCTGGCCCCCTGGGTCTTCCTGCCTCAGCTAACTCTGGAGTATGCGATCGCCCAAGTGTGCACCCCCATGGCTAGCTTTGATTTTGGCCCATTGAGGATTTGGAGTTTCCTGTTTAGGGATGCTTACCCCTACCCTTTCAAGTCAGATGGAACCGTGGTAGATGGTGCTGAAGACGAATCTTATCATCTGCGGGGAGAATGGGTGATTGAACCAGGTTCACTGTCCATCAACTATGTGGCCATCATCTCAGTGACACGCCAGGTGACTTGTCTGAGGGAGACACCTTCCTGACTCCCCGGGGTATTTGCACCCCACCCAGCTCTTCCGACGTGCAGAGTTCTGCTCTTTCCATTATGGTCCTTTTGGTCTGTCTGCTGCCCCCTGCTGGGTGGCACATTCATGCCGCTGAGAACAAACCTTCAAGTCAGCTGGTGCCTTCAGCTCAAAAATCCTCCCACAAAACAAAACAACAACATCAACAAAACTGGGCCTGTCTGTCCTGAAGCGGGGAGCCTGTGGCAGCTTTGCAGGGGCCACCTGTAAGGAGGCTAGGCTGGTGCTTCTTTTATTTATTTTTTTATCATGTCTTTGGGTTTTTGAGACAGGGTTTCTCTGTGTTACTTACAGTCCTGGCTGTCCTAGAACTCACTCTGTACACCAGGTTGGCCTCGAACTCACAGAGATCCACCTGCCCTCTGCCTCTTCAGTGCTGGGATTAAAGGTGCGCACCACCACTGCGGGGCTGGGCTGGTGGTGTTTCTTGGACTCTAAGTGACACTGGGAGGGAGGGACTGTGTTGTGCCTGTTTTGCAGAGGAGAAAATGGAGGCTCAGAGATGGAGGACTTGCCCATCGTGCCCACAAGGCCCTCACACTCAGTGTGTTGCTCAGGGTCCACCTACCCTCCCACCGGGTTAATGTGTGCCTCTTCACAGCCGGGAGCTGCATTCAAAGGGGGTGACATCCCAGCAGCTCCAGGGAGAAGCAGTCTCACCCGTAGTAGGCAGCTGGTGTCAGACATCAGCATTGCCTGACCTAGAATGCCAGCTGTCTTATTCCACAGGCAGTGCCCAGGCCCACCTCTCAGCAGAGGGCTCACAGTCTCCACGCAGGATAGTGGGTTGGCAGAAGACCCCAGGTTTCTTCGGGTTTTGGGGAAATTCCGTCTGCCTAGAGGGAAGGTGGTGTGTCTGAACACAACTTTTGACCTCTACCTGTTGGGCCTAAGAGGCTCTGCAGAGACCAGACCTGAAGCGATGGGCGCCGGCCGGCCTGCCAACTCCAAGCTCTATTGCTCCGGGTCTCTGGCTCCCCTGGGAGAGCTTATCCTGGGGAAAGCCACCCTCACCAGCCTCAGATTGGAGGGTGAGCCTTATATATGAAATGGAAACCTCAGATTGCAGTCCCTTGGGTGGCCTGGCTACGTCGTTCCCGTCAGAAGACAGTGACCGCTGCATGCAAACAGGAAGTATGCCAGCCTGAGAGCCACTGTGTGGGGCAGGGCCACCTCCCACAGGCTCTGAGCAGTACTGGACCCTAGGACTGTCACACTGTCTCCCAGCACCCTCCATGGTCAGGGGTGGGCATGGGTGGGGGGCCTCAGGAGCTGTCTTCTTTCTCAGGCAGCCTCACTGGCCTCATTCACTTGGTGTCCAAATGAAGCTCAGGCTAGATCCCAGGGGACCATGGGAAGACTGGGGGCAAGGCTGGGTGGTATGGCAGAGGCACACTCGTCCCCTCTTTGCTCTGGCCCTCCTCTTCCTCCTCCTTAAAAAAATATTTCTAGCCGGGCAGTGGTGGCGCACGCCTTTAATCCCAGCACTCGGGAGGCAGAGGCAGGCGGATCTCTGTGAGTTCGAGGCCAGCCTGGACTACCAAGTGAGTTCCAGGAAAAGGCGCAAAGCTACGCAGAGAAACCCTGTCTCGAAAACAAAAAACAAAACAAAACAAAAAATATTTCTAGAGGCCAGAGAGATGACTCATGGGTTAAAAGCTCCCCTTCCTGAGAATCTGACACCCTCTTCTGCTTATGGCCTTTGGGGGCACCAGGTACACATGTGGTACACAGATATAACTGTGTCTACATGTATGTATACATGTATGTCTAAATGTATGTATTCATGCAGGCAAACAATTCATACACATAAAATAAAATTTACAAGAGAAATTTAAATCATTTTTTAAAATTATATTTATTAACTTTTTTGAGGGGAAGGGCATGTACATGCCACAGGACACATATGGAGGTCAGAGGACCACTTTTGGGAGTCTGTTTTCTTCTATCATGTGCCTCTCAAAGGTTGACATTAGGTGGTTAGGTTTGGTGGCAAGCTCCTTTACCCATTGAGCCATGTAGCCAACTCTTCTGGTTTGTTTGAAGGGTCTCATGTAGCCCAGGATGGCTTCATACTAGGTAGCAAAGGTTGGGAGCTATGACCTTGAACTCCTGATCCTCCCTGTCTCTGCCTCCTGAGTGCCAGAAGTAGAGGCTTGTGCAACCCAGCCTGATTTTTCCTAGTTCTTTAGTGTCTTTTCAACACTGAACCGAATCTTGCACTCAGCACTGGGTAACATGGAATGATGCAATTGGAGCCAAGGCTGTAATAAAAGTATGTTCCACTCAGTCCTGGCTGGTGTGTAGATGTGATGGTTGGAACTACAGTAGTCATCTTGGACCATGAGGCATTATTGGGAATGGAAGCCACACATGACCCAGACCTGATGAGTAGAGCCTGAATCTTCAATATGACGCAGCCTTTGTACCTACCACCTGGTGTGTGGACAGATTTTGCTTCTGTGTGTGTCCTTACATGTGTGGCTCCTATTGAGTTAGGGTTTCTTGGGTTAGATGTGGCTCTGCCAAAAGGCTAGGCTCACAACCAAAAACACAAGCATTCAGTTGTCTTTATCCCATAGCGAAAGATAATCTGAATCTGCCACTCTTAGTGAATCCACAGTCAATGAAGGGACACTGGCTAGCCCGAGCATGAGCTAGCATGGCTCTGGCCGGCCTTGCCCTTCTCCCCATTCTCTTTGCCTTGCTAAAAACAGATCACACTCCTGAAGCTAGCCCCCAAGATCTAGTGCCTTATATGGCCAATCCCTCCTCCTAAGGCTCACGACTAAGGTCCAGTTATCAAAGTCCTGAAGTCCAGCAACCAGAAGCCTACTTTGGCTCACCTAATTAACATACCCAATTAAAATGAAGCACCTCATCCTAACATGGGGGTTCCCCTTGTACCTTTATAAACCGCCATTTTCCTATGGGCCGCGTCTGTGTCCTCTCTATCCAGAGGCAGTCCCTTGTCCCCTGGGACAAACACCCCTTGTCCCCTCCCTTGCTCCCTTTCTCCCTTCTCCTTTGTTCCTTTCCATTTCTCCCTGTTCCTGTCTCCTGTCCCTTGTCCCTGCCCCGTGTCCCTCTGGGGTAGATAGATCTCCTTTGTTCGGAGAATTAGGTTTGAGGGGTCCTGGGCCGATACTTTTCCTTTCAGTGTTTCTCATGCAGAGCTAGCCAATGGTCGTAGGCCACGTTGGGCTGAGGCTAGACAGTTGAGACAAGGAGGCTACTCGTGGGGTGCCTTGCCTTTGTTAGGGGGCTCCCCCCTCTTGTAGACCGGTCTCCCAGGGCACGGCAATCACGGAGATGAGATGAATGTTCGGGAGAGAGAGGGAGCTGCCTCAGCTCTGGTGCTCAGAGGGAAGGGTGAGCACCTTTCTTGCCCCTCTTCCCTTCAGCTCACAGAACTGCACAGAAGCAAAACCACAGGAGCAGTGGAGGCGGGGGAGGTGGGCACAGGGTGGGGAGGTGGGGGGGGGGGAGGCGGGGGAGGTAGGCACAGGTGGGCATCTGTGGCCCCGACTCTCACGGGCTTCCAGAAAGAAAACATGGAACTCTAGCTGTACAACCCTGAACAGGGACGCCACCGCGGTCTGCATGCTTGCAGGGAAGGGGTGGTGGTGGTGGCGGTGGCGGCGGCGGCGGCGGCGGCGGCGGCGGTAGCGAGGGACTTCATTTAGGGGTACGGACACAGAAGGGGACAGTGCCGTGGGGCTCCACTTGTCTCTAACCCCGGCCCCACTAGGCATGAAACAGAAGCTGCCAGCTCAGGATTTGTACCAGGACAGAGCTATCGAGCACAGACAGAGTGTCTACAGTGAAACCTCACCCCGAAGGTGGTGTGTCGGAGACTGCTAGGTGATTACTCCAGGGTGGAGCCCTCATCAAGGGGATTAGTGTCTTTCAGAAAGAAAGGCTGAGGAGCACCCACTGCTTTCCAGCATGTGAGGGCACAGCAGGCAGAGGGCATCTGTGCCAGGAGGTGCACCTTCTGGAGACACTGAATCTATTGCCTCCTCCTCCATTGCTGGGCTTCCTGGTTTCCAGAGTAGCCAGGAATCCATGGTCTTGTTGGCCTGGTGTCCAGCGTGTGGAGTCTGTTCTCATGGCCCCAGATGGGAAAGGAGCCTCACTAAGAAATGGAGTACACTAGGGAGGAGGCTTGGTGTCTACCAGAGAGAAGCCCTTGCCAGCCTGGCCCTGTGTGGGAAGAGGTGCCCTGGCACCCTCTAGTGAGGGCTGCTGGTTAGTGTGACTCATTCACAAGGACACTCATGCCACCCTTCCCAGGAAGAGGAGCAGCTGCTGAGCAAACAGACCTGGAGGCAGCAGGGAGCTGTGCCAGCACCTGGAGCATGGCTCTGCCTTTCTTTTTTTGTGTGAGGACAGGTAGCCAAGGCAGAAACCACACGATGGAAGCGCCAACCAGAGCGAATGCTGCTCCTGGAGGAAACGGGTCAGCGAGTCAAAATGATCATCATAGAGGCATTGGAGGAGATACTATGACCCCAAAACCAGAGCAGAAGCTGGGGCAAGGACGCGCCAGAGAAGGCTGAGTGACAGGAGGTACCGTTGTCAAAATTAAAAGACCAGGGCAAAGATGGGGGATGCATGCAAGGTAGTTCCCCAGGTGTTAGGAAGGAAAGGTAGAAAGGCAAATGGTCAGAGGGGACATCTGGACATGATCAAGCAAGACACCCAAATGTGCTGAGCAGGAGTTTGGAGAGAATGAACAGCCAGGGATTGGAAGGGAGGTGTCTTGGCTCCTACCATTGTTGAGACAGATTTTTCTGGAATTGGAGGCTTGAAACAACTTGAATGTGTTACGTTGCCTGGCTACAGAGGGCAGAAGTCCCAAAATGAAGGAGTTAGCAGGACTTGTGGAAGCTATAGAGGAGGTGACTTCTTACCTCCCTGCCTGACTTCTAGCAGTCACCTCCATTCCTTGGTTGGTGGCCCCTTTTCTGGCTTTAAGATGATCTTCAAATCTCCTGTAACCCCTACTCAGACCCTCACACCACCTTCTCCCCTCACTCCACTGTTGTTCCTCTCATCTGTATCGACACTGCCTCTCCCCCCCCCATCTGTCTATCATCTGCCTATCTATCTATCTATCTATCTATCTATCATCTATCTATCTATCTATATCTGTCTGTTTATCTTCTATCTATCATCTATCTATCTATCTATCTATCTATCTATCTATCTATCTATGTCTGTTTATCTATCTTCTATCATCTATCTATCTATCTATCTATCTATCTATCTATCTATCTACCTACCTACCTACCTATCATCTACCTATCTGTCCATTCTACCAGTTCTGCTCCTTCAGAGAACCCTAACCAATACAGATGCCAAGAAAGTCTTTGAGAAATTAAACGAGGGCATGGAAGTTGGTGACCATCCGTACACAGGCATTCCTCTTTCTGCTGTCACCCACCCATTCAGCTTTGGGTTTTTTTTTTTTCTTCATTGTTGCTTAACCTACCAGGAAGCAATCAGATAATCGAAAAGCAATGGGAGGGGTGAGACCGGAGAGAATGGTCTGTAGACACAGATCACAAGATGCTATGCTTGGGAACCTTGAAGCGCTAGAGGAAAACTGATTCAGCTTGCCAAAGCAAATGGACCCACCATACCCGCCATTTTTTACACACCTGAAGTAAAACAATAAGAGGAATCCCACCAGGAGCCCACGGGGAAGGGCAAGGAGGCTTGACAGACATTCCTAGTGCTGTGGAATCCTGCCCCCCCCCCCCGGTCTCCATCTTGCTCCATCCTGTAATCTGTAGTGGAAGAGTCATCAACTGGGAGAGGGAACAGTGTCTTCCTTATGAGACTGCTATAGCAGTCCTAGCAAAGCCCTCTGTAAACGCTGCTGCTGCTGCTGCTGCTGCTGCTGAGGCTGGGTGCAGCCCTGCATAGGTGATGCAGCCCTCTGTAAATGCTGCCGCTGCTGAGGCTGGGTGCAGCCCTGCATAGGTGATGCAGCCCTCTGTAAATGCTGCTGCCCCTGCTACTGAGGCTGGGTGCAACCCTGTATAGGTGATGCAGCCTCTGTAAACACTGCTGCTGCTGCCGCTGCTGAGGCTGGGTGCAGCCCTGCATAGGTGATGCAGCCTCTGTAAACGCTGCTGCTGCTGAGGCTGGGTGCAGCCCTGCATAGGTGATGCAGCCTCTGTAAATGCTGCTGCTGCTGCTGAGGCTGGGTGCAACCCTGCATAGGTGATGCAGCCTCTGTAAATGCTGCTGCTGCTGCTGCTGAGGCTGGGTGCAACCCTGCATAGGTGATGCAGCCCTCTGTAAATGCTGCTGCTGGTGAGGCTGGGTGCAGTCCTGCATAGGTGATGCAGCCCTCTGTAAATGCTGCTGCTGCTGCTGCTGCTGAGGCTGGGTGCAGCCCTGCCATAGCACTCACCCGAACACAAGGTGGTACAGAGCAGAATCCCTGTCACATCGTGAGGTGAGGACACCACTGGGTTCAACCTCACACTCCTGGCCTTGTGAAGAGAACACTTCTCTTAAAGATCCAGCAGAAGGCCTGAAGAGACGACGGTTCCGAGCATAAAGGGGCATGCCACCATCACTCAGATGACCTGAGTTTGATCTCCACAACTCCTGCAAGTTGTCTTCTAATCTTCATGTGTGCACTGCAGTACATGCTTACACACACACACACACACACACACACACACACACACACACACACAAAATTAAAATATGGTAAAATATTAAAGACCCAACAGAAGGAGATAGGCATTCATCTTCCAACATGAAACTTATTTACCTTTATCTGATTTTTTTTTTTTTTTTGGTTTTTTGAGACAGGGTTTCTCTGTGCAGCTTTGCGCCTTTCCTGGGAACTCACTTGGTAGCCCAGGCTGGCCTTGAATTCACAGAGATCCGCCTGGCTCTGCCTCCCGAGTGCTGGGATTAAAGGCGTGCGCCACCACCGCCCGGCTAACCTTTATCTGATTTTTTAAAGAAAAACATGCTATTTTTTCGAACATGTGAAAGTCACTAATACATTAAACAGTTAAAGGAAAAGCTGTCAATATGCAAGATTAGATGACTTAGTTTGGCGGTTATTTTGGAAACTACAGAATCGAATGGAAATATTAGGAATGGGAACCACTGCCACAGAGATGAAGATGTTCTCAGCAGCCAGGAGTCAAGGTGAACTTGAAGGCAATCTCACAGAAACACTAGAAGAAAAGCAAGCAACACCACAGCATTGAAACAAAAGACCAGTAGCCCACGGGCCACAGGAAGAGCCAATAATAGCACAGCTCACACCTCGGCTGCTCTCCTCGTGCTGAGACCAAATATCTGACCCAAAGCAACTTAAGGAAGGCAAGTTTTATTGCCGTTGTGGCTCAGAGGAAGGCACTGGAGAGGAAGCAGCTTGGTCTGTGGTGTCAAGGAGACAGCCAAGGAAAGGTAATGCTTGTGTCCCACGGCTTTCTTCTGTCTCCCCTTCAATTCGGTACAAGACCCCATCCTGTGGGACAGTGCTGCCCACAGTCAGGGTGGGTCTTTCTCCCTCAGTTAAACCTCTCTGGAAACCCCTCATGGGTATGCCCAGAGATGTGTCTTCTAGGTGATTTTAACTACCACTACATTTGTAAGGCTAACTACCATAACTACACCCCTCGTCACCTTGACACCCAAGACAATGACCGTAAGAAGGCCACAGTTCTTCCCAACTTAGCATAGCCATCTGATTCCCAAAGCCCCCACAACCTTAGACTCCCACTATCGTTCAGAAGTCCAGTTTGAGGTCTCCTCTGAGACTCAAGAAGAACTCTTACCTGTGAGATGCCTATAAAACCAGAAAAGCAGACCCAACCCCACTTGCTATCAGGAACCCTGTAACCACCACCTGTGGCGTGGACCCAGATAGACTACCTGCACACCCCCCCCCATTCAGGTTTCCCCACTCCTGTGGCTACTCACCATGGATACCCACCCCCTCTTGTCCCATCACCTTGCCAGATCCCAGCCCAATCCCCATCAGGTATCTCCAGCCATCACCTAGGACCCAGAGTTTCAGAGTTCTTCCAGCTGCCTGACTAGGACCTTTGAGTTGTTCTATCTGGCCTCAAGACACAAGTCCAGCCTGGTCTACAAAGTGAGTTCCAGGATAGCCAGGGCTACACAGAGAAATTCTGTCTTGAAAATCAAGAAAGGGAGAGGGAAGGAGGGAGGGAGGGAGGGAGGGAGGGAGGGAGGGAGGGGGAGAGGGGAGGGGAAGGGGGAGGGAGGGAGGGAGGGAGGGAGAGAGAGGGAGGGAGGGAGGGAGGGAGGGAGGGAGGGAGGGAGGAGAGAGAGAGAGAGAGATTGAGATTTAAATGGTCCCAATAAAAAGACACAGACTAACAGACTGGATTAGAAAAGAGGATCCATATTTTGATGTCCCCAAGAAACACACATCACCATCAAAGACAGGTACTTCCTTATGGTAAAGGGATGGGAAAGGGTGTTCCACAAATGGACCAAAGAAACAAGGATGTGTGGCTATTCTAACATCTGACAGACTAGACATCCAGCGAAAGTAGTTACAAGAGATAAGAACAGTTCATACTCATTAAAGGAAAATTCCATCGACAGGCTATTACCATCCTACACATACATGCACCAAACACAGGGACACCCAATTCATAAAAGAAGCATTGTTAGAGCTAAAATCACACTGATCCCAATGCAGTGATAGTTGTTGATTTCAATACACCATTTCCACTAATAGACAGGCCATCTGGATATAACTTAAATAGAGATACCCTGGAATGAAATGACATCATAAATCAAATTAACTCGACAGATATCAACAGAACATTCCACCCAAATACTGAAGAATACATGTTCTTGTCAGCAACCAAGGGAATAATCTCCAAAATCAAGCACATATTAGTATACAAAGCAAGTCTGAACAAGTATAGGGAAAATGAACATCACATGCTACTTTCTATTTGAACACAATGGAATAAAGCTACATACAACAGTAATAGAAACTACAGAAAGTACACAAACTCATGAAAATTAAACAATGCACAGGCCGGGCGGTAGTGGCGCATGCCTTTAATCCCAGCACTTGAGAGGCAGAGGCAGGCAGATCTCTGTGAGTTCGAGGCCAGCCTGGGCTATCAAGTGAGTTCCAGGAATGGCGCAAAGCTACTCAAGAGAAACCCTGTCTCAAAAAACAAAAAAACAAAACAAAACAAAAAAACAAAAAGAAAAAAAAAAGAAAATTAAACAACACACTACTGAATGATATTGCATCAAGGATGGAAATTTAAAATTTCTAGAATAGAATAAAAATGAAAATAACATATGCCAAAATCTATGGCTCTAATGAAGGCAGTCTTTGTTTTATGATGTGCATTGGTGTTTTGCCTGTATGTATGTCTGTGTGAGGATGCCAGATCCCCTGGAGTTGGAATCGCAGACAGTTGTGAGCTGCAATGTGGGTACTGGGAATTGAACCTGGGTCTTCTGGAAGAGCAGCTAGTGCTCTTAACCACTGAGAAATCTCTCCAGCCTGATGAAGCCAGTTTTAAGAGGAAAATGTACAGCTCTAAGTGCCTACATTAAAAAAAATTCAAGAGATCTCAATTAATAACTTAATGATGATATACTTAAAGCTTCAGAAAAACAAGAAGAGTCAACACCCAAAAAGAGTAGACAGAAAGAAATAATCAAACTCAAGGCTGAAATTAATGAAAAAGAAACAAAACCAAATAATACAAAGAAACAATTAAATGAAGTTTGTTATTTGAAAAGATTAAAAAGATTGGCAAATATTTAGCCAAATTAACCAAGAGAGAGGACCCAAATTAATAATATTAGAGATGAAAGGGGGATATTACAACAGACACCAACTTTATAATAGATAATTATAACATCATTATCGCAGAATCATAAGGACATACTTTACAAATCTGTATTTCAGCAAACTAGATAATCTAAAAGAAGTGAATAAATTTCTAGATATATGGATAAATGTCTAGGTCTATCAAAGTTAAGTCAATATAAAATAAATAATTGAAATAGACCCATGACATCCAATCAGATAGAAACAGATATTAAAATTCTCCTAACTGAGGGAGAATTAGCCTTTCTCAGGAATAAGCCCCCTTATTGGTTATCCAATACAAAGTGATTAGCCCTGAAACCATATACACATAAAAAACAAAACAAATCCAGCAGATTGTATTTATATTTGTGCATCTGTGTGTGTGTGTGTGTGTGTGTGTGTGTGTGTGTGTGTGTGTGTGTATAACAAAAAGAATCAAAGAATCAAAGAAAAAGAGGCTCTCAGTTTGAAAGTGGAGGTGCATCGGAGGGGTTGGAAGGAGGGTACTTGAGAGAAGCTGGAGGGAGGAATGGGTGGGGCAAGTGATGTAATTCTATTTTAACTAAAATGTATTATAAAATAAAACGCTCCCAACTAAAAAAAGCCCCGGGCTAGAGGGATTCGGTGCAGAATTCTACAAAACCCTCAAAGAACTAACAACAATACTCTCCAAATCATTCCACAAAAGGGAACATTAAGTAACATTTTAAAATTCTTTATACAAAGCCAGCACCACCCAGTTGCCAAAGCCAGACAAGAGCCAACAGAAAAGTCCAGGACTGGAGAGATGGCTCAGTGGTTAAGAACACTTGCTTCTCTTTCAGAAGATACAGATTTGACTCCCAGCATCCACAGGGTGGCTCGCTCACAACCATCTGTAACTCCAGTTCCAGGGGAATCTGAAGCCCTCTTTTGACTTCCTCAGGTACCAGGCATGTTGTACAGGGTGTGCATACACACATGCAGGCAAAACATTCATCCATGTAAATAAATAAAATACATCTAAAACTTAAAAAAAAAATTGTAGGCCAATACCTGTAATGAACACAGATACGAAGTTACTCAATAAAACATTTGCAAACCAAATTCAAGAACATGTCAAGGGGTTGGGGATTTAGCTCAGTGGTAGAGCATTTGCCTAGCAAGTACAAGGCCCTGGGTTCGATCCTCAGCTCCAAAAAAAAAAGAAGAACATGTCAAAAAGATTATCCACCATGATCATGTCAGTTTCATCCCAGAGATACACAGATGGTTCAACATACATAAATCAATAAACATAATTTCAACATAAATAGACTCAAGGATAGAGGCTGTTTGATCATCTTATTAGATGCAAATTGGGGTTTTCAGTGGGCAGGATACAGAATAAGCATTTAAAATTATACAATATCTCTCTGTGATAGAGATTTTATTACAGATTATTACAGAGAGACAAAGGGAAAAGAATAGGAGACTCAATAGAAGAGCAGGGTAAAGGAGGGACCATGGGGAGGGACAACTAACACTAAGGGCCTTCTGAAAAACCATATGGAACCTACTACTGTATAATATTACTAATATTAAAATGTGTGTGTGTGTGTGTGTGTGTGTGTGAGAGAGAGAGAGAGAGAGAGAGAGAGAGAGAAAAGAGAGAGAGAGAGAGAGGACTCACCAAATAAAAGGGGAGACAATGCCTCAACTAGACATTTTATGCCTCCAGTGCCAGGAATAGATTATATCTTGTTGAGTCATTGGCCAAAGGGTCCCCATAGAAACCCCAAAACATTGCAGGTGATTGTCGAGGCTGTTGGTTACTATGCACAGCCTGATGGTAAGGCCCTGAAGACCACACTTACATGTGTCATTGTACCTGGAGAAGTCAGGTTGGTACCTACCTAGAAGCTTTACCTCGACTGTCATCATTCATGGTACTAGGAGGACTCTGCACTACACAAGGAAAAAGATCATCATCAATATCTCCCAGCTACGAAGTCTGAAATTTACAGCAGTGACCTGCCTGCAAGATGTACTGGCACAATGGTGGCAGAAACGTTATGGGAGTGACCAACTCCTTTCTGATTGGATTTGCGGCCCACTATCTGAAATGGGATTCATACCTAAAGTTTCCAAGAACCTGAGACCAGCTAGACCAGGGGCCTAGGTGAAAACCTAATGTTATTCTTCTGCTAAAGGAACACAGCAATGAGATGACTGCTAGTGACGTTCTGCTCTACCCATAACCAGTTCCTCACTCAGCTGTCATTGGAGAAGCTTCTTCTTGCTGTAGATGTGAACACACACAGAGACCCACAACTGGACAATGTGCAGAGTGAAAGCCTTCAGAGCAACTTAGCCCTAAATGGGATGTCTTCATCAACGCTCTCCCCACAAGGCTCAGGGATCTATGAGGAAGAGGACATGGAAATATTGTAAGAGCCAGAAGTGAAGGTTGATTCTAAGGAAACAGTGTCTTCCAGACATAACAGGATTGTGAGCGTATGGACTCACAGAGACCATGGCAGCATGCACAAGACCTGGGCAGGTTCGAGCCATTGGGACCCCAGCACTGAGAGAAAGAAGTGGACACAAACTTCAACTCCCTTAGCCGGGCAGTGGTGGTGCATGCCTTTAATCCCAGCACTCGGGAGGCAGAGCCAGGCAGATCTCTGTGAGTTCGAGACCAGCCTGGACTACCAAGTGAGTCCCAGGAAAGGTGCAAAGTTACACAGAGAAACCCTGTCTCGAAAAACCAAAAAAAAAAAACCAAAAACAAACAAACAAAAAAAACTTCAACTCCCAATCAAGAAGCTATCTGTAATTGATACCTGCTGGCAAAGGAAAAATCAGTTTTCGCCAGTGGAGTCTCACTGGGTGTATTAACCACACTTCAGGACAGGCTCCATGCCCAGAAGTAGTTGGCCAACACAAAATGAACAAAATAGCTTTTTTTTTGGTAAAGAAATTTTGTCTCACTTTACTTTGTTTGGGCTTTTATTAATTTATTTTATAATAATAATAGTAATTATTATTTTACTTATTGGTCTTTTGCTTGTTTATTTTTATTTTTGTGAGAAGTTTTTTGTGTGTATGTGTTTTTTTTTTATTGTTTGCTTTTGTTTTTAAAGAGAGAGGTAAGGGGCTGGAGAGATTCAGAGGTTAAGAACACTGGCTGCTCTTCCAGAGGTCCTGAGTTCAATTCCCATCAACGACATGGTGGTTCACAACCTTCTACAATGAGATCTGATGCCCTCTTCTGGTGTCCAAGCATACATGCAGGCAGAATACTGTGTACATAATAAATAAAAAAAAACCTTTTTTTTTAAAAAAAGAGAAAGGTAAAGAGAGAGAACAAAGTTGGGAGAGTAGGGAGGTGGGGAAGATCTGGGAGAAAGTGGGGAAGGGAAAATGATCAAAATATATTTCATGAAAAAATGTTTTAAATAGAAAAAAACCCATTTTTAAAAATCACACTAGCAATGGAGGAGAACATCCTTAGCTCAATGTAGACCATGACAAAGACCTGTAAGCAGCACATTTAGGAGTGGATAAAGGAAGAGGACACTTTGGAGACTCAGTTGAGGCAAGGCTGAGACACTATATTTTTCACACAGAAAGAACGACAGCAGATTTTAAAAACCCGCTTTCAGTGTTTGTCTCACTTCTACGGCATCCATAGGCACAACTCAGTCACATTTAATATACCAGGAAAATGAATTTAAGAGTTAACGATTGAATTTTAGCTGTTTGTTTGTTTGTTGAGACAAGGGTCTCACACAGTCTGGACTGCCCTGAAGCTCTTATTTAGCTGGAGTTTGAACTCCTGATCCTCCTGAGTTCAGAGATTTGAGGTATGCATCACCATGCTCAGTAAGACTGAATGTTTATTGTCATAAGTTACAAGGGCATAAAATGGAATACAATCCTAAAAAAGAACTCAAAACCCTAATTCCCTCACAAAGACATTAACTGAACAACACATGGTACAAAATCCCTTTGCTAGCACTTCATATCAATCACAGATCCCCAGGCAAGGTCAAGCCAAGGCCAGTGTGGTAGTTTGAATGTAACTGGCCCCCATAAGCTCATAGGGAGTGGCACTATTAGGAGGTGTGGCTTTATTGGAGTGGGTGTGACCACTGTAGGGGTCGGCTTCAAGGTTTCTTATGCTCAGGACACTGCCCAGTATCTCACTTGACTTCCTGTCGCCTGCAAGATGTAGGACTCTCAGCCGCATCTCCAGCACCATGTCTGCCTGCATGCTGCCATGCTCCTGGCCATGATGATAATGTACCGAAATCCTGACTTTGTAAGAGGGTCACCCTAATTAAATGTTTTCCTTTATAAGAGTTGCCATGGTCATGGTGTGTAGCAGGAGTCTTAAAAGTTCTTATTAATAAAATCAAACCTGAGCCAGGTATTGGGGTAAACGCTGGAAGATTAGAAAACCAGAACAAGCCACAGCTACCTCACCTTGCCAGATCCTCAGCTGGTCTTGTTTCCTCAGACAGGAGGCCTCTGAGTCCTCATCTGAATGGCTCTCAGCTGAACTGCTGCTAGACGCCTGAAAGCTAATCCAGGCCAAATGCTTCTAGTTTCTGGTCCTCACGCCTTATCTACCTTTCTGCTCTCTACCACCACTCCCTGGGATTAAAGGCTTGCTTTCTGGGATTAAAGGCGTGTGTCACCATGCCTGGCTGTTTCCAATGTGGCCTTGAACTCACAGAGATCCAGAGGGATTTCTACCTCTGGAGTGCTAGGATTAAAGGTGTGAGTGCCACCATTTTCTAGCCTAAGTATCTAGTGGCCTTTCTGTTCTCTGACCCCAGATAAGTTTATTAGGGTACACAATATTTTGGGGAACACAATACCACCACAATGGTGTCTGTTCACAGCAATAGAAACCCTAACTAAGACAGCCAGCCACACTGAAACAAGCTAATGTGTTCTAGCCCTCGCTCAGAGTCAGCAAACCAGTTTCCTCCTGGAAAAACCAACTCTTGGCTTCCTCTTTTGGGGCGAAGAAAAGAGTGGGACAGACAGACAGACAGACAGCTTCCAGCTTCCTGGAGGTTGCCCGAGAGGCTGCTCTCTGCATCCTCTGATTTGGAGGGCCACAGGAACAGGCATGCCTTGGCTGCCGGGGGACTGTTGAGGATAACCGAGAAGCCAGGGGTTTGTTCCAGTGGCAGAGAACCTGCAGCGTTGAATCTATGCCCCAGAAGGAGGAAGGAATCATAAGACTGAAAGCAGAACCAGGAAAGCTCCGCCACGAGGAAATCACACACCAACCCAGAGAAGATGCACGAGCTGGGCATGCATCCCTATGTTAACTACATCCCAAAAGACTGGAGAAGGTGACTGCTTCGAGTTAAAGATTCAATCCAAGCATATAACCATACAAAGGAGCATGGTTCAATCAAAGGAATAAGATAAATACCGGAAACTGACCCTTAGTAAAGATATCAATGAACTACCAAAAAAAAAAATAGAATTAAAAATGATGAGTGTTCTATAAGAAAAAGGTTTTAGAATGAGGAAAATAGAGAATTCAGATAGAAGTGTTGGACCCAGGAAGGTCATGGAGTTATCTATGTGTAACACGAATCTTAAATGGTCTTATTAATAAAAACAAACCAGGAAGCCAAATATTGGGGTGAATTTTTGAAAGATCAGAGAAGCAAAACAAGCCACAGCCAACCACACCTCGCTAACTTCTCAGCCAATCCTATTTCCTCAAACTGGAAGCCTCGGAGTCCTCATCCAAATGGATCTCAGCTGAACTGCTGCTAAAAGCCTAAAAAGCCAGTCTGAGGAAACAGGATCGGCTGAGGAGTTGGTGAGGTGAGGTTGGCTGTGGCTTGTTCTGTCATTCTGATCTCTCAGCTATCATCCCAATACCTGGCTCCAGGTTTGTTTTTTATTAATAAGACCTTTTAAGATTTGTGTTACATCTAGGGAAGGCACTAAGGCATGAGGAGTCCTACAGCATGAGGGAAAAGCTGTGGAGCCAGGGATGATGCTAAAGCTGACCTAGGCTAAGGCACCCAGGTGCTCAAATCTCGTGAGACATGTGGTACAAGCTGCCAACCCAAGAAAGAGGATAAGGATGACCCGTGGTAAGATGACCAGGTTCACAGGACCCTTCGCATTCAGGACAAGCTCTAGACCCAGGGAGAGGGCTGGAGATGACCAAGAGTAAGGTGCCCAGGTGTATGGAGTCCCGTAACAAGTGTGGGAGGCTGTGGAAGTGGGTACCAGACCAAAGCTGATCCAGGGTAAGGTGTCCAGGTGTGAACTCTCACATTAGACAGTAGCAAAGGCAGGGACCAGCCAGGAGTGTGTTGATCTTTGGAGAGTGACCTGGTATTTCAGACTGTAGTGGACTCTCAGAGGAAAGCTAGGGGTAGATCCTGAGGCCCTAATTGCCAGTTCTAGAGAGGAGAGCAATATCACACCCCCATTGCAACTCAGTCCTCTCCTGGATAGTGAGTACCTCCACTGGAAGAAAGGTAAATTTGAAAAGGAAGGAAGGAAAGAAGGAAGGAAGAAGGAAAAAAAAGACATAATCAACAAACTAACTCCAGATGTGTAAGTGTCAACACAGAAACAAAAAGAACACACAAAAACCTAAGACAACATGTCTCCAAAAATGATTAATCCCATTGTAATGGCCCCCAATGAGAATGATTTGGAAGAATATCCAAGGAATTAAAACGGATGATTATAACTATGTCCAAACAACTCAAAGAAGACACAAATATTCTCCAAGAGAACAAAAACAAAGGGCTAAATGAAATAAGGGAGTCAATTCAAGTTATGAAAGTATAACTCAATGAGAATTTCTGAAGAAAAGCCAAACTCAAACAATGCTGGAAATGAAAATCTCAGTGGGAAAATCTCACCAACATGATGGAGCATGTGGAAAATGGAGTACTAGGGCTTGAAGACAAGGTAGAAGAATTGGATCATTCAGCAAAGGTCAATGATCCTTTAAAAAATAGTATCAGGACAAGGGAGTTATTTTAAATACTATGAAAAGATCTCATTTTTGAATTATGGGCATAGAAAAACACTATCCTAAATCCATATAAAATATTTTCAATAAGATCATACAAGACGGCTGGAGAGATGGACCAGCAGTTAAAGAATACTTGCAGCTCTTCTAGAGGACCTGAGTTCAGTTTCCAGCACCCATGTTGGGTAGCTCACAATCACCTGTAACTCCAGTTCTGGGGACTCTCCAGATGCTTGCTCACATGTCACACACACACACACACACACACACACACACACACACACACACACAGAATCTTCTTTTTATAATTCACAGATGCAAAGTTCCTAGTCCTGGAGAAAGAAGCTCATCCAGGTACGAGAAACACACAGAATATCAGACAGGACCAGAAAAGAAAACCTCTGTAATGTATTATACCCAAACATTAATTACACTGAATGAGAAAAAGATGGCATTGAAAGTGACAAAAAAGGCTGCTAAGTCATTCATAAAGGCAAAGCCATCAAAGCAACAGCTGTTTGTTTAATAGAAACCTTAAAACCAGATGGGTCACAGAAGACATATTTTGAGTTCTTAAAGAACACAACTCAGCAACATTATTAAAATTGAAGGAGAAATGAAAGGTTTCCATGTTAAAGACAGACTAAAGGATGCATGGCCACTAGACCAGTTCTACCAAGAATACTGGAAGGAATACTCCAGACTGAAAGTCAACTCCAGACTGAGGATAAACACTCTCTCACTCGGGAGAGAGGTAAACAACGTCAGCGTAGTTTCATCTAAAGGGTCTAAGAAAATACCACACAAATTTACAGGAATTAACACATCTTTCAGTAATAACTCTGAATATTAAAGGTCATCAAGAGGGTCTAAGAAAATGCCACACAGTCAACAAAGTTACAGGAATTCACACATCTTTCAATAATAACTGAGTATTAAAGGTCCCAAGTACCGGAGTGGCAGATTGGATTAAAAAACAGGATCTG
The DNA here is from genome assembly GCF_004664715.2 of Peromyscus leucopus. Classification (NCBI taxonomy): domain Eukaryota; kingdom Metazoa; phylum Chordata; class Mammalia; order Rodentia; family Cricetidae; genus Peromyscus; species Peromyscus leucopus. The sequence continues at coordinate 149,427,891 of NC_051063.1, forward strand.
TATTTTTGATGCTGCCAAGAAACTCATCTCACCATCAGACATAGTCAGGCCAAGGAGTGAAATAACAGGAGAAGGTGTTCCAAGAAAATGGAACCAAACAAACAGGCAAATACTATCTGACAAAATAAACTTCAGTCCAAAAATAGGAGAGGGAAAGGGAGTCACTTCATATTCACCAATGGAAGAACCCACCAAGAGGATATTACAATTTTCAACCCATACATAGTACACCCAGGTGTATCAAGTTTCACAAAACAAATTCAAATTAACCACAATGTAGTAATTGTGGGTGACTTCAGCATCCCATTCTCACCAATAGACAGGTCATTTGGACAAAAACGAAACAGAAATATTGGAGTTAAATGACATTATAAGTCAAATGGACCTAGTAGATATCTACAGAACATTCTACCTCAATCTTTCTCCAAATTTATCATCTATGAGGACACAAAGTAAATATCAACAAATACAGAAAAACTGATATAATTTCCTGCATTTTATCTGACCACAATGGAATAATTCTCTCTCTCTCTCTCTCTCTCTCTCTCTCTCTCTCTCTCTCTCTCTCTCTCTTTCTCTCTCTCTCTGTGTGTGTGTGTGTATGTATGTATGTATATGCAGCAATAGAAGCTAAAGATAGTATATAAAGCTGTGGAGACTAAATAGCACACTACTGAAGGACACATAAATCAAGAATAAAATTAATTTTTCAAGACTGAATGAAAATGAAAACACAGTATTCTAAAAGAAAATTCATCGTGCTAAGCACTTATACGAAAACATCAGATAGCTCCCAAATGAACATAATTTAATGGTGCACCTTAAGGCCTTGGAAAAACAAGAAAAGTTTATAGGGAGAAATAATAAAAAATCAGGACTGAAAAATGAAATAGAAATGACAAACAATTCAGAGAATCATTTAGATGAAAAGTTGGTTTTGAAAAAAAAAAAATGGGCAAACCCTTAGTTCAATTAGCCAAAAGAAAGAAAGAGAAGACCCAAAGCAAAAAAATAGAGACATTACAACAGATACCAATGAAACTCTGAAAATCATCAAGACAAACCTCCAACCAGCAGTACTCAACCTGTGGGTTACAACCTCTTTGGGGGTCGAACTTACATAGGGGTCACCTAAGACCACGGGAAAATGCAAATATTTATATTACAGTTCATAACACTAGCAAAATCAAGTTATGAAGTAGCAACAAAAATAATTTTATGCTTGGGGGGGGTCAGCACAACATGAGGAACTGTATTAAGGGTTGAGGCATTAGGAAGGTTGAGAACTGCTGCCCTACACATAGATTCCACTAAATCAGAAGATGTAAAAGAAATAGATGAACTTCTAGATGCACACAACATATGAAAATTAAACCAAGATGAACTAAATAGTTTAGACAGATCTGTAACCAGCAACAAGAGTGAAAAATAATAAAAAAGTCTCCCACCTGAACAGAGCCCCAGTAAAGTCACTGCAGAATTTTCAGAACTTCAAAGAAGGATCAACCCTGACACTCTGAATTATTCCACAGAATAAGGCTTCCAAACTCTTTATGGAGCTCATATCACCCTGATACCTAAAACCAGACACACACACACACACACACACACACACACACACACACACACACACACGGGAGGGGAGAATATTACAGACAAGTTTCCTTGACATACATATATGAATAAATTCTCAGTAAAACACTTGCAAACTGAATTCAAGATCACAAGATCATAAAGCTCCTTTATCATAACCAAGCAGACTTCATTCCAGAGACTCAGGATGGTTTGAGGTATGTAAACCAATAAATGTACTGCATCACATAATGGACTCAAAGACAGAATTTACATGATTATTTCATCTAATACACATTAAAAGCCTTTGACAAAATCCAATCCAAAATATTTACCCTTCCAGATAAGAGAGTCTAAAGATGAAGGGATCATAACTCAATACAATAAAGGTATATATGACAAACATCATATAGAGCAAACATCATTCTAAATGGGGAAAAACTCAGGGCACTAAGATTAGGAACAAGATATGAGCAGCTACTCTCTTTACTTCTATTCAGCACCGTGTTCAAAGCTGAAGTTTGAAATAAGCAGGAAAGTAAGACACCAAAGCATCCTCATTTGCATATGACAGTATGATAGGATTCTATACATAAAAACTCTGAAGACTCTAGCAGAAAAGTCTACGAGCTGATAAACTCTTTTCAACATAGTAGCAGGATACAAAATTCACACATGAAAGCCAGTAGATTTTGTATACATTGGTGATAAACATACTGAAAAAGAAACCAGGGAGACAATCTCATTCACTACAGCCATACACATATAAGCACAAACACCTGGTAATAAACCTAACAAAGGCAGTGAAAACTGTATGACTTTGAACAAGATGCTAGAAGATGGAAAGATGTCCCATGCTCATGGACCAGAAAAATTAATATTGTGAAAACAGTTATCTCACCAAAGTGTTCTAAAAATTCAATGCAATCTCAATCTAAATTCTGGGCTGGGGTTAGAGAGATGGCTCAGATATTAAGAGTGGGTACTACTCTTGCAGATGACCAGAGTTCAGTTCTCAGTATCCAGGTCAGGAGGCTCACAAGCATCTGTCATCCAGCCCCACGGGCATCTGACACCTGTGGCCTTTGTAGGCATCTGCACTCACCTGCACGTATTTACACCCAGACACCCAAACACATGCTTTTAATATTTTAAAAATTAAAAAAGTGTAAGGCTATTCTTCACAGGAAAAAAAATCTCAAAATTTATATGGAAAACAAAATACTACAGATAGCTAAAGCAATACTGAGCCAAAAAGAGTACTACTAGAGACATCACATACCTGTTTACAAATTATACTACAGAGCCATAGTAATAAAATCAGCATAGCACTGGCATATAAACAGAGACCTAGATCAATGGAACAGAAAAAAAGACCTAGATATAAGTGTATGTGCCTACAACTACCTGATTTTTTTTGACAAAGATGTCAAAAATATACATTTGAGAAAAGATAGCATTTTTTTGAAAAAAATTCAGATTTATTTTATTTGAATGAGTGTTTTGTTTGCATGTATATCTATGCATCACATATGCCTGGTGTCCATGGAGGACAGAGGAGGGCATTGGATCATCTAGAACTGGAGTTAGAGATGGTTATGAGCTGTTGTGTGGGTGCTGGGAATTAAACCTGGGTCCTCTGTAAGAACAAGTGCTCTTAACTGCTAAGCCACCTCTCTAGTCCCAAAAGACAGTATTCTAACACAAATGGGTCTGAGACAACAGAATTTCAACATGGAAAAAGGAAAGAAAGAAACAGAAAAGAAAGGAAAAAGAAAGTAGATCCTTATTTCTCACACTGCACCCAACTGTGCTCTAAATAAGCCAAGGATCTTGACATAGACCTGACACCCTGAAGCTGCTGGAGAAAAAGTAGAGCTTATACTTCAACTTACAAATACAGGTGGGGACTTCCTGAATAGGACTCCAAGAGTGTAGGAAATAAGACCACCAACTAACAGATGGGACCTAATGAAACTAAAAATTGATATTCAGCAAAAGATATTGTCCATCTGATGAAGAAGCCCACTGAAGGGAGGTAGATTGTCACCATATCAGACAGAGGATTCATTTAGAATATATGATTTAGAATCTATAAAGAATTAGCAGGCTGTGGTCCTGCATGTCTTTAATCTCAGCACTCGGGAGGTAGAGGTAGGTGGATCTCTGAGTTCAAGGCCAGCCTGGTCTACAGAGTGAGTTCCAAGACAGCCAGAGCTACACAGAGAAGACCCTTCTCAGAAAAAAAAAATGGCTATGGAACTGATTTCTCAAAGAATAAATACAAGTAGATGGTGAACACTTTAAAAAATGGTCAGGGCCCTTAGTCATCAGGGAAATGTAAATGGAAACTAAGATTCCATCTCACCCCAGTGAGGATGGCCATCATCAGAAATACAAACAAGAGCTCACAAGATTGAAGGAGAGGGGAATATAAATTAGTGATAAACTGATCTCTGGAGATCAGTTGCAGGTTTCTTGACACACACACACAAAACACAGAAAAACAACAAAAAACAAACAAAATCCTACAAGTAGAATTACCATGTGACCAGCTATACCATTCTTGGGCACATATACTACAGACTTTATTCCTCCTACAGAGATGTGTATACATCCATGTTCATTGATGCTGTGTTCACAATAGCTATGAATGGAATCATCCTAGATGTCCATCAACTGATGAATGAATCATGAAAATGTAGTACAAATACACAATGGAATTTCATTGAGCTGTAAAGATAATTAAGTCATGAAATTTGCAAGCGAATGGGTGGAACTAGAAAAATTATACTGTGCGAGGTAATTCAAACCTAGAGAGACAAATGCCACATGTGCTCTCTCTCATACATGGATCCCAGCTTCAAATCTCTTGTTTTGTGTGTTTTGGTTGGAGCACATGGGGATGACAAGAAACTAGAAAAAGGTCATGAGGGGGATATATACATTAAAAGGTTAAGGAATAGTGGAATATAGGCAAAATGAAAGTCAGGGAAATATTCTCAAAATGTTTAAGCAGGGAGGAGTGGTATGTTAGTTTTTTGCCATTTTGAAACAAGCTGGAGTCATCTGGGAAGAGGAAACCTCAACTGAGAAATGCCTCCATCAGATTGGTCTGGAGGCAAGACTGTGGACAAGTCATGATGATGATGATGATGATGATGATGATGATGATTGATTGATTGATTGATGTGGGAAGGCCTAGATCAATGTTGGAGATGATACCTCTGGATAGGTGGTCCTGGTATAACAAGCAGGCTAAGCAAGCCATGTGGAAAAAGCCAGTAAGCAGCCTTCCTCCATGGCCTCTGTATCAGTTCCTGCCTCCAGGTTTCCTGCCTTGAGTTCCTGCCCTGACTTCCCTGGATGATGGACTATAAGCTCGAAGATGAAATAAACTCTTTCCTTCCCAAGTTGCTTTAGTTTTGGTACCATATAGCACACATATAAAGCAAACTAGGTGTAGCTGGAGTTTTCCTGTGTCCACCTGGCTCCTGCAGCTGCTCAGACCCAAATAAACATACAGAGACTTATATTACTTATAAACTGTATGGCTGTGACAGGCTTCTTGCTGTCTAGTTCTTATATCTTAAATTAACCCATTTCTATTAACCTATAAGTTGCCACATAGCTTGTGGCTTACCGGTACTTTTATATCTTGCTTCCTCTGTGTCTGGCTGGAGACTCCTGACTCAGCTTTCCTGTTCCCAGAATCCTCCTCTCTCTTTGTCCCACCTATACTTCCTGCCTGGCTACTGGCCAATCAGTGCTTTATTTATTAACCAATCAGAGCAACACATTCACAGCATACAGAGCGATATCCACAGCAACTAGGACAAACAGAGAAAGATGGGAAATAAAGGAGTGAGAGGGAGGATTAGTCAAAATGAAGGGTCATGAAATGAAAAAAAAAAAGCTATGGAAAACTTACTACTGGAGAAGCTATGTTCTAAAGGCAGCTAACTTGGTAATATGTAGGAGTTTGCTGGGTGGTGCTGATTTTGAAGGCATGAAGGGGTCATGGAGAGCAGCTGAGGCCTAGCACCATGTAGCAGGGATGGAGCCCCTGAAGAGAGGTCAGGAGAGGCCACTGGTGAAGGTGCAGCCTCAGTTGCAGCAGAATAACCAGGATTAAAGGAGTCATAGAGAGAAGTTGAGGCTTGGCACCATGTGGCAGGGATAGAGTCCCTGAAGAGAGTCCAGGAAAGGCTGTTAGTGAACATACAGTCAAATTACAGCAGAAGACCTCTTCATCTTGGAGATGCTAGTACCATGGGGTGACCAACAAGGACAGATCAGCTGTGGAGTGAAACTGGTTTGAGCAAGAGACAAACTGTATGTGCTGTGAAGGGCAGAGCAAGGAAAGTGTTTCTGTCTAAGACCCCTAGAGTCAAGAAGATTGTGAGTGAATCCCAGACACTGGACAGTCAGTTACTTACACCGTTGAGTCTGGTTTTGCTTTGTTCAGATTGTGACTGTGCTCTGGTTCTTCCATCTTGGAATAAAAAAGTATTTAACTTTTTTCTTTTGATTTTACAGGAACCCACAGTTATGAGATCTTGAGTATTTTAGTCTTTGAGTGTTTTGTAGAAACTTTACATGTCTTTCAAGACAGATTTTCTCTATGTAGCCCTGGCTGTCCTGGAAGTCTCTCTGGAGATCAGGCTGGCCTAGAATTCAGAGACCCACCTGCCTCTGCCTCCCGAATGTTGGGATTAAAGGTGTGCACCACCACTGCCCAGCTTTAAAGATACTTTAAAGAGACAAAATTTTTGAAAAATTGAAAATTTTAGACTGTGGTACTTTTAAACTTTAGACTATGTTTTATATTGCCATCTTTGAGACAACAAGAAAGGGAAAGTTATGATTTAATGGTAATTATTTGTGCATCAAGTTGACAAGGGGTCAATTATGCTAGCTAGCTTTATGTCAACTTGACACAAGCTAGAGTCATTTGAAAAGAGGAAACCTCAACTGAGAAGATGCCCTCCCCCTCAGATTGGCCTGTGGAAAAGCCTGTAGTCATTCTCTTAATTAGTGATTGATGTGGGTGGGTCCATCTCACAGGGAGTGGTGTCACCTTGGGTGGGTAGTCTTGGATGGTGTAAGAAGGCAGGCTGAGCAAACCATGGGAAGCAAGCCAATAAGCAGCACTCTTCTGTGGCCTCTCCATCACTTCCTGCCTCCAGGTTCCTTCCCTGCCTGAGTTCCTGCCCTGACTTCCTCGGTTGATGGGCTACAAGCTGTAAGATGAAGTAAACTCCCTTCCCCAAAGTTGTTTTTGGTCATAGTATTTAATCACAGCAATAAAATCTCTAACTAAGACACAGGATGTGGTCTATTTTAGAGACACTTCTGTGGGCTGCAGAGAGGGATGTATATTCTTTGGTGTTTGGGTGGAATATCATGCAGATACCTGTTAGGTTCATTTGATACATGGTGTCATTTAATACCGATGATACTCTGTGTATTTTTTGCTGAGATGACCTGGAGAAAGTAGGGTATTGACATTATGAAATTTTCAGGTAAATGGGTGGAACTAGAAAATATTATGTAGAGGTAACCCAGATCCAGAAAGACAAGCACTACATATTCTTTCTCATCTACAGTATCTAGCTCCAAATCTCCAGATGTGGATATACATCATGGAGTAACCACAGAAACCAGGAAAGTATAAAGGGACCATGGGGAGGGGTAGTACCCAAGAGCCATAGACTATCTAACAAAACCACTTTACCAGGCATGAGAAGCTTCCTTTTGAGTTGTTGGTCAAGGGAGTTCAAGAGACTCCCCCAAACTATACAGGTTATTGCTATTGCCCTTGGATGCTCCACAGAAGTTCGAGGTAAGTCTCTTTTGCTGAAGACACCCCACACTTTGGATTTAGGACTTGAATTGGAACTGAATAATTCAAGCCTCCCCTCCAAGGACTAGCTTTCACAATACTAGAAGGTGCTATGCAAGCTGCTAACAGAGGAAAGCAATCAATAGTCCTACCCAGTTGTGATGCCTATGGACCACAACAATGACCAACATGGCAAAATATCCCTAAAGGTGCGATAGCGGCATTCATATCTTGGAGATAACCAACAGCTGTCTAATTGGACTCAAGGCCCACTTAACAAGAAGGAAATTATGCCTGGTACTGTAAACCTAGTCAACTGCATGTGGTAATAAGGTCATGGATCTTAGAGAACAACCTAATACCACTTTCCTAAACCACTATAATTCCTGACTGCATTTAAATAGTCATGCCCACAGATATATGTGGATCTCATCCATCATCAAAGAAACCTCTTTTTGTAGCAGAAGGAGACCATTACAGAAAGCCATAGCTAGTCAAAATGCAGATAGCAACTTACCATGATATGGCCAACCCCAAATGATACATCAACAACACAACTTCTGCAATCAAGGCTCAGGGAACATCATGGAATAGGTGACAGCAATATTATAGGAGCCAGAGGACCAAGGTGTCTGCTGTGAGTGTGCCTTCTGGTATGACAGGAAGCTACACCCATGAAATCTCCAATAAAAAATATGTGTGTAACAAGTCTTTCTCTGTCCTTCCAGCCAGCTCCCAAATAACCACACAGAGACTTCTTATTATGGAATCTCAGCCTCAGCTTAGGCTTATTCCATTAGCTCTTATAACTTAAATTAACCCATTTATTTTAATCTACATTCTATCTCATGGCTGGCTACTTCATCTCTCCCTACTTCTCATGCTGCTTTCTCTGCATCTGGCTGACCCCTTCTTTTCTTCCCTGAGACTTCACTGTCCCCAGACATCCCACCTAACGTCTCCCTGCCTAGCTATTGGCCATTCAGCTCTTTATTAAACCAACCACAGTGACACATCTTCACACAGTGTAAAGGATTACTTCACAACAGATATGCCTCTGGTCTCAAATTGGAACTGAGAGCACACCCAGAAAACTAACTGATGAAGGAAGAGCTCTCTGCCAGTGGACATCATTTCCTGGTAGCAGCCTAGACAGAAGGAGGTCCAAGGGAAGAAGTAGGGTTTCTCGCTTGCATGCCCTCACTTCTTGCTAGGGCATGGATCTATTTTGTTGTTGCTGCTGCTATTTGAACCCACCTTCTTGTACCTTCAAATGTGGGGTAATGATGAGCAGATCTCTTGAAATCTCCCAAGCCGTCATCATCAGATTGGGATTAATACTGTAAACCATTGACCTAACCAGCAACACAGAATGTTCTATTCAATGTGATCAGAACACATATTCTTCTCAGGCTCACACATCATGCCTTGGATCTTAAGATTTTTTAAGAAGATTAAAAGTGGGGAAAGCATTTCAAGATACAGACACAGGCAAAGACTTTCTGAATGGGCTCCAGTTGTCCAGGAAAGAATGCCTACAATTGACAAATGGAATTTAATGGAAGTAAAAGGCTTCCACACAGTAAAGGAAATAGTGAACTGAATGAGTGTGGGGCAGGGGGAGGGGGATGGATTACAGCATGGGAGACAATCTTTTCCAGGTATTCATCTGAGTATCTACAATGTACAAGGAACTCAAAAGGAAGAAGATGAGGAGGAGGAGGAGGAGGAGGAGGAGGAAGAAGGAAGCAGAACAAAACCCATAAATAATGAAGAACAAGAGAACCCCGTCCATAAACGAGCTGATGAAACAAGCAGGCAGTTCTCAAATGATGGACTACAGGAGGCAAAAAAAAAAAAAATGTTTACCACCACCATCTGTCAGAGAAATGCAAATTAAAACTTCATTGAGATTTCATCTCACCCAGTCAGAATGGCAGTCATTAAGAAAACAGGTAATCTCAGGAGGCAGAGGCAGGGGGATCTCTGTGAGTTTGAAGCCAGCTTGGTCTAGAAAGTGAGCTCCAGGACAGCCAAGGCTGTTACACAGAGAAAGCCTGTCTCAAAAAACACACACACACACACACACACAAAGACAACACATGCTGGCAAGGATGTGGACAAAAGGGAATTCTCATAACTGCTGGTAAGAGTGTAAACTCATCCAGCCATTATGGCAATTAGCACAAAAAAGCCTAAAAAACTAACAAGGCATCTACCATATGATCCAGTCCAACAATCCATCTGATTTACCCAAAGGACGTCAAGTCAGCCCTCCACAGAGACACCACACAGACATCAGCTTCTTGCAGTACTAGCCATAGTAGACTCACCTAGAGAACCGACCTGAGTTCCAACAACAGAGGAATGGATAAAGAAAATGTGAGCGTTAAGTGGGGCTATGAGGGAATATGCTCAGTGTGGCAGCCTGAGATGAATTCCTTGAAACCATGTTTGAAGTCTTTAACATCAGAGATGAGGAAGCTAAGGGGAGAGAGAACAGGAATGTGAAAGGGATAGAAAAACCCACTTCTAATTTCAGGCCTGCTTCAAATGCCCGCAAAAGTGCCGCTGGGCCAAATGAGTACCTCAGTCCCTGGTCCCCCGAGCAGGCATGCCGACACTCAGGCAATGGGGAACCTGAAAGGTGGATTGTCAGTCTGGCCCCCGTGGACACCACTTCCCCCATCCACCCATGACAGTGTTACAATGAGGGGCCCAAGTTCAACACCCCTAACCGGGGTATCTGCCAGCGTGTCCGAACTTGGGATGATATGGACAGTGGCTGGGAGACAAGTCTCTTTGGTCCTGGACACCATGGCGTCCTCTTCTCGCTAACTGAATGGCAGGGAACACGTTCCCTTCCTCTTTCTGAGTCTAGGGTCCCCATACGACCCAGAATCACCCTCCCACCCCCTGCCCCTTTGGACCCTTATCTCTAACACATACATGAATGTTATGACAAAGTGTCCCTTACCCCTTCTGGGAAGAGACCTCATCAAATTAAGAGCCTCTATTCACATCCTCTGCTTAGAAATGACCTCTCTCTATCTCTAACCATAGAATCAGACTCAGGCAGTGAGCCTTCATCTCCTAAATCCCCTCCTCATCCTATGCTCCCTCTGTTCACCCTAGAGTATGGAACACTGGTAATCCTTCCAGAGCTGGCAATCACTCTCCTGTCCTTGTCTCTCTGAAAGGTCCTTCCTCCTACATGATACAAGAACAGCCCCCCTCATCCCCAAATACATGGAGCATCCTAGAACCCCTCGTTTACTGCCTCCTCCCGTCAGGACTCCTAGTTTACCATTCACCCCCACACAACATTCCTATTCTGGGAGTTGTGATACCTAATGGGTCCTCCAGCCTGGTCCAAGACCTTAGAAAAACCAATGACGCTGTAGTTCCCACCTTCCCCATGGCCCCCAACTCCTATACTGTGAATGAAAATGGCCCCCATAGGCCCATAGGGAGGGGCACTATTGGGAGGTGTGGCTGTTCGGGAGTAGGTGTGGCCTTGTTGGAGGAAGTGTGTCACTGGGGGTTGGTTTTGAGGTTTTAGAAGTGCAAGCCAGGCCCCTTGTCACTTTCTCTTCTTGTTGCTTGCTAATCTAGATGCAGAGCTTTCAGATACCTCTCCAGCACCCATGTCTGCCTGCATGCTGCCTTGCTTCCTGTCATGACAATAATGGACTAAATCTCTGAACTGTAAGCCAGCCCCAATTAAAGGTTTTCCTTTATAAGAGTTGCCGTGGTCATGGTGTCTCATCACAGTATTAAAACCCCAACTAAGACATACACCACCCTTTTGTCTACCTCACCAGCACTTCCTTGTTCTCAGTTTTGACTTAGAAGATCCTCCCATAGGCAGGACTGATAGCTCTCACAAGGGCCCTCACCCTGGCCAAGGATAAATAGGTTAACATCTATACTGAACTCCAAGTATACTTAACATTATCCTCTCCAGCATCCTCATCAGGAGACAGAGGGGATTCCTAATACAAAAGAGAACACCCATTATCTATGCTAGCCATATACAGAAACTCCTAGAAGCAGTGCTGCTACCTACCACAGCCTCAAAAGTGCATCGTAGGGGACACAGAAAAGATAGATAGCTCCCTGGATAATTATGCAGCAGTTAGACTGGCTATGGAAGCTGCTCTCCATCCTGGGCCCCAAATGGACAGGACTCCACAGAATTATTCTCGTGACTCCCACAACCACTAAACTAGAAAGCTTCCCAGCCTGGACACATCTCTCCTGTCTTAAAAGACCTCATACAGATCAGTCCCAACTGGACTCACATCGCTAACCTCATTAAGCTTCCTTCCTTCCCTGAGCAGCCAGAAGGAACAGACCTCAGTGCTGGCTTCCTCCATTCCACTCCTTCCTCAAGGACCTCCAGAATGGCTTTGGTTGATGCTGGGACCTGTCGGCAACTGGAGTTACCTCTTAGATGCCCTGAGGAATGTTTTATCCATTACACTCCAGACCAAATCCAGTTTTTCTCCGCCTGCCTCCTCCTCCTTTCTTCAGTGATGTTCCGCAACCCTTGGAGCTTACCATTTAACTATTGTATCACTTTTCTTCTCTCACACCCCGTCGCTGGGGCTGGGGAGAGAAACTCCTTCTGGCCCTCTTTTACCAGACTATTGTTACAACATTAGGGGTTATCTGGGACACCTCTTCTTCAGTCCCCTCTCAACTATAAACTGCTTCTTCCTTTACTCTGAGCCCCTGCTTGGACTGTACACCCCTCAAACCATTGCTCAAATATTTCAAACGTCTTTAAATTTTTTTAAAAAAATTATTTACGTTTGTGAGTGCTCTGTCTGCGTATATGCCTGCATGCCAGAAGAAGGCATCAGGTTCCATTACAGATGGTTGTGAGCCACCATGTGGTTACTGGGAATTGAACTCAGGACCTCTGGAAGAGCAGCCAGTACTCTCTATTGCTGAGCCATCTCTCCATCCCATCTCTCAAATCTTAAATCGGAGGTCGCCTTGTTTTGGAATCCAGGTAAACAAAATTCCTGGGATTGGAGAGGAAACCATGGCTTTTGTATGGTTTAATAGGACAACTTCTATGCAGGAAGGCTCATTTAGTGTCTTTCAGATAGTGTTACAACTTGTTGGTAACAACAACACAGAACATAATAGTACAGGTCTCTGAATCCTGTTGACTCCTTGTCAACAGAAACAAGCCACATTGTAGCTATGTAGGATCCAAAGTCTGATGTTGGCTACTGCAGAGATCTGCTCTAGTCCTTTCTACAGAACTGGTCTTGTGCTAATTTTGCCATTCCTGGTGTCTGGTCTGGGACTCCTACCTCCAATGATTACATCAAATCAAGAACCATTATGCCCTGGGTATCCAGAGGGACACAGACCAGAAGAAAAAGGAATAGTATGGATAATAAAGCTAAAAAGCTTATACTGGGGGAAATGGATTTTGACCTCAAATGGTTATCTAATGGCAAAAGGATCTCCCTTCAAAGGTCATTTTCTGCCTGAAGGTAAAGGCTGTAGACATCTCTATCTCTGTTCATACCTTGAATCCATGGAAAGTCTTGACCCATCCTTCAGTAATAAAATCCCCCCTCAGGAAAAAGAAAAAAAAAAAAAAACCAAGCCAACCAAACCTCAGCCAAACCTCAACCAAACCTTGTGATCCTAATGCCCTCCTCCTTAAAATGCTTACCCTCATAAATGGTAGCCACAAAATGCTCTTTAAAATTAAACCTCATCTAGAAAAAGACTGTTGCATCTGCCTGAGAGCAAGACAAGTTACATACTTTAGGCTTAACTAAAATCTGTTTAACCAACAGTTCCACATCCCAGGCCTGCCTCTTGGCCCTGCCTGTAGAAGCCAACTGTGTGGGACCGCATGCCAGCTGCACACCAGGCTAGTCTCCAGCTCAAGAGCTCCCTAAATGGCACCTATTTTGCATATCCCAATGGCCTCTTTTCCTGCTACCCCATCAATTACCCCATGTGCCAAGTTGCATACTTAGTTCCAAATCTTACAGTCATCCGTGGGAAGAAAATAAACCACCAGTCCACCCCTATTTGAATCAAAGGGGATGAAATATTACTTCCACTGCTGTTAGGAGTAACCATGGCAGGGGCTGTGGGCCTGGGAGGAAGGGCCACTGGATTCCAACAAGTCCCAACACAGCCAACTTTCTTAACAAATCAAGGCTGTTCTGACACTGGTACAGAATGGCATTGAAAAACTCCAGACCCAGCTGGACTCCCTCACAGCCATGGTATTATTAGAAAAGGGAGGGGTTAGATCTCATTATGTTAGAAAAGGGAGGAATCTGTGCTATGCTCGAGGAAGGATGTTGCTTCTACACGAATTTATCAGGTATCTAAGAGAGAATGCCACACAGCTAAAAGAAAGAAGGAACAGAATCATGAACCAGACCCCACCCCGCATCCAGACCCCACCCCCTCTGCACACATCCAGAAGGACAGAGTTCTGGAACACTTGGAGAACATGGATAACCTCCTTCTTTGAGTCTTTTATTATGGTAGTTCTAGCTCTAATTTTGGTCCTTGTGTTTTACAATTCCTTTCCAATCTCTTGCAGAAAGAGTATAAGCCCTTATCCCCTCAACTATCAGTCAACTCTTCCTAACTGAGGACTATCAAGCCCTCATAGTCTTGGAACCAGATCAGCCCAAAAAGTCAATATATAGGCTTAAGGAACTGAGATATATCTAAAGTCAAAAGACTCTGTAAAACCCACTCTCTTCCTTTCCCTTTCCCAATGATCTCTTCGGCATGAAGCAGTTAAGAAAGAACTGATTGCCTGTTCCCCACCTCCTTCTATGCTTCAGGGTCTGAAATAATAGAGCACCTCTGCTGTAAAAATGGATCCCTATGAGATTACAGCTGAACTTGCTCAACCTTATTGGTCAGCCACAGCCCAAGAAGAATGTAGCCTGTCTCCCAAACAGTCTGTCTTGCCTGAGCAGATGCCTCCAAGAAGAAGATACCAAGACCTACCCTAAGAACTGTGTCAACGTCCTTATTCCCAAGCCCCTCACTTGCCTATATACAGAGGCCCAGCTAGTGTTTAGTCCTTGAAGAACCTTCATTCCTGCAGGAGAGTGCCTGACTGGTGCTGTTTGAAACACACAGTCCTGTCTACTGAGGTCAGACACTGGTTTCTTTCTGTCTTCTGTCTCTTTGCTCTGTACTCTTAAGATGTAGATGTCAGTCACTCTAGGGCAGGCCCCATACCCAGGAATAGTTGGACAACACAAACAGGACTTGATTTTTCTTTTTTCTTTTTTTAAGAAAGAGGGAGAGAAATAGAGAAAAGAGGGAGGGGAGAAGACAGAGAGAACATGAAGATGGGTGCACAGGGAGGGAGGAAAGATTTGGGAGGAGTTGGGGAGGGGATTTATATGATCAAACTATATTGTAGAAAATTCTCAAAGAATTAATAAAAGATATTATTCTTATTATCTTGACATTTTTTCTCTTATTTTTGAAATTATAATTATGTCATTTCCCGCTTCCCTTTTCTTCCCCAAATTCCTCCCATATACCCTTCCTTGCTTTCTTTAAAATTCATGGCCTTAATTTTTATTAATAATTAGGAATATTATATATATATATATATAAAAAAAAAAAAAAAAAAAAAAAAAATATATATATATATATATATATATATATATGATACAACCTACTCAGTCTGTATAATGATACTTGTATGCATGTTTTCAAGGCTGATCATTTGGTATTGGATAATCAACTGTGGGCTCTTCCCTGGGGAAGACCATTTCT
The DNA here is from genome assembly GCF_004664715.2 of Peromyscus leucopus. Lineage (NCBI taxonomy): Eukaryota > Metazoa > Chordata > Mammalia > Rodentia > Cricetidae > Peromyscus > Peromyscus leucopus. The sequence goes on from NC_051063.1 coordinate 149,443,108, forward strand.
CCCACCCTCAGCATTCCTTAGTTACCTATAATTCTTTGTGTAGGTTGAAGTCTTGTGGGCTTTCCTAAGTCCATGTTGACATATCCACTGTTCTCGATCTTGTTTAGTCACATTGGTGAGACTTTATGGGAGCAGCTTCTGATATTACTAGGAGAAACAGTCTAAGTCCTTGGTCCTCTGACTCTTACAATCTTTCTGCCACCTCTTCTGAAATGTTTTCTGAGCCTTAGTGGCTGAGGCTGCTTTGTAGACACGTATCCATTGGCACTGGGTTACTGTGATAGTTTGAATGTAATTGACCCCCTACACTCATAGGGAGTGGCACTATTAGGAGGTAAGGATTTTTGGAGTGAGATATGGTCTTGTTAGAGGAAGTGTGTCACTGTGGGGGCAGGCTTTGAGGCTTCCTGTGCTCAGGATACTGCCCAGTGTTGTATCTAGAGTTTTTTCCAGTCCTGCCTGGCCCATGGTCAAGACAAATCTCTCTCACCCGTTGGTCCTGCAGCCACTCAGACCCAAATAAACACACACAGGTTAATATTATTTTAAACTGCTCAGCCATTAGCTCAGGTGTACCACTGACTAGCTCTTACATTTATACTCAGCCCATTTCTGTTAATTTATATGTTGCCACATGTTCTGTGACTTTACCTGTGTGCCATTACATGCTGTTCCCTGGACAACAGGCTGGCGTTTCCTGACTCAGACTTCCACTTCCCAGAATTCTCTTCTCTGCTTGTCCCACCTATACTTCCTGCCTGACTACTGGCCAATCAGCATTTTATTTATCAACCAATCAGAGCAACACATTCACAGCATACAGAGTGGTATCACCCATCATTTTCCCTTTTCTGTTTAAAAGGAAGATTTTAACTTCAACACAGTGTCTTAGTCGATTTCCTGTTGCCTGAAAGACAGGTTTCTCAGCTTCTTCTCCAGCACCATATCTGCCTACACACCATCATGTTCCACCATGATGATAATGGACTGAACCTCTGAAACTGTAAGTGAGCCACCCCAATGTGTTCCTTTAGAAGAGTTTCTGTGGTCATGGTGTCTCTTCACAGCAATAGAAGCCCTAACCAAGACAGCTATATAATTTTGCATTTTGATTGGTAATGGTTTCCATCTGTTGCAAAGAAAAAGTTTCCCTGAAGAGGGGCAAAGAGTACACTTATCTGTTGGTATAAGGACCAATATTTAATTTAGAATATAGTTAGGGATTATGCTGGTTTAGTAAAGTGATGTCTCCTCCTAGATCCATGACTTCACTAGCCATGGGTAGTTGACTCAGTTTCCAGTACCAAGCATGATTTCTCTGTTGTTGAGTGAGTCTTAAGTCCAATTAGAGAGATGTTGGTTACTGGCAATGTATGCATGCCACTGCTGCCTCCTTAGGGTTATATTGCCATGCCAGTCACTGATGTGATTCATAGGCATTAAAGCTGGGTAGAACTCTTGGTTGCTTCCTTTCTTTGGAAGCTTGCAGAGTGCCTTCTGGTACCAGGCATTCAAGTCAGCTCCAGCTCAGAGGCCTCTGAGTCCTGTACCTAATATACATTGTGCCATAGGGATTTATCTCCCTCTTCTTTGGGCCAAGCAAAGGTCCTAGTAATAGCCTGTGTGTTTTGGGTGTCTCTTGGACGACCCTGGCTAACGCCTCAAAAGAGGGCTTCTCATGCCAGGTGTCAGGGACTTCTTTAGGGGGTCTTTGGCTCTTGGAGGAAGCATTGTCATCTCAGAAGAGAAAAATTTATTTAAATTATATATGTGTAATTGATATACCAACTTATGTGCATTATAGGTTTTTTAGGTAAACAGTTAATAGTTAATGGTTCTCTATGACTTTTTCAGAGATCCTTACTATTATTTTATCCTCCCTCCTTTTCCTGTACTTAACGCTCTCTCCCTAATTAGAGCCCCTCCATCCTATTTCCCTGATCAGCTCACTTGTACCCTGCTATTCCCCTCTCTGTTGCTCCCTCACTCCCTACACCAGCAATGATCCCTTTCTACAATTACTCCAGCCTGTATGTACCACATTTGAAGATTTGGAGCTAGGAGTCTTCAGTGAGGAAGAAAATGTGATGTTTGTCTTTCTGGGTCTGGGTTACCTCACTCAATAAGAACTTTTCTACTTTCATCCATTTACCTTCAAAGTTTTTGATCTCATTTTTCTTTACAGTTGAATGGTATTCCATAGTGTATGTGTACCACATTTTCCTTATCCACTAGTTGGTGGAAGGACATTGATGTGTTTCCATTTCCTAGCTGTTATGAATAGAGCAACAATGAACATGGCTGAGAAGTATCTGTGGAGTAGGATATCAAGTCTTTTGGGCATATACCAAGGAGTGGTATAACTTAGTCATATGGTAGATTTTAATTTTTTAAGTTGTTTTGCTTTTTAAGAAAATTCCACACTTGTTTCCATAGTGGCTGCACCAATTTGCAATCCCATCAACAGTGATCGAGAGTCCCCTTTCGCCCATACCCCCTCCGGCATTTGTTGTCTGTTGTTTTTATTATCTATGCCATTCTGACTGTGGTAAGAGAAAATCTCAAAGATGTCATGATTTGCATTTACCTAATCTCTATTGACAATGAACATTTTTTTGAGATATTTCTTAGCCATTTTTCTTCTTTAGAGAACTCTCTGTTCAGGTTCCAGGCCTATTTTATGAATGGGTCATTTGTTTTTTTTCAGATTCTTTTTTTTTTTTAAAGTTTTTATGTAGCTTGGATATTAAATCCTTTATCAGATATATAGCAAGCAAATATTCTTTCCCATTTTGTAGGCTTCTTCTTCATTCAGTTGGTCTTTTCTTTTGGTATAAAGGAGTTTTTAGTTTTATGAAGTTCTACTTGTTAATTGTCATGGTTCGAATAAAAATGTTCCCCCCATAAGCTCATACATTTGAGTGCTTCGTCATCATTGAGTGACACTATTTGAGAAGGATTGTGTGGCCTTGTTGGAGTAGGTGTGACTTTGTTGGAGGAAGTGTGTAACTGGAGGTGGGATTTGAGTCTAGGCCCAGTCTCTCTCTCTATCTCTCTGCTTGTGGATCAGGTGTGGCTCTCATAAGGTGCCACGTGTACCTGATACCATGTTCCCTACCATGACAACAATGGACTAAGTCTCTGAAACTGTAAGTATGTCCTCAGATAAATGCAGAAGGTGGTACCAGGAGCAGGGTATCACTGTGATAACACTGTTTGTTGGAGTAGTAGAAAAGCCTTTGGGACTTTAGACTACAAAAGTGTTTGGACACTTTAATCAGGGCTTAATGTGTTGTGGTATTGTGTTCCCCAAAATATTGTGTACCTAATAAACTTATCTGGAGTCAGAGAACAGAAAAGCCAGTAGATACTTAGGATAGGCAGTGGTAGCACACACTTTTAATCCTAGTATTTCAGAGGCAGAAATCCATGTGTTCAAGGATACAGCCAAACATGGTGACTCATGCCTTTAATCCCAGAAAGCAAGCCTTTAATCCCAGGGAGTGGTGGTAGAAAGCAGAGAAGTATATAAGGTGTGAGGACCAGAAACTAGAAGCATTTGGCTGGCTAAGCTTTTAGGTTTTGAGCAGCACAGTTCAGCTGAGAGCCATTGGGATGAGGACACAGAAGCTTCCAGTCTGAGGAAACAAGACCAGCTGAGAAGTTGGCCAGGTGAGGTTAGCTGTGGCTTGTTCTGTCTCTCTGATCTTCCAGTGTTCACCCCAATACCTGGCTCAGGTTTGATTTTTATTAATAAGAACTTTTAAGATTCCTGCTACATTAATGAGCCATCTTAGTAGGAGCATGGAAGACAGTGCTAAAAGCGATTTGAACTGTGGAGGCCCAGTTCAAGAAGTTTCAAAGGGAAAGAATATTAATAAGTAGCCTAGAGACCATTCTTAGGTTATTTTGGTAAAGAATGTGGGTATATTTTGCCCTTGTCCTAAAAATCTGCCTGAGGCATAGTTGAAGAGTTTTGGGTTAATGGCATTGACATGGGAGATTTCAAGACAGCTTAGTATTAACTGTGTTGTAAGGTTATTAGTGGCCTCTCTTATACTGATCTATAATGAAAAGGGGAAGCTGAACAAGGAAAAATACAAAATGTACATTTTGAGGAGAAAAGGAGCACCAGTCTAATGTTGGAGCCAAACCAAGTGCTAAGGAGATAGAAATTTAAAGAAAAGTCTGATGCTAAGTAGAATAAAGGGAGTGGTGACCTCAGGACAAGAACCACCCAGATAAGCTTCCAACTTGTGAAAAGAAATTAAAGAAAATATTTAGCAGTAAAGGAAACCATCAAAAACAGAGAGCAGAGGCAAATGTGTTTGAAAGAGTAGAACAGGTTCCATCCCCAGCAAGTGGAAGAAAGTGTCAGCTCCAGCCATGTGCTCTGACTTTGGAGTCAAGAATACAAGAAAATGATTGTGGAATCTCCCTACATGACTAAGGAGAGCAACTGAGGCCAGGTGTGTGTCAGGGCTCTCCCTGCATGGAGGCCCAGAAATGCCATTGCATAAAGCTGTGAGGGTGAAGCCTAGATTCTGTTGGAGACTCCAAGATGTTGGAAATGCCAGAGTTGTGGGATACCTGCTGAAGAAAGCTGTATACTGAGTATGGAATCAGCCCAAGAAGAGAAGTGTGTTGCAGTTAAGGAAACTGAAAGGGGTTGGGGGTCTTAAGCTTTGACATCAGACATGGAGATGCAGGATTTGGAGTTTAGCTAGTTGGTTTTCAGTCTTGCTTTGGTCCAGTATTTCCTCACTATGCTTCCTTTCCTACCCTTTGGAATGATAATGTATATTCTGTGGCATTGTATGCTGGAAATATGTGATCTGTTTCTCATTTTGATTTTACAGGGGATTACAGTAAGGAGATTTCATGAGTCTCAGAAGAGACTTTGAACTTTGGACTTTTAAACAGTTCTGATACTGTGATAGACTATGGGGTCTTTGAAGTTGGACTAAATGCATTTTGCATTATGATATGGCTATAGGCCTGTGGGGGCCAGGAAGTGGAATGTGGTGGTGTGAATGCAAATGGCCCCCGTAGGCTCATACATTTGAATGTGTGATCATCAGGCAGTGACACTACTCAAGAAGGAATAGGAAGTGTGGCCTTGATGGAGTAGGTGTGGCCTTGTTGGAGGGAGTGTGTCACTGCGGTGGGCTTTGAGATTTCAAAGTCCAAGCCAGGACCAGTCTCTCTCTGTGCTTATGGATCAGGATGTAGCTCTCAGCCACTGCTCCTGTGCCTGCCTACTGCCATGTCTCCTGCCATGATGATGTTAGTGCATTATAGCCTCTGAAACTGTAAGCAAGGTCCCAATGAAAGGTTTGCTTGTTTGTTTTTGTAAGAGTTGCCTTGGTCATGGTGTCTTTTCACAGCAATGGAACACTGACTGAAACATCAATTGTAAGCTCTAATTCTTGGGCAAATGGAATCCGATTCAGAGAGTCCTTTCCTGAACCTATATCATTCAGGGAACCTCACATGTTTCTTTCCTTCTAGTAGTTTCAGTGCTCAGGTTTCAGGTTTAGGTCTTTAATCCTAAAGTTGGAGTTAGTTTTTGTTCAAAGTGATAGATACAGGTCTGATTTTGTTCATCTGCATGTGGATGTCCACTTTTCCCAGCACCATTTGCCCATGATGATTTTTTTCCTCCAGCTTATGTTTCAGCATCTTTGTCAAATATTAAATAATCAAAGTGTGTACTCAAGTTTTCACCTGGTTTTGTCCCATTGGTGTACATGTCTGTTTTTGTGCTGATATCATATATATGTGTATATATATAAATACACACACACACATATATATTATTATTTCTAGAGCTCTGTAATGTAATCTTAAGATCTGAAACTGTTATCCCTCCAGCATTGTTCTTTTTGCCCAGGATTGCTTGGCTGTTTAGGGTCTTTTGTGGTTCTATATGGAAGTTAGGATAGTTTTTTTCTATTTCTGTGAACACTGAGATTGGGATTTTGATTGGGATTGCAGTGAATCTACATATGACTTTTGATAAAATGGCCATTTTCACAGGATTGATTCTACCAACCCAGGAGCATGGAATGTCTTTCTATATTTCTAGTGTCTTCATATTTCATTATTATTATTATTATTATTAATGTAGAAATTCTGACTGGAGAGAAGGCTCAGTGTTTAAGAGAACTTGCTGCTCTTGCATAGAGGGCTCAGGCTTGGCTTCCAAAGAGTGACTCACAAACATCTGTAATTCCAGTTCCAGGATATCCAATACCTTCTCCTGACCTCTCTGACACTAGACACACATATGGTGCACATACATACATGTAGGAAAAATACTCTTATAAAAATGTCTTTTTTAAAGTAGAAATTAAAACCAAGGTAAGGGCAAGATATACCCAGTTGTACACCAGTGGCAAGACTATTTATGGGGTAACCAACTTCTCTCTTGGTTGAGCTTGAGACCTGCTCTACCAGGGGGAACTCATTTCTTCTACTGTAAACTGACTCAAAACCCATGGCTAGGGGAGCCACAGGTCCAAACTAGGAAAACTTTTTATGTTATTTTGCTAAATGGTTGTTTCCAGACTGCCTTATGTTTTGTGGTAGTGTTGCATTTCCCTTCTTTGGTATTTGTTGGTGTGGGATTACCTATTGCCTGAGTTTTCATGGGTGTGTTTAGCTTCTTCAGGTTGGATTTTCCTTCTAGTGCTTTCTGTAGGGCTGGATTTGTGGATAGGTATTGTTTAAATCTGGTTTTATCATGGAATATTTTGTTTACTCTGTCTATGGTGATTGAGAGTTTTGCTGGGCATAATAGTCTGGGTTGGCATCTGTGGTCTCTTAGTGTCTGCATAGCATTTGTCCAGGACCTTCTATCTTTCATAGCCTCTATTGAGAAGTCTGGTGTTATTCTGATGGGTCTGCCTTTATATGTTACTTGGTTTTTTTCCTTTATGGCTCTTAATATTTTTTCTTTGTTCTGTATGTTTAGTGTTTTGATTATTATGTGGCAAGGGGACTTTTTTTTTTTTTGATCTAGCCTATTTGGTATTCTATAAGCTTCTTGTATCTTCATAGGTATTTATTTCTTTAGGTTAGGAAAGTTTTCTTCTATGATTTTGTTGAATATATTTTCTGTGCCTTTGAGTTGGTATTCTTCTCCTTCTTCCATCCCTATTATTCTTAGGTTTGGTCTTTTCATGGTGTCCCAAATTTCTTGGATGCTTTGTGTTACGGCTTTTTTTGTCTTTAGTGTTTTCTTTGACTGACAAATCTATTTTCTCTATTGTGTCTTCAGCATCAGAGATTTTCTGTTCCATCTCTTGCATTTGGTTGGTTATGCTTGCTTCTGTAGTTCCTGTTTGTTTAGTCAGAATTTCTATTTCCAGTATTCCCTCAATTTGTGTTTTCTTTATTGCCTCAATTTCAATTTTCAAATCTTGAATTGTTTCCTTCATCTGTTTAATTATGTTTTCTTGGCTTTCTTTGATTTCTTCCAATTTTTTTGTTTGTTTTTTTTCTTCCATTTCTTTAAGGGAACTTTTTATTTCCTCTTTAAGGGAGTTTTTCATTTCCTCTTTAAGAGCCTCTATCATCTTTTTAAAGTCATTTTTAGGATTGATTTCTTCTGCTTCTGCCTTGGTATGTTCAAGTCTTGCAGGTGTAGAATCGCTAGGTTCTGATGTTGTCATATAGATCTTTATGTTGTTGCCTATATTTTTACTCATCTCTTCCTCTGTTCAGTGTAGATGGTGTCTGTGTCTGAAGGTGCCTCTTTTGTTCTAATTGATAGTGTTGGTCCACTAGGAGTTCTTGGTCAAATTGGTGCTGTTGGGCTCTGTTTCTCCGGGAGCAGCTTAGTCCAATCAATGTTAGTGGGTTCTGTCTCAGGGAGCAGTTGTTCCCAATTGGTGCAGGTAGGTTTGTAGGTCTTTTGTTTTTTTGTTTTTTTGGTGGGGGAGCAGGGAAAGGTAGCTGTCTGGTCCCTGAGACTCCGGTGGCTGGGGCCTAGTGGCTAGAGACCTGATCTGCTGGTCCAGAGATGGGGGCTTACCTGTTCCCAGTCGGTGTAGAGTAGGCTTATGATTCTGGTGTTCTGATTCAGTGGCTGGGTTGTGCCTTCTTTTGTGTTCTCAGGTCGCATTTTGCTCATTTGTCACCTCCCCAGCTGATCTTGTTTCCTCAGACTGTAGATTGTAGGATTCTGAAATATCTCCCAAATGGATCTCAGATGAGCAGGTTGTTCAGTAGGACAATCTCACCAACACCTCCAAGTTGTTGGGTTTCACAGAATCAGCAGCTGGGCCCTGGGTTGGCCTCAGAGAGAGTGTTCGGATCCTTCCCTGGGTGCTGGGATTAAAGGCGTCCCTGTTCCAAGATCTTAATCTCCATGTTTTCACCAACTCCTCAGCGGGTAAAAGCTCAGTTTCTGGTCTTTATTATGACCGAGTCTCTGCTGCTGCTCTGCCAAACTGCCTAATGTTTTAATCTGTAGGCTTTTGCTGCTCTTTAATCTTGGGTAGAGAAGCTTCTCACTGCAGTGTAGTGGTTAATGCAGAGAAGCACAATTCTTCAAAGATTTGAGAATAAGTGATTGTGCATACTTAGCTATAGGTGGAACATCTATATGCCTCACCTCCCCTGACAGGGAGCACCATGGAAGATAGAAAGAATGGAAGAGCCAGAGGATGGGGCAGAGAGCTGTGAAAGGCTGAGCTCTGGACATGTCAGGCTGTTGCACACATGAAATCAAACAGCAGCTGTGGTTACCTACATCAGATCAAGTCGTTTAAAAATTCCTATGTGGAGGTGGGCAGCCTGAGCCTCGATCTCTAGCTGAAGAAATGTTGATAACTGAAGGCTGCGGCAGGTGAGAGAGTTACTTTTCCTTGAGGGGTGGCAACCTGCCTATGCCTTATTGGATAACCTCACAGCCATGCACATATGATGTGGGTAGCGTTGACTGGACTCAGTGGGTTATAGATCAGAACAGAGAAATTGAAGATGGAAGGAAGACATTAGAGAAGAGGGCAGGAGGAGCTGGAAGGAAGGAGCAGGGGCAGATACATTTAAGATGTATTGTATACATCTGTGAACATTTCAAAGAACAAAAGTTTAAAAAATGAAACCAAGGGATTGGGGAGGTGGCTCAGCAGCAAAGAGCACTGATTGCTTTTCCAGAGGACCTGGGTTCAATTCTCAGCACCCACATGGCAGCTCACAACTTTCTGTAACTCCACTTCCAGGGGATCTAACACCCTCACACAGATATACATGCAGGCAAAACACCAATAAGCATAAACAACATAAAGTAAAACCAAGGTAAACAGCAGAAAGAAAAACAAATATTAGTTCAGAAATAAATGGAATACAGAAGGTAAAAACAACAAAGACATAAAACTGAGCTCCTATTTTTGAAAAGTCAACAGAACTGGTGAACCTGTGGTTAGAATAAGAAGGAAAAAAAGAAGACTCAAATAATAACAATTCTACATAAAAGAGTAGGCCAAACTGATGCCCTAGATAGAAAGAATGTCTAGCCTGGCAGCACATGCCTGCGGCCCAGCACTTGGGAGAAGGAGGTATCGGGATCCAGAGTTCAAGGGCCACATCATGTTGAGGCCCACTTCAACCTCATGAGACCTCGTCTGAAAGGGGGATTATAGCAAGAGCTCCAAACAGTTATGTCAATATGGGAGAGGACCCTACCATTTGTGTGGGCTTCTGGGATTCCAAACTCCAGCCTTCACATTTGCACAGCACGTGCTTAACTCCAGAGCTGTCTCCCCAGCGCCTCCTTTCAGACCCTGTGTTCAGGTCTTCCACCACTTTAGCTTTTCTCTCTTGTGTAAGCGAGGAATCGAAATTCACTCCACATGCAGATATCCAGCTCTCCTGGCCGTGTTCCTCAAAGATGCTGCCACTTCCCACTGTGCAGACTTGCACCACTGTCAACATCAATTGGCCACAAAGATAAAGATTTACTTGAGTGTAGCTGCTGCTTGTAATTCTAGCCTTTGAAGGCAGGGACGGAGGATCCCCATAGCAAGCTGGCTAGCAAGGGCAGCCATACTGGTGAGTCGTATTGGTGGGTTTGACTGAGGGACATTGACTCAGTGAATAATATAGAAGAGTATGAAGGGTGACTCATGCTGTCAACTTCTGATCTCCACATACATGTGCACCCACACACATCACTTATGCACACATGTGCCCTCATGCACTCATACATATGTGTGAACAACACACACACACACACACACACACACACAGAGAGAGAGAAAGAGAGAGAGAGAGAGAGAGAGAGAGAGAGAGAGAGAGAGAGAGAGATCAAAGAAACAAAGGCCCTGAAACCATAAGGCTCTAGAAGAAAATGGAGTAAAAGTTTTATGATAATTTCTTGGATATGATATTTATGCATGTCAGAGGAAACAATGAACAGGGGACAGGCAACATACAAACAGGGAAACAGTGTCTGCAAACTACATATCTGAGAAGTGGTCAATATCTGCATCCTATAAAGATTTGCTACATGTCAATAACAACAACAAAACAAATACTGGATTTGAAATGCCTCAAGAGTTTGAAGATACATTTCTCCAAAGAACATATACTAATTGTCATCAAGTATGGTGATATTTTATCTGTGTCCCCCAATAAAGTTTACCTGAGGATCACAGAAAAAAAGCCAGCCACTATGTTAAACATAGAAATCAGGCAATGGTAGCACATGCCTTTAATCCTAGCATTCGGGAGGCAGAGATTTATCCAGATCTCTGTGAGTTCAAGGCCACCCTGGGAACAGAGCCAGGCAGGGTGGCACATGCCTTAAATTCCAACACTAATTAACCATAAAGGTCTAGAGGTCTGTACAGACAGATAGGAAGTGACAGAGCTGGGCTGGAAGAGGAAGTGATGTAGCTGCACAGAGAGAGCAAATAAGATAGCAGAACAGAAAGGCATATAGGTGCGGGTATACAGGAAGTAGCTCTTTTTGAAAGCTGAAGGTTGGTAAGGTGAAGTTGGCTGTGGCTTTTCCTATTCCTCTGATCTCTGATCTCTCAGGTTTTAACCCTGATATCTGGCTCCATGGTTTTTTTTTTAATTTTATTTAATAAGACGTTTTAAGATTTGTGTTACAATCAAGTATGGAAAGATTTTTTTCATCCTAATTATCAGGAAGACCCAAATCAAAACCACTATGAAAAATACCACCTCACATCCTGGTGATGGTGACTTGCTATCCAAAACCAGGAAACAGGCCTAGGGAAATGGCTCAGTCAGCACACGGATAAAAAGCAAGGGTGGCAATGCTTGTCTGTGACCCCACCGCTGGAGTGGAGATGAGAACTTAAACTGATCTAGCTGAGCTGCGGAGCTCCAGGTTCAGTGAGAGCATGTCTAAAACACAACAACAAAAACAATGTGGAGAGCAGTTGAGGTAGATTCCAACATCTACCCCTGGCCTCCACCTGCATATGCACACATCCATTCACACGTGTGCACACACATGATTATGTCGAGGATGTGGTAAGTTGGGAATGTGAAATGTTGTGGTGCCATGTAACTTGCATGGAGAGTCTTGAAAATTAGAAATACCTTTCGAGGGCTGAAGATATAGTTCAGCAGTTATGAGCACTTGCTATACAACCTCGAGGAACAAAGTTCAAATCCCAGCACCCAAGTCACTAGTCAGGCATGCTGCACACACCTGCAACTTTAGCCCTAAGGAGTCTGATGCCATTTTCTGGTCTCAATGCATGAACGTATACACTTACACACAAACAAATCTTTTTTAAAAAACCCATGACCTAGTGTGTTAGGCTTTCATCACTATGACGAAATTCCCTAGAAAACAAGTGAAGGAAGGGACATTGCCTTCTAACAGAGCAGAAGCATTCACAAGCCGGTGGCACAAAGACAGGGTGAGAGGAAAGCTCACCTGGGAGAGATCATAAACTCAGAGGGTTCAGAGTATCATGGTAGGGATGATGCATAATAGTTCACATCATGAGGCCAAGAAGGAAGTAGAGAGGGAGTAGGAGAGAGGGGGGAGAGGGAGAATGTGAACAGAGAATGGCTGTGTCAAGTTGGTTATTCTGGGCCTGTGGTAAGGTGGAGCATCAAGGTGATATCAGCATGGAGTAGAGGCAGTGACAGAGGAAGTGATAGAGGCAGTGATGTCAGCATGTGATAGAGGCAGTGGTAGAGGCGGTGATAGAGGCAGTGATGTCAGCATGTGGTAGAGGCAGTGATGTCAGCATGGAGTAGAGGCAGTGACAGAGGAAGTGATAGAGGCAGTGGTGTCAGCATGTGATAGAGGCAGTGATGTCAGCATGTGGTAGAGGCAGTGACAGAGGTGGTGGTAGAGGCAGTGATGTCAGCATGTGGTAGAGGCAGTGATAGAAGTAATGATGTCAGCATGTGGTAGAAGCAGTGATAGAGGCAGTGGTAGAGGCATGTGATAGAGGCAGTGATAGAGGTATGTTATAGAGGCAGTGATAGAGGTATGTTATAGAGGCAGTGATAGAGGCAGTGGTAGAGGCAGTGATAGAGGCAGTGGCAGAAGCAGTGATAGAGGCAGTGGTAGAGGCATGCAGTAGAGGCATGATAGAGGCAGTGGTAGAGGCATGATAGAGGCAGTGGTAGAGGCATGTGAGAGAGGCGGTGATAGAGGTAGTGATAGAGGTATGTTATAGAGGCATGATAGAGGCTTGTGGTAGAGTCATGTGATAGAGGCATGTGGTAGAGGCGGTGATAGAGGTAGTAATAGAGGTATGTTATAGAGGCAGTGGTAGAGGCATGTGAGAGAGGCAGTGATAGAGGCAGTAGTAGAGGCATGCAGTAGAGGCATGATAGAGGCAGTGGTAGAGGCATGTGGTAGAGGCGGTGATAGAGGTAGTGATAGAGGTATGTTATAGAGGCACGATAGAGGCAGTGGTAGAGGCATGTGAGAGAGGCAGTGATAGAGGCAAGTGGTGATGGTGGAAGCATATTGGGAGGAAGGGACCTGGGCTATGTAGTACAGTTTTCAAAGGCATCTCCTCAATGACTTACTTCCAACTAGGTTCCATTCCCTAAGGTTTCAGTCACCTCCCCAAATACTGTCACAAGGTAGGGGTGGGCCCAACATTCCACCCCAAACCCTGCTGGCACGTTTAATATGTATGCCATAAGACTTAGCCAATTTGTGTCTGGGTATAAATCCAGTAAAATTGAAACCATCAAGTTGAAGAGGTACCTGCACACTCATTACAGCATTGTTCACAGTGAGCGGGAGCTGGAAGCAGCCTAAAGAGAGATGAGGGACAATCAGGAGATGGTGCATATATAGAATGGAATAGGATGTGTCCATTAAGAGGATGTAATACAGCAGGACTATTACACTTGACAGTATTTTGCTTGGTTAAACAAAACAGTCACAAAACCACAAATCCTTCAAGATTCCACTTCCCTGGGGCAACTAAAGGAGGAAAAAGTGAATTCTTAGAACCAGAGAGCTTTTCGGAATGTTTCCATGCATTGTGCAAGGTTGAATGGGGAGGCAGGCACTGCTTTTCAGGGGCTTCAGAGGTGCCATTGTGAAATGAAATCCTCTGCACAGGAAAGTGTGAGGTGTCAAATTGCTGTGCACCAAAGAATGGTTAAAATGGAGACTTGACTGTGGCCTAAGACCATGTCTGGGTCCATGGTCCTTCCACAACCAGGGTCTGAATTGATGTCTGTGGCCTATGTTGCCACCAAAGGTCACACGCCCTCACCTTGGGCATGCACCTCACCTGGGCAGCACACTAGAGTTGACCCAGTTGTCAGGAACACAGGTGAGCCAGCTCTGAGGGTGTGAGGACAATGGAGCTGACCCCCCCTGCTGCTTTTACTTCAGCACAGTGGCTGTGCCCTAATCTACTGCTATTTCAGGCAGTAATTAGGACTCCACAGTTACTGGCCTGCTTCTCTAGCAGTGGCCTGCCCACTCAGGCCACAGCCTGGTGGGAATCCTATTCCCACAGGCACCGGATCTGTTGTTGCTGCTAAAGGTAGCTTTAACTAAATCTCTATTGTTCTATTTATAAATAAGACTCGAAATTCAAAAGCTGGGGTGAAAACCTGCAAGCTCAGAGAGGCTGAGTAGCAAAAAGCTAGCCTCCTCTACTTGCTGGTGTTTCTGAAAAGCCCTGTGCTTCTGCTCCACCAATCATAAAAAACTTGCGCCACTGCAAATCCCTCCCTACTACTTCCTGTGTCTCTCTATCTCTCCTGGATGCCCTCTGATGCTCTATGATTATTTTCTGTCAACTAATTGCTAACTCAGCCTCCTGATCCAAGGTTAATTTTATTTAATCAATGCCAATGCTAACTCAGGGTTTGCTGTGTTTTCTAATATCCCCCAACATTTCCCCCTTTTTGTCTAAATAAAAAGAAAAGGTTTTAACTCTAACACAGTAAAATTATATACAATAAGAACAATTATCAGGTATTATCTAAGTAAAAAAGAAAGGGTTTTAACTCTAACACAGTAAAATTATGTGCAATAAGAACAATGATCAGGTTAGGATTACATTCATAATATCCAGTCCATTTGTATTTGGCAAATTCAGAGAAACTACTCTATTATCTAGCCTATCTTGGTGAATCCAGAATTTTGTACCTAATTCGTTTTCTATTCTAACTTGTATTACCAACCCCAAACCATCTTTTTAGAACTTACTACATTTTCTTAGATAAACAATTTAAGCTTTTATGTCTCTCAACCTTATATACCTCTTTTGTGAGTTTCTTTATTGAACTTGGTAACAAGGAAAACTGTAACTATAACTACCTCATCTTCAACTCCATCAGAGACCTGAGAAGGAAAAACATTACTTGAGTAAACAGGAAGAGCAGAGCAAACAACTATAGAAATGACAGAAGCATCTGGCTGCCTGGACAGTCACCCAAGGTTCCTCTGCAACTTTGGGGCATCTGTCTTTGGCCTATAGGCCTAGAATATCTGACAGACTTTTCTGTGAAGCAGGAATTTTGAAGGACTGTCCTATCTTGCTGGCAAAGTTCAACAGTTGCCTTCTTTTGTGTCTGTCCTGCTTGTCCAATTTGGACAGCATACTGTCAGGAGTCGAGGCAAGGGCAGTTTTCTGCCCAGTGGCTAACTTCTGCCATAAAGAAAGCAAACTCCATATGGAGGTTCTTTGATGCCCATCATCCTGTTTTGAAGTAAATTGTTGCTGACAGGAGCAGACATGCCTGATTGTCATGAAAAGCCTTAGGTTATTAAAACATCTTAAACGCCAAATTCTGTAGGTCCCTGAAGTATTTGAAGACCACATATCTATCTAAAATATATCTCCATTTAACTTTGAAAACATACCTAACATAAATACAAGTTTGATTATTATAGATGACTAACTACCAACCTGTATTTCTTAATTATACATTACATTTTTAAATGAGCTGCATAGGCACAATATCTTAAACAAGAATAGAAACATTTAAATAGTATAAAAAAAACCTTAAATTTGTATCAATAAACAAAAATATCTTAAACAAGAGTAGCAATATATAGAGAGTGTATTCTAACAAAATAACTTTAAATTTGTAGGCCGGGCAGTGGTGGTGCATGCCTTTAATCCCAGCACTCGGGAGGCAGAGGCAGGCGGATCTCTGTGAGTTCGAGGCTACCCTGGGCTACCAAGTGAGTTCCAGGAAAGGCGTAAAGCTACACAGAGAAACCCTGTCTCGAAAAAAAAAATTGTATCAATATACAAAAATCCAAATCAATGTAAAATATTTGGGATCAATAGTTGCTTTTTAGTTTAAAGAAGATTCAGTAATCTACCCTTTTATCCTATCCTTTCCATATCACCCCATTTTTTTTCAGAAAGAGATTCTTAAATACAACCTCCCTTGCTTAGTCTCCTCCCTTACCATGACCAGTAACCATTTGCAGCCATCCCCTGAAATGGTGATAAACATTTATAACCCACCAAAAGACCAAAAACTACCCACCCCACATCTTGGGAATGTGGGCATCATATTCTTAAAATCATTTCCTGCTGTTAAAGGGAAGCAGCATCTTTAGGGGACCCTGAGAAAATTGAGATATGGCCAAGTCCCAGGAGAGCTAGCTGTTAACATCTGTTGTCCAGTCTCTGTGTAATGGGAAAGTGTAGACATTATCTGAAATCTTGGCTGGATAGCCTGTGAGGCTGGGCCATCTCAGCTAGCAGCTTTGAAGTTGTTCTGGATGCAGAATTTTGAGGAAACTGCAACAGAGGCATTCTGAGAGGCTAGATTACCTGGGCTACTTGTCTTTATTGGTGTCTGGTCCTTCCCCCTCCCTGAAAACACCTAAATGTTTAAAGGTAACATATATATCTGCATTAACACAAGTATGGAATGTGCAGTGTAGACAAGTCAGATAAAGATTTTTTTGTTCTATATTTGAGCATGTAAAAGGTATCTGTCAACTTTATAAGTCTGTTTCAACTGTATAACCAAACCTCTATCTATGCCATATGAAAGGATAACATATATGTCATGAGGACTCTGTTGCCAAGATTTATTATGTCTCATCCAGTCTCAGAGCTGTTCCCATGTCAAGGGATCAGCTTGTGCATCACTTGTCCTGCAGTCTTTCTTGGCTTTTCCCTTCACATCTGCAGCCAAGATCTCCAGGAAGTCTCCCCATCAAATCTGATCTTTATTAATTTTGAAGAGAACCATAACTTTTTGTTTCCTGTAGAAAGAAAGGCATAACCTCTCCCCCAATGCACCATAGTTTCTGAATTCCATTTTGAAGTTAAGACATTCTTAAAATGGGCTGATTTAATTTAGCAGTTTCCATAATCCAGTGTCTCTCAGTAGCTATTGTTTTTTGTACATTAGCATTAAAAAAATTCAAAGTTGCCAGGCGGTGGTGGTGTACTCCTGTAGTCCCAGCACTTGGGAGGCAGAGGCAAGTGGATCTCTGTGAATTCTAGGCCAGCCTGGGCTACAGTGAGTTTCAAGAAAGGTGCCAAAACCACACAGAGAAACCCTGTCTCAAAAAAAAAAATTCAAAGTCAAAAAAGCACCATACAGGATCTAGACACCCTGTGTCTTTCCCATTGTTATGTGGCTTATTCTTTTCATATTACTTTATTCTTTCTTTAAAGATTTTACTATTATTTTTAAACTATTTTTCCAATGACTGTCTACACCCATTTTTTTTTCCCTCTTTCTTTAGCATCTAAGCACATTTTTAAACATACTTTATCTGTTCAGAGGTTTTCTCAGTCTGGACCTGAGAAAACTAAGGTGACTAAGCACCTGCATCCACACACTTGCTGTGTTCTCTGACATGTGAGCCAAACCTTAAACTGCTAAGCGGCTGCTGCGTGGCTCTGACGGCTGTCTCTGCTCCCTTCAGTTCCCTGAAGGCCTAGCTTCATGTCAGCAGTACCCGGCAGGAGCATTTACTGTCCCAGCTCTGGGAATTTGCTCAGTCCAAGTGGCAAGCATTTTTTAACCTAGAGCACCAGCTGCTCAAGTGCTCAGCTGCACAGCAGGGCCTCTTAAAAGAGCCCGGCCTCTGTATGCTGTGAGCAGTGGGCTCTGTGTATGTGCTGCACATTGGATGCCATTTGTAGGGAGTCTTTTCCTGTCCCACCAGCCAGCTCCCAAATAATGACACAGAGAGATGATTAATTATGAAAGCTTGGCCTTAGTTTAGGCTTGTTTTTAACTAGCTCTTATAACTCAAATCAATCCATTTCTATTAATCTACATTTTGTCAATTACCACCCACCCTGCTTCTTCCATGTCTCCTGGTGTCTCTAGGAGGCCTAGATTCATCTCCTACTTCCTCTCTCTCTGCCCAGAAGTCCCGCCTATATCTCCTGCCTAGCCACTGGCTGTTCAGCTCTTTATTAAACCAATCATAGCAAATACATCTTCCCACAATGTACAAATATCCCACAACACCCCCCCCCCCATATGGCCCCAGTAGCAATTGAGGGTTGGGGAAACTGCACTGTACTTTGACTGGGCAAAACAGTGGAGCCGGCCCTGGTGGTGTGAACATGGGTGAGCCAGACCCAAGGGCCTGAGAAAAGGAGAACTGGCCCTGCTGCTTGCTCCAGGCTGCATCTGATGGGCTAGCAGAATCAGTGCTGGAAAGCTCATCCACGTAGTGATGATGAGGGAAAGCTGGCGAGCTGACCAGCTCAGCCATTACCTAGGTCCAGAACCAGTGCTGAGTGGTCCCAACCCAACATCCACCTCATCTATGAACTGTTGGAGGATGTGAAGGGACCAGACCTGTAGATCCAAAACTGCAGGACCTCCACAACACAGGACAACAACAGGATATCCAAGAGGAGACCCATTATCGATAGTAGAGGAGACATCAGAGGCCTTGAACCAGACCAATGACTCATGGCAATTAATACTTGTGAGTGAAGATTAATGGGCTAAAGAATTAACTGAGTAACTCAATGGGCCACACCACAGCTTCTATGGTAAGATTCTTCTTTTTTTGTTTTGTTTTGTTGTTTTTGTTTGTTTTGCTTTGCTTTGGTTGGTTTTTCTTATAAATTTTGCAGGGGAGGTTGCAAGGGCAGAGGGTAGATGTTGGGGACAGAGAGATGAGGGGGATCAAGATGCATGATGGGAAATCCAAATACATCAATAGAAGTAGAAAAGAAAGAGAGAAAAGGTAGATTGAAGAGTCACATGGAAAAATGGGCATTTTGATCCATTTTGTGTTGCTATAACAGGATAGCAGAGACCAGAAAATTCATGAAAAAGAGAAAATCTATCTCCCCAAAGTGATGGATATGAGGAAGACGAAGGTCAAGGTGCCATCTTCTGGCCAGGGCTTCTTGTCACCTTATAACATGGCAGAAGCCATCACAGGTCAGAAGGGCAAAGAGAGACTGAGAGGAAGGACACAAGGGACACGAGGGATGGAACTTCCCCTTCCTGAGTAATGAGGCCACTCCTGGGGAAAGGTCGTTAACTCATTCTGCCTTCACAACCGAATCACCTCTCCTCAAGGCCCATCCTCCAACACTGCTGGTGTAGGGTCCAGTTTGTAATGCGTGCTTCCTGGAGGGATTCACTGCAACTACAACAATGCATTTAAAAACATACGTCCCGAATGGCTGATAACCATGTGTTACTTTAACCACACCCATTGACATCCCCAGCAGATAGCTTCACACAACCAAAGGCTGATGACACCAAATGTCACTAAGCATTTGGAATTTCAGAAACTCATAACACTGTTAGTATATTGTCATCTTGGAAGATGGTAAAGTAACACCATATAAAGGTGAAGAGTTGTATACCATCAGCCATGATCCCCATCATGATGACAATAGACTGAACCTCTGAAACTATAAGGGAGCTACCTCAATTAAGTAAAATTTTCTTTATAAGAGTTGCCGTGGTGGTGGTGGGGGACTGGAGCGATGGCTCAGCAGTTGAGAGCCCTGGGTGCTTTTCCAAAGGACCTGGGTTAAATGTTCAGCACCCACATGGCTGATCATAACTGTTTATAACTCCAGTTCCAGGGGATCTGGCATCCTCACACAGACATACATGCAGGCAAAACACCAATGTATATAAAACAAACTAAATCTTTAAAAACAAAAAAGTTGTCGTGGTCATGGTGTCTCTTCACAGCATTAGAAATCCTAACTAAGACAACCGCATTCCCAAATTCATCTGGAAGCTTGGTTCATTTTGTTGCATGCTAGGTGATGGCCAGGACTCTCGAGACTCGGTGCCTCTGCAGGTCACAGGACAGGGTCCACTCATAGACAGATGTGTCCATATGACCTCACTCTTAAACCACCAAGGGAACTTGGTCACCCTGCTGTGGGGGACCAGCCTCCATACTTATTTACCCCAGGAACTCTTGAGGAATGAGGGATAAGAGACTTAGGTTAGAAACAGAGAGGGGAGAGAAAACACAGGATGGACTCGGGTGGGCCTGGATCCCTGTCCACCAGCCCAGAACTTTATTCCAAAGACCTATTTATAACAATGTCAAGGGGTGGAGCAAAAGACCTCCCCCTCCCTAGTTACAGTCACCTGGTACCCAGGCCTGAGGTCCAATCAATCTCTCATGCTGTCCTGTTGGGTACAGCCACTAGGAAACCTAGTGGGCTCCAACATCCCACAACGGTGACAGTGATCTTCTGAGGGGCTCCCTGTTAGAGTCCTGGAACATGATTAACTGCTTTCTTTCCCTCCCTGGCCTTCAGCTTTGTACACTGTTGCTCTCCATCCCCGGAGATAAAGACAGCCTAGGAGACAGGGCTCCAGCTGCTGTTCCAAGGTCAAGTTCCTGACCTTCAGCTCTCTTCTGACTGTGACCAGTGAGGAAGCTCCCCACCTGCAGGCTTTGTGGCCCTGGGGAATGCCACCTTGGTGCCACCCAGTCTGAGAGCTCAGCTGTAAGCTTTCTGTGGAGGACATGGCCCTGTTCCTGTGTGGGCCTCCCTGACAGGCACTTCTGGTCTGTGCAATGGATGTCTGGCCCAGGCCACCACCGTCCTCCATCTGCTCTTGCTCTCTATGGGAGAGGCTGTTGGCTACTCTGGGGCTTTTGGCTGCCATCCTCTACATGAAGTCTCCTAGTCCCACCCACGTGTCAGACTTGCCTTATACAGACAAGATTCTGTGGGTGGAGATGCGGGGTACCTAGCCAGTCTTACTGTGGGAGGGGCGTGGCCATGGAGTGGAAGAAAGACCCTTCAGCACCCTACACCCTGGGGTCAGTGTCTACTCTAGTCCTGGACCAGCCCTGTGCACCAGGCTCCTTGCTTGACAACCATTGCTTCATCTCAGTTGGCACCTCTCAACCTGCTCATTCTCCAGACGTGGAACTGAGGTTCAGTGAGCTGAAGTGATTCATTTGGACTCACATGGCTGGACACATAGTTGCCTTGGTTCATGGTGTCAGATCAGCGGCAGCAAGACAGAGGGACTTTCCATCTGGAGAGTCCAGCAAGTTGCTAACACTGGCATTGAGCTAGACATCAGGAGGGACAGGACTATAGTAGAGGGCAGGGAGGAAGGACAGAGTGCCAGCATCCCTGGCAGAGTGGGAAAGTGTCTCAGTGTACTTGCCTACTCTGGAGCAAGAGCTTCAGCAGCCGGCTGTGGGCACAGAAGGGTAGGGGATGGAGAGGCTCAGAACTGGATCCTGCCTCTAAGCCTTCCCAGTCACAGAAGCATAGAAGAAACTTCTGATCCAGGGAGGGTCCTGCTTGGAGAGACCCTGGATCTCAGGGCTGGATCTGCCGAGGCCTGAAGCTAGTTATGAGCAGAAATCAAAAACAGGTTTGCTGATGAGTCAGTCTCTGGGAGTACCCAGCAAGAGGCAGGGGAGATCCCCCTCTTCCCTGCACACCAGGCTGTGCTTACCCCACTCCAGTTCCCCCCAAAAGCAGCTTGTGCCCCTCCTGCTTGCTTCCAGCTCCAAGACCGTCAAGCAGAGCAGCCTGCGGGACGACTTCCTGCATGGACACCCACCCTCACTGCTGTGTCTAGACAGCAGCTGCGGCCCCTGTTGGGTGGAGGGTCCGGGAGGGACGAGGCAGGGGGCAGGGGACTGGCTAGAGCTATGTTTGAAATCTTGTTTAAAACCACAGGCAGGGCGAGCTGGTCGGAAAATATTCCTTCCTGGAGACATTGCAGTTCTGCCTCCTTGAATCAGCCAGCCACTTCCTTCCTGTGTGTATCTTACACACGCTAAGGGGTGGGCTTGGCCTGAGTGGTTTTGCTTCTTTTAAGTTCTTTGTCTGTCTTCTAGTGTGTTGTAGGTCATGAGGGTGGGGCTGCTTCTAAAGGGACTTTGTCCCAGGGTTCTGGGAACAGCTTGGGTTTGTCTGAAAACTGCTGGCTGTGAGAATGAGGAGGAAGAGTCCTGGTATCACTTCCGGACCCTCACATGGGGTTGTTTCATTTCAAACAGGTCACAGGAGCTGACTGCTTGCCGACTCTTGATTCTTTTACAGGTAACTAACAGCTTAAGGAGGCCAAACTGCTTAGGAGGCCCAAGGCGGGGAGGCTAGACTGACTTCCTGCCTCCCACGCCCAAGCCCTTCCGGCAGGCAGCTCATGGGCCCTTCCATACTGGCGGAGATCCTGCCAGCCCTTGCTAAAAATCCTGCCAGCTTATTTCCTGAGAAGCCAGGGGGCTTTGGGTTTATTACGTTTTCTTTCTCTTGGAGTGAACAGAGTTGTTCAAAAGCTGACATACCAAAAGTGGTGCCAGCTACCTGGAAAACCCATGCACACATGCACAAAATGCACAAATATGGACATACACACATGTATATACATTATGACCACAGATGATACAGTTTTCATGAACAATCTACATTCAGCCCACAGGTGATGACTTTCCCTCGGCACGTGTACACACGTTTGTCTGTCCCCGTAGATATCTGTACATACACACCCCAGTGGTCTTGACAGGAGTTCTTTATGTGAATATGATGTGTATTCAGTAGAAACCACACACTGAATAGCAGGTTTGGACCTTTTCCCAGGCTAGTGGTAATGCTAAAATCCCTTTGAATGACGCTGGACCCCAGCTTTGAGCTGGAACTCCAAAGAAGCAGAGATCAGTAGGGGAAACAGCCACTCCTGTCCAGTGTGTGTGGTTGCACTCGACGTAGACGTTCAGCAGAAAGAACTCAAGGACTAAGCCCCTTTAAAACTAATATTTTCTAAAATAGTGTGTGTGTGTGTGTGTGTGTGTGTGTGTGTGTGTGTGTGTGTGTGTGCACTCACATACATGTGGAGGTCTGAGGATAACTTGCAGGAAGTGTTCCTCTCCTTGTATCATGTGGGTTCTGGGGCTCAAACTCAGGCCATTAGGCTCGGTGGCAAAGTGCCTTTACCATCTCCCTGGCTCGACTGATCCTTTTTTAATAGAAGCTAGTAGCCTGGCAGGTCTCCCCAGAACCAACATCCATCCCATTGAGTTACACACTGTCTGATACACTCCCCTTTTTTACTGACAGCCACCCACTGAGTCCCTACTCAGGTCTGATTGGGTCTCAGTCTGATGTCTGGCAAGTACAACCGTGAACTGTGCTTGTGGGGTCTCAAGGGTCCCAGCTCTTAGCCCTGAGCACCTATGCTCTGCCCAGTCCAGCACAGGCATACAGGAGAGGAGGAGTCCCTCGCCTCCAAGCTGTACCCATGTGAGATGAACCTTGAGGGTCAGCCCCTTGCCCATAGATTGGAGTGTCTTTCTTTCTTTTTTATTTTATTTTATTTTTTTTTTTTGGTTTTTTTTGAGACAGGGTTTCTCTGTGTAGCTTTGCGCCTTTCCTTGGACTCACTTGGTAGTCAGCTGCCTCGAACTCATAGATCCGCCTGCCTCTGCCTCCATCTGGATTAAAGCATGCCCACCACGCCGGCTTCTTTCTTTTTTATATTCATTCATTTACTTTTGGCTTTTTGAGACAGGATTTCTCTGTGTACCCTTAGCTGTCCTGGAATTCGCTATGTAGACCAGGCTGGCCTTGAACTCACAGGGGCTTGCCTCTGCCTCCCAAGTGCTGGGATTGAAAGTGTGCATCACCATCGCCCTGTAAATTGGAGTTTCTTATGGATGAAGCATTTCTGGAGTCCCAGGGAGAGCTAGAAATTGCACCTCTAAGAATTTGGGTCTAAAAGCCGGGTGGTGGTGGTGCACGCCTTTAATCCCAGCACTTGGGAGGCCGAGGCAGGTGGATCTCTGTAAGTTCAAGGCTAGCCTGGTCTACAGAGCAAGCTCCAGACAGGCGCCAAACTGCACAGTGAAACCTGTCTCAAAAAACAACAAAACAACGACAACAAAAAAAGAATTTGGGTCTGTGAGGTGGCTTACTATCCCTGCAGCCCCTGATTCTATTTTCTCTAAATGTCAGGTGGATTGTAATCTCATGTGCAGCTGACAGCAGGTTCACACGTGGGAACAGCCACTCCTGTGCAGTGTGTGTGGCTGCACTTGATGCAGACGCCTGGACACTTACCATGGGTGGAGCAAGAGTCCTGGACCAGTTTCCAGGTTTTCTCTAACGTCACAGCAAGCACCAAGTCTACTGTGTGGCTTCACACAGTCATGGCTGGGAGCAGTCACCTGCAAAGGGAGAAGACCCCGGTGTGCTGGTCATCAGGGAGCTGTGTCCCGATGGAGGACACCGTGGCCAGCTTGTTGCCTTTTCTCTATCCTGCCCCATAGCAGGGTTTACTTTGGTGCTTCTGTAACTTCTAGAGCTTCCCAGAGTGCATGGGATGCTGTTGGGTTTACTTTAGTGGCCTCTGTGGAGTAGGTACATGAAGGGGTGACCTCAGAAAACACCTGGCCAGAGGCAAGTCCCGGATCTTGCTCCCTGCACTAACCATTCTCCACACTGAATCTTCCCTTGCTGTTGCTGCCAGGGCTTATTAAATAAAATTGTTGTAAACTAAATTGTATTTGAATTTGAAAAGACCATTGTAAAGATGCAGTAGAAACATGCCCTGAAGGTTTCGGGGAGGTGTTTTTGTGTTCTTTTTGGCAACACTATCTTCAAGTCCTCTATGGTTGGGCCTGTGAACTGTGGTCTGAGGCTGCTGGCCCAAGTTAGCCAGGGCCTCCCCCAGCAGGCCACAGGACCATAGGCAGGGAGCAGATGTTTGAAGAACCTCTGTAGAAGCCAGACCCTGTGGGCAGTGGAGAGATGCTGTGTATTTTCCCCAGGGTTCCACATGGGTAGGCTAGGAAGTCCTGCTTTGCTACTGTTCGATTGAGAAGTCCTCTGATTCCTTGTGCTCACCAATACCCTGATTATATGGTGGGGCATGGATTGCTGTCTCCCCTTGGTGTACCGAGGAATCAAAATCAGCTGATCCATGGGCCACCAGGTATCTGAGGAGTTTCTGCCTGTCCTGACCCCTCCACCTAAAAGACCTAAGACTGAGGGGTCCGGAGAGGAGAAGGTACTGGAGGGGGGCATGATATACCTCAGCAGAGGGGGCCTCATGTTTCCTGCTGCTACAAAGGCAAAGATTTTCACTATCAGTGTCTTCAGGAAGGTGGTCTGATCTAAAGAATTCTAGCATAAGCCAACTTAAGAATGTGCTGAGCTCTTCGATCCAAGTCAACTGATCATTTTCTTCATCAGTTGCTGTGGGATGTTCTGTATGGCAAATGTGTTGCTCTGATTGGTCAATAAATAAAACAGATGCCAGTGCCAGGCAGGAAGATAGGACAAAGAGAGAAAAAAAAGAACAGAAGCAGAAGAGCACTGCCAGGATAAGCAGCATGTGAAGATGCCGGTAAGCCATGAGCCACGTGGCAAGGTGTAGATTTATGGAAATGGATTAATTTAAGCTATAAGAACAGTTAGCAAGAGGCCTGCCACGGCCATACAGTTTGTATGCAATATAAGTCTCTGTGTTTACTTGGTTGGGTCTGAGCGGCTGTGGGACTGGTGGGTGACAAAGCTTTGTCTCGACTGTGGGCCAGGCAGGAAAACTCTAGCTACAATCAGTGCTTGTCATTTCTAATTGTTTGACAAATAGTTGTTACAGAGTAAAACATTAAGCAGAAATGTAGTGGCTTTGCAACTTCGAACCCAAGAGCTCCAGATGCATCCAAGGTTGTATCATGCACTCTCTCTACAATTCTTTTCCAATTCCCATACATTTTGGCCTTTATCTCAGTCCAGCACTCCCACAAAGTGCCCAGTAGCTTCTGAATTAGAGAACTAGAGTGTGCAGAGCATCAAAGTCAAGTCGCCGTGGTCTAAGTGGTGCCTCTTGAACCTGGCCCTAGACATATGCCTAGACTAGGGGAGCAGAGTTCAGGCCAGCGGTGACTCATGCAGACAAAGCTCTCTATACCAAGAGGGAAGGGACACTGCTCAAGCTGCTGCTTCTCCTTTGGCTCTGCAACAAGTCCATTTCTGGGGCCTCGGGAGGTGATGTCTGAGGGTGGCTACCAGGTAGTTTAAGTGCCTTAGACAAGTCCTCCTTTCTATATCCCCACCCCAACCTAGGAGCATGAGTGTGATTCTAGCAAGCCAATCATAAAGTAGTATAATTATGCAGTCTTCAGATGACACTGGCCTAGCCTCTGGCAGCCAGCCACTTTCTTGCCAAAGCAATCCTTTAAGCATAGATACTTCTGACTGAGCCTTCCTTCTAGCCCCGAGATGAGCCCCTGTCCCTCACAGTCTGTGAGGCTCAGTGCCATTGGGGCAGCACACCAGGCTGTCCTGTCACCATCAGGGGGAAATTCAGATCCTCCTCTTCCTTGCTGTAGGGCCCATGCAGAATGTCTTCTTGGTGATCAAGCCACAGGACGGATGCAACTTGGCTAACTGCCTGCCACCAGGCCAGTCGGGGAGCAGTATCTTCCTTGTGCTCAGACAAGGAGGTTTGGCATGGGTTGTGGTTGCAGCGTTTGCAGCCTCTCCGACACCTTGGCAGTTCTTTTGCCAATGTGAGCCAACACCATCTGACCAGGCTAGCTTCTGTCTACTTACCGGCTCAGGCTCCTGGGTCTTGCTCAAATCTGTCCTTTTGTGTTAGGTATTCCTCGCCGGCCTGTTGGGGATGCTAATTTGAGCCAAGTTTTCTTGATAATTTATGTTCAGTGGAAAAATAAAAATTGTATCTATTTCAGGAAGATAGCATGAAGTTTTGAGTTTTGGAGGCATTGCAACAATGTTAAATCAAGATAAAGGGCATACCAGTTACGCCACAGTGTGTGTCTCAGGCTACAGCAGAGAACTTACTCTTGACATTTTGTATCTGTTTTTCCTTTCTTTTGTTTTTGTTTAATTTTTGAAACAAGAGTCTCCCTATGTAGTCTTGTCTGTTCTGTAGCTTCCTATGTAGACCAGGCTGGCCTTGAACCCACAGGGAGCCTTTGCCTCCCCAGTAATGGGATTAAAGAAGTGTGCACCATGACCGGCTATTTTATATCCTCTAAAAATGTATTTCTTGAGATTATAATGTAATTACAACATTTCTCCTTTCCCTTCCTCCCTCCCCTATAGCCTTCCCATATACCCCTCTTTGCCCTCTTTCAAATCTATGGCCTCTTTTTTCATTAATTGTTGTCACATAGATAGAGGACCAGGGAGTTTGCTGGGAGGTTGTGTCTGCTAGGAAGGTCAGAAATCCATCAAGTCTCCCAACATGACTGCCTAAACACGAGCTGAACAAGGAGAATAACAGACATGCTGAAGAGGATGGGAAAGTCCACGGCATTCTTTATTCACATCTCTTCATCTCTCTGCATCCACCCCCACCTCCAAGGCTTCACCACGGATCTGGATTCATCTTACACATTGGTATCACTAAATACCCTCTCTTCCTCAGGCCTTGCCAGCTCGGACCTCCTTGGTTCCCTCCCTGTGCCTGCTCGTTTCCGGGTCCCGGAGAAGCCTGGCTTTCAAGACTCAAGTCCCAGACCAGGCCACTTCGGCCGGTGGACGAAGGTCAAGCTGCTGATGCCTTGGGGCTTCACAACCTCAGCCAGTCTCTTCTGTGCATGCTGGCTGTTGGGGCTGTCCAAGCCTCATCCCGACCCTGGCTCACCAGCACTAGGACGCCCCGCCCTGGTTGTGGGAGGGGCCGACGGCGGCCGGGACACGCAGAAGCCTGGGGTTCCCCAGCTGCCACTCACGTGACCGTCTGGCTCGCAGAGGGTGCCCAGCCCTAGAGCCAGCGGAAAATTCAGGTTAAGTCAGCCTGACCTCTAGGTCACACTGACCTGCCTGGAGCCAGCTGTGGGCGGTTCCACCGGCTGTTGGGCAACTCTCTACTCTGGAGAATAAGGCAGTGTCTGGCTTCAGCTCTAGCAAGAATTTATTCTTGAGCAAGGGTGTTGGATAGAAGGTTGCACAGAACCCTTAATAGTGTCCAGTAAAAGCAAATGATAACATATTTTTCAAAAAAAAGTTACACAAAGGTGTAGCAGGAATCTTAAAAGTTCTTATTAATAAAATCAAACCCGAGGCCAGTTATTGGGGTCAATGCTGGTAGATCAGAGAGACAGAACAAGCTACAGCTATCTCACCTGGCCAGATCCTCAGCTGGTCTTGTTTCCTCAGACTGGAAACTTCTGTGTCCTCATCCAGAATGAATCTCAGCTGAACTGTGCTGCTCCAAAGCCTGAAAGCTTAACCAGCCCAATGCTTAACCAGCCAAATGCTTCTAGTTTCTGGTCCTCACGCCTTATATATCTTTTTGCTTTCTACCACCACTCCCTGGGATTAAAGGTGTGTGTCACCATGCTTGGCTATTTCCAATGTGGCCTTGAACTCACAGAGATCCAGAGGGATTTCTATCTCTGGAATGCTAGGATTAAAGGTGTGAGTGCCACCATTTTCTAGCCTTTGTATCTAGTGGCTGTCTGTTCTCTGACCCCAGATAAATTTATTAGAGTACACAATATTTTGGGGAACACAATACCACCACACAAAGGTAAGAAAAAGCAAAGGGCATTACTTAGCCCAGAGTGAATTCTTGGTCACAGTCTTGCTGTCTTTAAGGGGCCAGGGCTTTTAAAGACCCTACTTGCTTCCAGGGCTTTTTTTTCAAAGCCTAGTTGAAGTGTTGGGGCTTCGTAAGAAAGGCAGTAGGGAGTACGGGACGAGGAGCAGTCACAACTGAAGGGTTCACGACACGCCCCAACGGTTGCATATACCAGGCGGACACTTCCGCCTAGCCAATTCCAGTCAGGATAGGCATTTCCGGGTCAGGGCATCTCTCGTAACCAGGATACCCGGCAGACCTGGACACCTCTGCCTAGCCAGTTCCAGGTCAAGATTGCCATTTCCGGGTCAAGGCGTCTCGCGTAACCAGGATCCGTGACGTTACATGGCCACGTAAGCGCGCAACGTGACCATGTGATCTACGCACACACGTGGAGTAGTGAGGTGACCTGGCCACGCCCCCAGCCGGTTTTTAAAGCGGTGCGCCATATTCCCTGTTCTCTCTCTCCTCTCTCCTCTCTTCCTCTTCTCCACGCACGTGTCTCTCCCACAGGCCTGCGCACTCTCTATCCCTTTAACTCTAATAAACTCTTATAAGCGGATTCTGTCGTGTTTCGTGACACTTCCTTGCAGGGTAAGAACACAACGCAGCTAAATAACTAACAACAACGGTTGCTGGATAATGGAGTCACACTCGTGTTGGCTAACCGTGTGCCCCAGTGTAGGAAAGATGTAGGAAGGGGAAGCTGAGACCCACAAAGATCAAGTAATCTGATCCAAGTCATCCCGAATTACCAAGCAGTTAAATTAGAAGGCTGGACTCAGGGTAGACATAATAAAGGCAGAGGCTTCCCAGCACAGGGGCTCAGAGAGTTCTTTGCCCTGACTGGCACACAGGACTGGGTCAGCGACATTCTGACTTACGCAAGCACTTGTGAACTTCGACATACTTTAGAAAGCACGCCCCCCCTGTCCCCACCCCCACCCCCAGTATCTCTTCCTGTGCTATGAGGTCATACCCACTTGACTCTAAAGCATTTCAGGAACATCCGGGAGGAGGGTCACTTAGGTGGCCCCACCCACAGCCTGCAGTGGGATACGATTCTTCCTGAGGCAGGCCTGAACTTTTTGTATCAAGACCAGATTGTTACTCATTTCTTTGGTGTCCGTGGACGGAGCCCAGGGCCTCACACAAGCTCAACAATGCTCAGCCACCGAGCTGCATTCCCGAGCTACAGTTTTC
This sequence comes from Peromyscus leucopus, assembly GCF_004664715.2. Classification (NCBI taxonomy): domain Eukaryota; kingdom Metazoa; phylum Chordata; class Mammalia; order Rodentia; family Cricetidae; genus Peromyscus; species Peromyscus leucopus. The sequence goes on from NC_051063.1 coordinate 149,472,811, forward strand.
CCCCAGTAATTCAGTTTTTGTTTTTGTCCTGGTGTGTGTATCTTTTAAGCACACTGCTGACGTCCCATCTCTGTGCTGTTGACGCCTGTCATTTATGTCCTTCCTTCCGGATGAGTGACACTCAGGCTCCCTGGAAGGTGTGGGCGGTGCCCTCCTCACTTCTGTTTGTGGACTGGGAGTTTCCAGGTTTCCTGTCACTGACTCCCTTCCGCGAATGCTTTCAGTTTTGAAATTTGAAGAGGGTCCAGCTGTAAACACAGTGGTATCGTTTACAAACAGTGCCTCCTAAAAGTTAAACTTAAGGGGCCGGGGAGATGGCTCAGTGGTTTAAGACCCAGTCATACTCTTCCAGAGAACCTGAGTTCAGTTCCTAGCACCCACCCTGGGAACTCACAGCCCCCTGTAATGTAACTCTAGCTCCAGGGAATCCATTGTCCTCTTCTGGCCTCCACAGGCACCCCCACACATGTGTTATACCTATACACATGCACAAATATAAACAATAAAAATGAATCTTCACAAAATCAAAACGCTAGGGTTTGGAGATATGGTTCAGGGAGAAATGGCTACTTTTGCAGAGGACCCAGGATCAGTTCCCAACAACCATTTGGTGGCTCACAACCACCTGTGACTCCAGTTCTAGGGGATCTGATGTCCTCTTCTGTAATCTGCAGGCACCACGCACACACCAAGTGCTTGGACGCCCATGTAAGACATCACACACGTAAAGCAAAATATTTTTTAAGAATTAAACTTTAGCTGTTGGCAGTTTACGTACTAAGGTTTTTATGTCTCGATATGCTTGCTGCCTTTTGCTGTTTGCTGAGATTTCCTCAAGACACAGTGATATATATGTCCGTATTAGACTTAAATAATGAAGACGCGGGAAGCTCCCCTCCCCTTCCCGACTACTGAGGGCATGGTCCTCCACAGGATATGCTCTACTCCCTATAGCACTGGAATGCAGGGGAGACTATAGCCAGCAATAAGCCACACTTTGTCACCTGAGCCAAGCAGAGTATCCTTTTTGCCACAGGCTCGTGTCTAGGTTTCTTCAGCTGTTAGGTGATCTCAGATGATCACTTCCAGAAATTTACTGGATTGTGCAAGGAAACACTATACCTTAACTATGGGCTCTGCATTAGTCACTTTTTGTTGCTATGATAAAACACCATGACCAAAAATCACCTATGGAAAAAAAATTTATTTTGGCTTGTAGTTCCAGAGCGAGAGTCCATAATAGTAGGGGAGGCATGGCAGTAGGTGGCTGGAGCAGGAAGCTGAGAGATCACATCTTTAACTACACCCAGAAAGCAAAAACTGGAAGTGGATGAGGCTATTAAATTTCAAAACTCCAGCGACTACTTCCTTCTGCAAGATTCTACCTTCTGATGTGTCTTAGGATTCCTATTACTGGGAAGAGACACCACGACTACGGCAACTCTTATAAGTCAAACATTTAATTGAGGGGACTCGCTTACAGTTTCAGAGGTTCAGTCCTTTATCATCATGCCGGGGAGCATGGTGGCATGCAGGCAGACATGGTGCTGGAGTAGCAGCTGAGAGTCCTACATCTTGCAGACAACAGGAAGTCGACTGTGACACTGAGCAAAGCTTAAGCAAAAGAGACCTCAAAGCCCACCTCCATAGTGACACACTTCCTCTAATAAGGTCACACCTACTTCAACAAAGCCACACCTCCAATAGCATCACTCCCTTTGGGGGCCATTTTCTTTTAAACACCACATTTGACTCCCTGGTTCCCAAAGGCTTGTAGCTATATCATAATGCAAAAATGCATTCAGTCCAACTTCAAAAATTCCATAGTTTGCAACAGTCTTAAACTTGTTTCAAAATCCAAAGTCTTTTCTGAGATGCATGGCAATCTCTTAGCTGTAATCCCCTGTGAAATCAAAAAGCAGATCACATACTTCCAACATATAATGGTGCAGGATATACATTACCATTTCAAAACATAAGGAAAAGAGCATAGGGAGGAAATACTGGACCAAAGCAAGACTGAAAACAAGCTGGGAAAACTCCAGACTCTGCATCTCTATGTCTGATGTCAAAATGCTCTTCTGATCTCCAACTCAATTCAGCTTTGTTGATTGCAACACAAGTCTTTCTTATGGGCTGATTCCACTCCCTATTACCAGCTCTCCTCAGCAGCTATCCCATGATATCTTGGGGTTTCCAAGGCAAAGAAGCATCAACTTTATAGCTTCTTGCAATGGCCTCTCTACTAGGCTTCCACTCAGGGACACCCCTGAAATATGTCTGGCTTCAGTGGCTTTTCTTAGGCAGAGAGGCAAATTCCGAAACCCATTTCTTCCAACCTTAACTCTAAAGCCAAAGCCACATGGCCAAACCTGCCAAGTTCTGCTGATTACTGGGGCTGGAACATGGCCCCCTCATTCAATTACATCTCCACCAGCTTTCTGTCCTTCACTGCCTAAACTTGGCTGTCCTGAAACTGGATCTCTAGACGAGGCTGCCCTCAAACTCAGATCCACCAGCCTCTGCCCTCCCAGTGCTGGGACCAAAGATGTGCCCCCCCACACCCTGCTCTAAACTTTTCCTAAATTCCTTTTCACAAACTGGAAACTTAGCAGGGTGAGATCTTGCTCTGGGGTCACCACTCCCTTTATTCCATTTCTTAATCCGTTTATCTCCATGAACACAGGATTTAACTCCATTCCATTTCCTGATGCTCCTTTTCTCCTCAAAATTTACATTTTTTAAATTTATTCTCCTCAGCTTGCTCCTTTTCATTATAAATCTTAATTGGAGTTACCACTAATATCCACATGACAGAGTCTATAATAGGCTGTTTTGAGATTTCCTCCTTAATCCAAAACTCTTCACTTTAGCCTCAGGCAGACTCACTGGATGAGGGCAAAAGGCAGCCACTTTCTTCGCCAAAATATCACAAAACCAGTTGCTAGGCAGCAGACTAACATTCTTCTCCTCTGAAACCTCTTGATCCCCACAGCTCATCAGAAGGCACTCAGCACCATTGTCTTCCATGCTCCTACTAGGACGGCCCATTAAGCTGTGCTTAAAGCATTCCACTGCTTTCCTAACTCAAAGTACCAAAGTCCAAATTCCTCCAAGCAAAAACATGGTCAGGCCTATCACAGCAGTACTCCAGCCCTTGGTCCTAACTTCTGTCTTAGTTAAGGTTTCTTTTGCTGTGAAGAGACACCATGATCACAGCACCTCTTATAAGGAAAACATTTAATTGAGGGAGCTTGCTTACAGTTTCATGTTATTCTTTAAAGTTGATTCAACTCAACACAATCTCCACTGGGGTGGCTGATCATGTCCCCTGACCAAAGCCACCTCTGAACTGGAATTTGGTTGCTGAGCCAGCTTTCTAGTCAACCTCAGGGGGCTCATGCGCCTCCTGTCAGAGTCTCTTTCTGCCTCCCCTCCTGTGAATCTTGCAGGTAACTCACCCTCTGGACCTTTGGACTGAGACCTGCCAATCTTCAGGACAACTGTGGCACAGGGTGGCAGGCAAAATCTCCAGGGTAATCTTGGAGCCACTGGATGCCTTCATTCATAAGGTACCACTAGAGACGTCTCCAGGTAAACCGCTCCGTCTTGTATCTCGACTTGAGAGACCGTGTGGCCTTCATTACATGAAGGTTGGGCACATTCTTGTTTGCCAGCTCGGGGTGTTGGGGTACAGGGACATCCTTCTTGGCAACCACCACCCCTTCTTTCAAAAGAAGTTCATGGATTGCAATCCAGCTCTTCGCAGGCGTCAGCATCACTGTAGCTGCAGGGTCTGAGGAGGCTGGAAGGGAAGGGGCGTGTGCCACAGCAGCGTCTCTTGTCCTATTTTTTAATTGATGTATTTAATGGGTATGGATATTTTGCCTGCATGGATGTCTGTGTATCACGTGTGTCCCTTGTGCCAGAGGAGGCCAGAAGAGGGTGTCAGATTCCCTGACATCTGCTTTCTTCAAGGCTTCTTTGCGTTTACTTGTTCCCCTTCGTGAATCACACCAGGAATCTTGCACGTGCCCTGTGATTTCTCAGGGGTAGGCTCTGCAGTATTGGTTCTGACTTGTACTAGTTGAATCCCACCGACCTCCAGACCTTACAGATCTCTTCGCAGCCCCTTTGTGGAACCGTTGTTGGGCACATCACAACGGCACAGTTATAATTGCACCGTGTGTGTTAGTTAGGTCATCAACAAAAGCTGGAATACTAGATCTCAAAGAGACCCTGGACAAGTGGCTAACTGAGGTGCCTCTTTAATATATCAGAGCTGGCTCTGGCCACCAGGCTTTCCCAGTCCCTACTCACAAGTACCTGTTACAGAGTCATACTGGCTGGCATATCCTACCCCCAGCCTCAACCTCTCCACCCCATCGTCTGGGCTTCCCTTCCCCAGCCTCTGATGCCTGTATAGCTTCAGCCATTTTGAGCGCTCAGTCTCTTGGTCTCTTGGTTCCCCTCTTGACCTCCTCCTTTCTCTACTCTTCTCTTCCTCTCTCATTCCCCACCGCCAGTCCCTACCCACCATGGCTCAGTTTAGTCTGGACCTTTCCACATGCTTCTGGCTGTTTTCTCCCTCATATCCACAATAAATATTCCTCTCCACCATGTTTTGGAGCAGTCATATCCTCATTTCTTCATTCGGTCTATAACCATGCTTTGCTTAGTGATGGGAAGAGTTCAGGAAAATGTGTATTGTGAGGGATTTTGTAGTTCTGTCATCATTCTGCAGTGTACTTGCACAGAGCTGGCTGGGTGTAACCCATTACTCACCATGGCTGCCTGGGATAGTCTGTTGCCTCTCAGCTCTTGGAGTTTGCACAGCGTGCTATTGTACTGAATACTGTAGGCCACTGTACCCAATAGTAAGCATTTGTGTGCATGAACATAGAAGGGGTGGTGGAAATACTCTATGGGAGATAAACTCAGCCTGGAGAAAGGGCCTAGTGAATAAAGGAGCAGGCTACCGAGCCTCACAAAGAGACTGACAATGGAGACTCACATGGTGGGAGGTGGGCCCTGGCTCCCACAAGTCGTCCACTGACCTTCACACACACATGCCCTGTGTCTCGTGCATGCCCACACACTCACAGACACACAAATGAGTAAATTACCTTAAAAATCCAAAAGAAAGACGAAACAGGGGCCCACCCATGCAAGGCACACGCTGCTAGATGCCTTCAGGGGTGGGTGGCTCAGAAAAGAGATTCCAAGGCCTGGACCATGTGCAGGGTTCCTGTTCACACTGGCCTTGTCACATATCCTGATGGCTCTGACTCTGTCAGTTCCATTACAGTCTTAGGGGACCACTGTTGTAAGCGTGGCTCATCGTTGTCTCGCATGTTTGCAGCACAGGACTGTAAGTTTTCTAAAGAAGCTGGGAGAGAAGGAAGGGAAGCGGGCATGTTTACAGTTGTTTACAGAAACTGTTCAGTTTCCGTTCTAGGTGTCCTGCTTGTATATAGCTCTCTCCCTTTGTTCCTACAGAGGCCAGGTCCACTCTGGGATAATTTATGCACCCAAGTTCAGCTTCACCTACGTTCCTGTGATGCCACTTGCTGCCACCCACCGTCCTATGATGCCATATGCAAACACACCGTGTCTCTGTGCTCTGTGTCAAGCTACACAGTGTATGCATTGCCTTACACAGACCCCTCTTCAATCAGCTATGAGGGAATGAACACCTAATGTCTTTTGTAATTACACAAGGTAATTACAAAATCACCAGTGTTGATGCTGTGTGTGTCTACGTTCCAATCACCTTACCGGATCCCTGGTTTCCCCCTGAAAGACGTCAGTTAGTCTTCGTTGTAAGGGAGGAAATGTTTTCTGCTAGCAACACCGTCTGACCAACTTTTGCCTCTGTGGTGGTGCCTTTATTCACTTTTGGAAGGTGGCCTTTGGATGTAAGGTTCAAGACTGACAGTTTCTCTGAGCAGCGTAAGTGCCCTACTGCCTTCTGGCTAGCATTATTCCCCTGGAGAGGTCAGCTGTTAATCTCACGTGGTTTCTGTAGAAGCGACAGCTTGTTTTTCTCTGGCTGAGTTTGAGCTTTTCCACTCACCCTTGGCTTTCAGCGTTTTTGCTTTACTGTCTGCAGATCTCAGAGTTCACCACGCTTCCAGTTTGCTGAGCTTCCTGTATGGGTTTTGTCTTGAATCAACTTTGGGAATTTTCAGTTTTCATTTCTTCAAGTGGTTTTTTTCTCTTTCTCCTTTTGTTTTCAGGATGTGTTTGCTGGTGTGTCCATTGGCTGCACTCATCTCTCTGTGTGTCCATTGGCTGCACTCGTCTCTGTGTGTCCATTGGCTGCACTCATATCATCTCTGTGAGTCCATTGGCTGCACTCATCTCTCTGTGTGTCCATTGGCTGCACTCCTCTCTGTGTGTCCATTGGCTGCACTCATCTCTCTATGTGTCCATTGGCTGCACTCATATCATCTCTGTGTGCCCATTGCCTGCACTCATATCATCTCTGTGTGTCCATTGGCTGCACTCATATCATCTCTGTGTGTCCATTGGCTGCACTCATCTCTCTGTGTGTCCATTGGCTGCACTCATATCTCTGTGTGCCCATTGGCTGCACTCATATCATCTCTGTGTGCCCATTGGCTGCACTCATATCTCTGTGGTTGTGTGGACTTCTCCCCTCTTATTTTTCTTTGCATTCTTTGGCTGTGCTGTTTCTGTTGATCTGTTTTCAAGCTGTCACACTCTTTTGTCATGTGGAGAGTACTGTTGAGACCATCTAGCACAATTTTATCTCCATCTCTCAAATTCCAACATTCCCATTTCTTTGAAAATTTTTTTTCTCTTTATTGTGATTGCAACTGTACTCAGGGTCACATCCTGGGCCATTCTAAGCCAAGTTTAGTCACCTCTCCTTGATAAGCCAATTAAAAGAGCTAAATTAATAGTGAAAAGAAAAGTAGAGTTATTCAACGTGATCACAGTGAGACCAGACATCCAGTCACCTCACTTCCATCTTTAGGGTCCTGAAGTTGAGTGGAGGTTTGTAGAATGCTACAGACATGCCTAATCAGGCAGTTCTGGTCAAGTGTTGTCATAACTACTGTCCACCCATCCTTGACTCTTCTGAAAGGTGGTCTGACAAATTGTAAATCTAGTTCCTGGGTAAAATACCCCACCCCACCAGCCCCAGCTGGTGTGGGCTTTAGGTTTTCTCTTCACCCACCTGAGACTCTTGGGAATTTTGAGTAATATTGTTTGAATAGCCTGATAGCCAGAGTAAGGGATACAGCTTCCCTTTGGAGCATCCTCATCTCTACAAGGCTGGCTTCAGTGTTGTCTTTCTGAAGTGTGTTGTCATCATGCTGCTTTATGAATAACCTTATTGTATTTCCATTTATTTTCAGTCCACAGAAATAACATTGAAACTTTCATATTAAGTTTTTTTTTTTTTTTTTTTTTTTTTTTTTTTTTTTTGGTTTTTTCGAGACAGGGTTTCTCTGTGTAGCTTTACGCCTTTCCTGGAGCTCACTTGGTAGCCCAGGCTGGCCTCGAACTCACAGAGATCCGCCTGCCTCTGCCTCCCAAGTGCATATTAAGTTTTTATCTATAAGCTTTCATTAATTAGCTTACTTTCATAAATTTGTCCATCAGTGTGATAGCTAACACTGACTGTCAACTTCATAGGATTAAGAATCAATGAGGAGAGCCTGGAGAGTTTGGCTCCATGGTTAAGAGCACTGGTTGCTCTTCCAAAGGGCCAGGGTTCAATTCCCAGCAACCACATGGCAGCTCACCACTGTCTGTAACTCCAGCTTTAGTCAGGATATTGTTATGCTTCCCTGTGTCTGAGCACTTCATAAACATTTTCACACATGCTCAGAGCCGCATAGCACATCTCTGTGGTGTCTTGGGCGTGGGTCTCAGGCCCCATTTTCTTATATTACACTCTTATTTAACAGAATCAGGACCCCTTCCCTTCAGAGCCAGCATTCAATGTAAAATAGTTCCCTGGGAAAAAGAGCTTGGGAAACAGGTGTGAATTGTGAATTTGAGTTTCCTTAAGAGTGTCCACTTCACCTGACTCTTTGTAAGTCATTTTCATGGGACCCCGGGGAAAGTCTTGTTTATTTACTGTCTGTCCAGGATAAACAGTGTCTCCTGCATTTCCCAGCTCAGCCAGCAGCAGCTTTGGCCTGGGCTGGAGCCAAGACTCTGACTCATCTGGAATGGACTCTGCCTGTCTGCCACTGCAGAGCCACAGAAGGGGAGTCCCAGGAAGCCCCCGTAGACGGTTGGTTAGAGAAGGGAGCCAGCAGGATCTATGTGTGCAACCGTAAGACATGGAAGTGGACTCTTGTTACTTACCCCTTAGCCTCTGAGTGGAGGGTCTTAAGGACAGCAGGAAGAAAACAGTGCCCGTGCACCAGCACAAACATGTGTGACACATAGGTCTGCTGACTCATGCAGATGCAGACAGTCTGAGAGACAGTTAGGCAGAACAGTTCTGTGGGCTTTAACAAGCCTGGAGATTCCTGCGTCTATGACTTCCATCCTTGACAGAGTGGTTCCGTCTCCTTTAGAAGTGGCCCTGTTGATCCTCTTTGTAGTCAGCTGCTCCTTGTCCCCTAAACCCTATAACCCTAATACACCTTCTCTCCATGCACTTTTCTTTCCCCTAATATACCTTCTGTCCATACACTCTTGTTTTCCCTAATACACCTTCTGTCCATACACTCTTGGCTTCCCTAATACACTTTCTATCCATACTCTCTTGGCTTCCTTAATACACCTTCTGTCCATACGCTCTTGTCCATACACTCTTGTTTTCCCTAATACACCTTCTGTCCATACACTCTTGTCCATACACTCTGTCTTCCCTAATACACCTTCTATCCATCCATATATTCTTGTCTTTTTTTTTTTTCTGAGGTAGGGTTTCTTTGTGTAGTTTTGGTGCCTGTCCTGGAACTCACTCTGTAGACCAGACTGACCTCGAACTCACAGAGATCCGCCTGCCTCTGCCTCCCAAGTGCTGGGATTAAAGGCGTGATCCACCATTGCCTGGCATACTCTTGTCTTTTGAAGGGTGTCATATGAATGGAAGTCTATTTCGTGTAAAACCTTCAAAGTTCAAACTTTTGGTCAGGGACCTCACTGGCTTAGCTTTTGGTAAAGGAATTATGGTGGGTATTGTCAGAGTGATAGGACCAGTATGGGAGGGAGATCTTCAGTGTCTCAGGCATTAGAGCTGGTATTATGATCTATCTCCACTCCATTGACCAGAAGTCCCAAGAAACCTACCTTAGTACCTTCCAAAGGCATGCCTTCAGTGTTCAGTGGCCTAAGCACCTCTTGCTGGACTCCATCTCTTGAAGGTGGCCCACCATCTCCCAACACTGAAATCCTGGGGACCAAGCTTCTAACATGTGTATCCTGGGGAGACAAACCACACCAAACCTTGGCAATCCCCAGCCAGAGTCAGTTGGTCTCTGAGCTGGTGTCCACTGCATGGAACCTGGGCTGATCATCACTCTGAGTCATTGTAACCCAGTCTCAAGAGAGGTCCGAAGGCAGAATCTGAGGAATGTCCCTAGATAGGTGCTCCAGACACCCTGATGCCCAGCAACAGAGCCACTGACACTTGCAGGCAGCATTCTTGAGCGGCTCTGAGGCAGGCCTGGCATACAAGTCAGGTATGATCTGCTGACTTCAAGCTGGGTCCCACTTAGGAATTGTTTTCTTACAGAAAAGAAAATTGAGAGATGTTAAATCTTTTTTGATATTCTACATAACCTACACTAAAATGTCTTTCCATAAGTCAAAGCCAAGACTTTTAGAAGCAGAGAGCTCTAACTAAATTGAGACAGAAAAGAACAAAAACAGACCACAATTGCTTCACTCTCTTCAATGAGTACATACAACAGGTCATGAACATGGATGATTTTGTTCTGCGATGAACTGATGCATGGAATTCTCCTCTGGAAACATATTTGAATAGCCAGTTATGAATCTAAACATAAAAAGCAACCTGGAGTAGGTTTGACCATTGTTAACTAAACCCAGTTTTATCTTCAGAAGGGGAAGCAGGCATAGTACTACATTGGAATCACTGTTTTTGAAAAGATTATGGTCACTTTGCTATAAACCAGTTTTGCTTAAATTTGAAACATTTGGTTAGCCATTCATGATCTAAACTCTGGTGTATGCAATCCATTAAATCATAACATCTTCAATCACGGAACAGTCCTGTTTTGTAATCAAGACAGTGGTTACTGCTCAATAGCTGTTTAGAACTAGGCTATGAAGCCTGCCCTGTCTTTCTTCCCCAATGCCAGCAAAGGTCATTTTTGCCGAAGGCTGCACTGTTGGATTTGATTCCTCAAATCCTCCTCAGCATGTTCACAAGGCCCAAGTGCCTGTTGAATGTGGGATGTGCATGAGTGAATCCAATGCCTGACCTGTCTTAAGCCAAAACAGACCATGATTAGGCCGGTCCTGCACTTGCCCTCTCATGGAGCTGCATGGAGGTAAGTAAACTCTTCTTGCCTTTCTCTTCCTTACTCATTTTTCATTCTGCATTGGCTTCTAGCCCTGCCTACTGCTTTTCTGTTGCTGACATGACCCGTGTTCCTGACCAGAAGCTAGATGTCTTGCTCCCATTTCCAGAAAATTCATTAATACTATTTGAATGTCCAAATGGAAAAGAATAAGTATTTCCACTTTTAATCCTCCACAAAATTTGAACGTCCTGTGGAGTGCCCTCTCCTGAGTTCAAAGTCATTTCTTAAAGCCTTGGAGGAGCAACATGGAACAATGTAACTACTATCGAAAGTGTCTGCTGTGATAGCCAGGTTCTGTCAGGGCCCTCTGGAGCTCTGCACACACTGACCTTTGCTGCCTGCCCTTCAGTGTCTGAAATGCAAATCAAAATGACTCTGAGATACCATCATACACCTGTCAGAATGGCTAAGACCAAAAATGCTAATGACAGCCTATACTGAAGAGGATGTGGAATAAGGGGAACACTCCTGGTGGGAGTGCAAAGTTGTACAGCCACTTTGGAAATCAGTGTGGTGGTTTCTCAGAAAATTGGGACTCAATCTACCTCAAGACCCAGCTATAGCAATCTTGGGCATATATCCAAAGAATGCTCAATTATACCACAAGGACACTTGCTCAGCTATGCTCATAGCAGTGTTATTCATAATAACCAGAACCTGGAAACAACCTAGATGCCCCTCAACTGAAGAATGGATAAAGAAAATGTGGTACATTTACACAATGGAGTATTACTCAGAGGTTAAAAAAAAACGACATCATGAAATTTGCAGGCAAATGGATGAAACTAGAAAATATCATGCTGTCTATGGTGGAACACCTTACACAGCCTTGGTGCAGAGGGAGGGGCTTGGACCTGCCTCAACTGAATATACCAGGCTCTGCTGACTCTCCATGGGAGGCCTTGCCTTGGAGGAGGTGGGAATGAAGGTGGGTTGGGGAGAAAGGCTGGGGGCAGGAGGAGGGAGGAGAGGGGTATTTATAGTTGGTATGTAAAATGAGTAGAAAATTTCTTAATAATAAAAAAAGAAAATGTCATCCTGAATGAGGTAACCAAGACCCAGAAAGACAAACATGGTATATGTACTCATTCATATGTGGATCTTAGATGTAAAGCAAAGAATTACTAGGCTTACAATCCACAGCCCCAAAGAAGCTAGGTAACAAGGATGACCCTAAGAGAGATTCATGGATTTCCCTAAGAAGAGGAAATAGATGAGATCTCTTGGGTAAACTGGGAGTGGGTGGTGGTGGAGGAGGGGAGGGGATGGGGGAATGGGAACATGAGGAATCAGGTTGGTCAAGTTGGAGCTGGGACAGAGGGGGAGAGTAATGAATGAAATATCTTGACAGAGTGAGCCATTTGGGGGTTGGAAGAAATCTGGTGCCAGGGAAACTCACATGAATCCACAAGGATGACCCCAGCTAAGACTCCTAGCAATAGTGGAGTTGTCATCAGAGAGGCTTCATTCAGTAACTGATAGAAGCAGATGCAGAGATCCATAGTCAAGCCCTGGGCAGAGATCCCAGAGTCCAGTTGAAGAGAGGAGGAGCGATGGGTGATATTTTCTTTAATTTTGCCAAATACAAATAGACTAGATATTGTAACTGTAATTCTTGCTAGATAACTGTTTTGTTATATGTAATTTTACTATGTTGAAGTTAAAACATTCCTTTTAAATAGAAAGAAAAAGGGAAATGATGGGTGATGTTGCTCTGTATGCTGTGAATGTGTTCTTCTGATTGGTTGATAAATAAAATGCTGATCGCCAGTAGCTAGGTGGGATAAGCAGAGAGGAGAATTCTGGGAAGACGAAACCTGAGTCAGGAGACACCAGTCCACTGTTTAGAGAGCAACACGTAACAGCACACAGGTAAAGCCATGGAACACATGGCAACATATAGACTAACAGAAATGGGCTGAGTTTAGTTGTAAGAGCTAGTCATTGGTAGGCCTGAGCTAATGGCTCAGCAGTTATAATTAATATAAGCCTCTGTGTGTTTATTTGGGGGACACGAGTGGGAGAGATTTGTCCCAATCGCCGGCAGGCCAGGACACAGGAAAACTTTAGCTACAGAAAAGGGATTGCATGAGGAAGTGAGGTCAAGGTCATGTCAGAACAACCCTCAGAGACAGCTGGCCTGAGCTAGTGGGAGCTGGACCGACAGCTAGGGAGCTTGCATGGGGCCAACCTAGGCCTTCTGCATGTGGGTGACAGTTGTGTAGCTTGGTCTGTTTGTAAGGCCCCAGCGGTGGGATCAGGACCTGTCCCTGGAGCATGAGCTGGCTTTCTGGAACCTATTCCTAACTCTGGGTTGGCTCACCCAGCCTTGATGCAGAGGGGAGGAGCTTGGTCCTTCCTCAACTTGATATGCCATGCTTTGTTGCCTCCAGTTGGAGGTCTGCCCTTTTCTGAATGGAAGAGGAGTGGATGGGGGGATAGACAGGAGGTGGGGGAGGGAACGGAAGAGAAGAGGGAGGGGAAACTGGTTGGTATGCAAAATAAATGAAAAAATTTAATTAAAAAAACTTCAAAAAAAGAAGTTGCTTCTGGAATTATGAGTGGGTACTGGGAAATGCATGGATTGGACATTCCCTCCCAATGCTTGCTGGCTGCAGAGGGTAAGGAGCTGCAGGACTTTGTGTGAGAAGAAAATGTGAAGCCCATCCTTCCAACTGACTGCTGTGGGTGCACCACCATAGGCTCTGAATGTGGGATTCAGCACCATCAAATAGAGAAAAACGGAACCAGCAAACTGGTCAAGACACTTGGTTTGAGTAGAGGAGGAAGTCACCAGGTGGCTGGAGACAACTTCGGCATCCCCCCTCCCTCCACCCCCCACAAAGTCCCACTGTGGCCCTTTTCTCTTTCCTGAAATTGAAGGCGTCTAAGCTGTTTCCCCAGCACCTGCTGTTGAACTGTTCTCTCTGAGCTGAAACACTGACTCCTGGCAGGAGGCAAGCCCCTAAATAAAGCCTCCAAGATGCACGGCGCTCCTGCAATGAGTCACAGGGTTCAGCCATGGTTCCAGAAGCAGGAACAATTGTCCGGGAAGAGGAGGCTCTCTGGGGTGTTGAACCGCCTGCCTGGGACAGGCTTTTCTGTGATGTTGCTGCCTTTGAGACACCCACGATCTTCTAATAACCCCAAGAAACCTATTGGCTCCCTCAGCTAGAACTGAGCAATTTTTCTTCGGTCTGTTGTCAGTGCCTGGTCTATGGTGAATAGACATTTTCTCATGTCTCACCAGGAAATGGCATGCAGCAGCTTCTCCAAAGACTCAGACCCAGCATGGGGACCCACCCTGATGAGGCAGATGGTTGTTTCCCTCCTTCTAACCAGCATAAACATCATCTTTGGTCTCAAACTGGATTGAGAGTGAGCAGTAGAATTAGTACATTTACTACTGTAAGAATATAAAATTTAAACTAACAGATTTACAATTAACACTAAATCCAAAGGAAAAACTAGAGTATGATTCACGCCTCACATGACTTTCTCATTCTTTTTTTTTTTTTTTTTTTTTTTTTTTTTGGCCAGCTTAAAGCATATAAGAAACAAAAAGGCAGTTAACTCTCTAAGACTCAGTTGAAGAAAAAAAAATTAAATCCTTTTAAGCCTTTTGCTTTTCTCACTAAAATGCAGCTTCCCAGGCCCCAAGTCAGAGCAGTCTGATGTCCTTTTCACCAGCCCATGAGTTGACTACCCTGTCAAACCACCCAAGAGCAGGGGCAGGAGACCAGCCAGGGCATCCTGCTGTTTAAGCCTGTGTTCGTTTCACACAGAAGGTGAGATCTACATTTGATGTCCACTTGATACAAGTTCTGGTTGTCCCATCTCACCAGTGAATGGAGAGACAGAGGCCTCTCTCCAGTGGAGGAGGGGAAGAGCCGACTCACCTTGTGTGACTCACTGCGGCCCGTCCAGCTTCTTCGCTCTCCATCTCTTGGTCTCTATGAAGCCAGTTTGTAGTCATCTGGGTTCCGGATCCATGGTTTCTCTTTGGTCATAAACCCCAAACCTGCTGGAGTTTATGATACTGAGGACTATGTCTGGACATCCTTGATTCTGGAGGGCCCGGCACTTCTTCTGCCGATCATCTGCAGCTAGAATCTGCCATCAGGTTCAGACAGTGTATGCCAGGCACAGCATGAGAAAGACCAAAATGCCACATTAGCGTGTGTATGAGAAGGTGGTCCAGACTGCGTCATGTTATCTCTTCTCCCTCAGTCTATGCTCACAGCCTTGGCGGTCCTGACAGGCAGAGCCTGGGGAGGCATGACTTCCTTGTGACATGGGGGCATCAGTTGAAAGAAGACTGGAGGACGTTCCAACTCCAAGCTGCGGTGTCCTGGAAAGCCAGCTGGGAAGGGAAAAGGTCTCCCCAGACAATTTAAAACAACTGACTGCTATTTCCTGGAGAATAAACATGTGCCTTCTATTTTCAAGCTGCTCCTTGATCAGGGACATTTGGGACTGTACATTTCTCTGCTGCCATAAAACAGCAACACATAATCCAGAAGCAAAGCAATTGTCAATCAGAGAAGGCCCTAGAAGCCCATGATGGTAGTTTATAGAAGAAACATGGCAGGTAGCTGAGCCTGAATCCGGGGCGCATCTGCGCAGGTAGGGAAACTGCTTTCCTTATGCATCCATCAGCTTCTGTTGCACTTCTGATCACCCCAGGTGACCAGTTTACAAAGAGAAGAGAGGTTTGGGCCGGCTGCAGTTCAGTGATAGGAGCACTTGCTAAGCATGCGTGAGGACCTAGGTTCAATCTCCAGCACTGTCAAATCAAGAAACATACAAATAAAAGAGAAGAGGTTATTTGGGCCGAGCTTTGGAGGCTTTGGTCTCTGATGGGTTTGGTTGAATTGCTCTGGAGTGTGGAGAGAAGTATCGTGGTGGGACTGTCTGGTCGGTACAGTTGGTCACCTCATGGTTGGAAATCAAGGTGAGAGGAAGAGATTGTCGCCCTCATCCTTTTCAAGGGCATCTCAAGGAATCTAACGTCTTCCCCATTTTCCTTGTAGAGCAAGCTGTGGATGAAACCGTTAACATGAGGACTTCCGGGAGACATTACAGGTCCAAATTACTGCACCCTCCATTTTGGAAGGGGTGACCTGTAACCAGCTGGACACCACAGAGGCCTCAGCTGTGAGAAGGTAACACAAGCACAATAGTCATGGCCTGTAAGATGGCCTTGGAAAGGAGACATTTGTGTTGGCTTGTAACTCATAGCCATGGGCTCTTTCTATACAAGCCCACTGAGCAACAAGGATGGTTTGTGACATCACAGAACAGGCTGCCCATCCCCCTGAGTCTCAAATGCCTCTGCACACAGGGTTCATTCTGATGAACATAAACATGCCTCCAAATGTCTCAAGGTATCTGGGAGATGGATCCCCGTACACTCCTGTACCTACATCTGTCACTGTAAATCCTTGTTGTTAATACAGATGCAGTTGGCCTAATGAGTCTGGTTACCTGTCTGTTGTGCAGTCATGGTTCCAGCAGGGAGACACTTGCCTGAAGGGTAAGGTTCTGTCCTGAAGGATGCAAGTTAGGGCTGGAATCAGTCACTGTTGTCCATAGGGCTGGAATCAGTGGGCACTTCCCATGACATGGACATGTCTGTCTGGGACAAAAGGAGGTGGCCTGGTGAGTAGCTCTCATGGCTGTTATGACTCATAATTGAGAGACTGTGCTTTCCTTTCCCATCTTAGGTCCCTTCTGGAATCTTCCAGCAGGAGGCTGTGGGATCTTACCAAGCCAGAAGCTGAGACTCTTGGGGACTCTGCAAGCCACTGAGTCAACACAAATAAAATCATTCGTTACTCCATTGATTGGGGAACTGAATCTTTTATTAAAGAAAAGGTTTTTGTTTTGTTTTATTTTGTTTTACTAAATAGTGGGCCCAGGGGCATAATGTGTGGAAGCCAGGGCCCTCTTTTGAGAGGATTCAGTGAACTCTAGGCCCTCACATAAAAGTTAATAGCAAACCAGCATCCAACAATGGCCTTTGAAGACTCTCAGTCTTCAGGAATGAAAGTGTGGATTTCCATTAAGAAAATGCCCTACAAGAGCGAAGGAAACATGGGACAGTCACAGAGCAGGGAACTTAGGAATGATTTCCAGGATCCAAGGATCTGTAGAAGAGGCATATTTCCTTCCTTCCTTCCTTCCTTCCTTCCTTCCTTCCTTCCTTCCTTCCTTCCTTCCTTCTTCCTCCCTCCCTCCCTCCCTCCCTCTCTCTCTCCCTGTGCGTGCGTGCATGCACGCACACATGCATTTGTCTACAAATCTATGGCTCCATCTCTGCCTGCTGAAAACTCAAGCATACATAGACCAAATACAATGGAGTGGCTAGTCTCTGAACCCTGCAAGTGTAGCAACAACAGCTAACATTACTTAGTATTAGACCTGTTATGTGTAAGGATTTAAAACCTGCAGGAGATGTGCAACAGCTCTCTGCAGACACTGTCACTTTATATGAAGGCTTTGAGCATCTGTGGCTTGTGATATTTGGGGGGTGCCGGGTCCAGTCTTTCTGACATGGGAACAACTGTACACTGTGCATCCTGTGAGTGTATGGCGGGACACACACAGAGGGCTTGCTTCACTTTCTGTCACCGTTGTCCTAGCAACGCTGTTTCCCTTACCAGCTGCAATTTGTTCCAGTTTGTTCCCTCCGTATAGAAGAATCTTTCAGAGATTGTCAACAACTTGTGCTCAGATATCAGAGCCTGGCTCTCTGAGCTGTGTCCTCTGGGCCTCTTAGGTCAGAGCCTCAGCTGAGCAGGGAGGGATCCCTCTCCCCTCTCCACAGGCCTGGGCCCCACTCAGAAGAGCCCCCTCCTCTTTGCTTATGTGGTGTTAGGGATTGAACTCAGGGGCTTGCACATACTAGGCAAGCACTTTATCACTGAGCGACAGCTGTGAGATGAAGCTGCCTCCTCCCGGCAGTTCTCGGTGATCCCTGCTCCGTTTGTGTTTTTGGTCTCCCCATACTCGCTTGTCTAGTTCTCCATATTCAAATCTCTCTTTAAAAACAACCGAGACATCCTTTTCTCTAACGGTTTGTTTTTATTTATCTGTGTGTATGTGGGGGAGCGGGGAGAGGTGGGTGTGCACAGATGTGGCAGCCAGGAGAGGGCATCCAATCCTCTGCCTTTGGAGTTACAGGCAATTACCAGGTACCCAACACAGGTACTGGGAACTGAACTAGATCCTTTGGAAGAGCACTCTTAACCACTGAGCCATCTCTCTAGCTCCCTGAGGCATCTTTCATTTTCCAAATGATATATGTATGTCATGATTTCATGGCATGCTTAAGAACTTTGTCAGTCATGTGTGTGTGTGTGTGTGTGTGTGTGTGTGTGTGTGTGTGTGTGTGTGTGTTACAGAATAGAAATCCACAGCCAGGATTGTGGTTTTTAAAGCACCTTTCCAAACTTCAAATGAAAAGTCAGCCTTCTGGTGTGGGACTTTCTGCCAGCCTGACGAACTGAGAAGAATCTTCCATCTCCTAGCGAGATCCAAGGTCTCATGTGGGAGACCACCAGAGCCAGACACAAGGGGAACTTATTGGCCTCAACTGGATCCCTCGGGTATATAGGCTTTTGTCTCAAGAACCCCACAGGCCAGCCTAGATTTTTCTAATTCTCTCCCATTTGTGCTAATTCCTGGCTCCTGGAACTCAGATGAGGATTTGTGTGCCAGCTTCCTTGGACTGGGGATTTCTGTCAGGCAGGAGCCTGGCTCCTGTGGACTGGCCTCCCACAGAGAGCCCTAAGAACACACACCTTATACCAGGCAAATCTGGGCTCAGATCCTGACTCTACAACTCACTGTGCTAAATTCTACTGTTCTTATCTACAAGATGAGGCTTTTGACTTCTTCTCACAGGCTGTTGTATCTACCGGATTCCACCATGAGCAAAATGTGCCCTGCCCTGCAGGAGGCAGGTCAGCATACCCATCATCGCTGTCCCAGTGCCAAGTGTGGGGCACAGCATACAGTGGGCACCAGACGCACGGCTGTGTCTGAGTCTTGGCACAGTATTGTGCCTGAGAGAGACCCAGGACTCTGGACTTGTAGCTGGAGTGCTTCTCTCTGGGTCCCACCAAGCCTCCGCAGTCCCATAGCCCACTTATAAAATAAACACACAGACTCTTATATTATTTAAACTGTTTGGCCTAATGGCTCAGGCTTCTAGCTATCTAGTTTTTACATCTTAAATTAACCCAGTTTTATAAACCTATATCTTGCCACATGGCTTGTGACTTACCAGTATCTTACATGTTGGTACTCATGGCACGGCTGGCAGCGTCTCCTGACTCAGCCTTCCTGTTCCAGAATTCTCTTCTTTGCTTGTTCTGCCTATTCTTCCTGTCTGGCTACTGGCCAATCATCATTTTATTTATACAGAGCGATATCCACAACATGAACTCTTCCCAAGGAGGAAGGACATTTCTGTAGTTCTCCATCGTTTCAGGAAATCAGGAAAGCATAAATCAAATGCTGCCACATGGGCAGCTATATCTTCTTGCTACTGTCATAACCCCTGGTGATTACAAGCCAAAGGCCTCTTCAGTTTTCATTCATGGAGGAAGTCTCCTGAGCATTAGCAAAAGCAAATCCTGGGATCACCAGGTGCACACTCCATCCAAAGGAAAAAACACTTTCCCCTCTAAACAGGTGTGCACACATGCCCACTTCAACCCTCCTCCTCTTAGGCCATAGAGACTTTTTAAATGTGATCTATTATTATTGTTGTTATTATTTTATTATTATTATTATTATGTGTGCATGCACTGGCATGAACATAAAGCTCAGAGGACAACTTTTTGGAGTTGGTTCTCACCTACCTTTGAAGCCATCTCACTGGCTTCATATTGATTTCCTCTGATGGCATCTTATCGAGTACATAGGAATGGGTAGGTAAATAACGGGATGAACTCATGCTTTACAAACATGTTAATTTTATTGAGTAGGCATCAAAGCTCCTCTGTATCAAGTAATGGAGAAGCCATGTCACACGGGTTACAGAGTTATTTTTACTTGAAATAATCTTTCATAAAAGAAAGAAATTAAATACTGTTCTATAAAAAGTGCAGTAGTCATTACTGGAAGTTTTCCAAAATGAAAGCAAGATTTACTACATATTGCAAAAATTGGTTGAGTGCTTTAATTCTTCACGAAGGAACGACCTGGTCACCTTAGACAGCTCTTACAGTGGGTTTCTTCACCAACAATGGACCAGATGGAAGAGAAGACTTGTATGGAATTAGCACGAACACTCACATGTGGGTAGAAAGGATTTTGAACAACTTGGCCAGAACATGATGATCTATGATGCATTTTTGCCTCAGCGTTTTCATTTGTCCACAATAATGAAATAAATACAAAGCAAAGCATCTCCAAACCAGTCAAATGAACCAGAGTGAAGGAGAGAGGAGAGAGAGAGAGAGAGAGAGAGAGAGAGAGAGAGAGAGAATTCATGGTTTTGTGAGGTTAAATGCCCATTTAAAGATACTAGGCAAGCACAGGCTGAGGGAGTCATTTGTTCTAATCAGCTCCCACGCTCCCAGTTACAAGGAGGCTGGTTTGTAAAAAAAATGAAGGTGAATGGAGTGCAGGCTCTGTAGGCGAGGCAGTGATGGCTCACCAAGCTCAGGCCCTGCTGGGACTCAGTTGAGCCTGCTTTCTGCTCCTAAGTGTTCCTTCATTTGTGTCACTGAAGGCCCAGTGTCTGCCACCTGGGGTTGTGGCAGAGCTGAGCTCCTCGGACTGGATACTGCCTCTGTTGCAGGCAGGTCAGTCTCTGTGCACTAGGCTCTTAGACACGGCTGGTCTGTATTGTACGCCCGCGCCTATGCAATGATTTGGGTCACGGGTGAGTGCTGACCCCACTCTCACTGCCCAAGTCATAATTCAAACTCCGATGTGCTCACACCGAAGCTGAGAGCTGGGCTGCTTCTGGGCACTTGCCATGGAGAGCAGTGCCCCCTGGGAAGTTATTCCCCCTCCCCCACCCTGAGTCCTGGCAGGAGCAGGGGCCCAAGCTGTCTGGGCAGCAATGAAAGGTATATCACATATTTGGCAATTCAAGTATGGGGACACACGTGCAAGTGTCCATTTGCACAGCTGGACAGATGCAGAGGGGATTTGTGAGGGATATCATACCCAAGAGGAACCCTGTCATATGAAAGCAAGAACCACAAAGAGGATTAAAGAGGGCACAGCCTTTTCTCTAGGCCACACGAGGACAAAGGTCCAGTGAACAGCTTGTAACAGTATTTTTGCCAGTGATTCTTAGAGGAAAATGAATTTGGCCAAAGGACCAGGAAGTAAACAGTGTGGTTAGGTAGCTGTGAAAATACCTGGCAGAGGGAGCAGGCTCGGGGGCGGCATCCCTTAGGTGGGTGAGGTTGCCTGTCAAGCGCAGGGTGTCTCCATTAGAGCCCTGGGCACATGGAGGTGTGTGTGGCTTTCTGTCCTTCCAGCGCACAGCAGTGGTCTTGTCAGCCACCACTGCCCCAGCTCATCAGAGTGATCAGTTCCTGTCCTTCCACTGCCCTGCATTTCAGTGACTATAGAATGGATCCTTCATCTGGGCTGGGCCACCTGTGCCACTGTGCCTAGACAGGAAGGACATATGGATACCCAGGAATCGACTAGAAAGGCTTCTTTGGAATGGTTGGGGTGTCTAACGATGTTATAGCCAGTATGAGGAGGCTCCCCATAGTGCATCTCACGCTATGAGCTACACAACACGGACCATTTTTACCTCTGCTTGACCCAAAGTGCCCCCTGCAAACAGCAGGGGCCCTCTACGAGGAAGGGCTTGGCTACAGGGCCCACTCTGAGACTGATGGAGAGCACTGCTGCTATCAGTGATAAGCTAGTAACTTGGTACTTCCAGTCTTGGTGACCCAGACCATCTATCTAACCAGCTTACCATTAAATATAAAGTTACATATAAAGCAGGGGAGCAGAAAGATCAAGACTTGATGAAAGATGAAGCTGACATTTTGTGGTGTCTTGTTGTGGCTATCGCTCTGTGTAAATAAAACATTGAGCTAGAAGCCAGGCAGGAAGTATAGGCAGGACAAGGAGAGGAGAATTGTGGGAAGTGGAAGGCTGAGGCAGGGAGACACTGCCAGCCACCGCCATGACAAACAGCATGTGAAGATGCCAGTAAGCCACGAGCCACATGGCAAGGTATAGATTTATAGAAATGGGTTAATTTAGGATAGAAGAAGTAGATAGCAAGAAGCCTGCCACGGCCATACAGTTTATAAGTAATATAAGCGTCTGAGTGATTATTTTATCCGTGGGCTGTGGGACTGCGGGGGCTTGGTGGGACCTGAAGAGAAGCTCTCCAGCTACAGTGTCTTATCAAATTAGTGATTTCACTAATTTCTTCTCTTCAACCAGGATTTATCCAGTGCCTAGTGTGTGTCAGACACGGCTGTAGGCATCAGGACACAGCAGTGAACAAGACACATTGGAAGTCCTGCCTGCATGGAACTTACATTCTACGGGGACCTGGGGGCTGTGGCATAATGAATAAATGGGCAGTTGATATGTGCAGTGACCAGGGGCTGTGAGAGGAAGCTGAACGTGGTGTGAAGGGTGAGATGTATTAGCTTCTTCAATAAGGAAGTTGGAGAAGGCCTTGCTGAAGTGAAGAACAGAAGGAATAACGTATGCAAAGGCCTGGAGGCCAGAGGGTGCCTGGTAACTGTAGATGGCCCAGTCTCTGGCTAAGAACATACTGGGCCAGGACGGGCTTTGTAAGGACGTGACTCTTGCTATGTTATGGGAAACTGAGTTTTCATGGAAAGCCATCCTTCAGAATGTGGAGACAGATTCTGAAATAGCTGATTTCATAGCTTTGGTTTTGAGCAGATTCCATTTATATTCACCTTTAAAACCAGTGGATATTCCTCACCTTATGTTAAACAGAATATATGTATATATATATACATGTATGTATATACATACACATCTTTGAGATATTCTCAGGAGGAATAAAGTACAGCAGTGTGCATCATTTCATTTATACATAGAGTTTGTAGACTTCGTTTTTAAATTTTTTAAAAATTAAAATAGTAAACATGCAAATTTTAATGAAATTATTTTGCAAAATTATTAGAAACAGTCATATTTTCTATGGGGATGATGGCTTCTGTGGGCATCCCGTCATTACATGATACCCACCCATACAGACTATGCACTCCTGCAGATCCTCAGGCATCTCTGTGGAGTGCCCCCCTCACTCTTCTCTGCATGGCAGTGGGGCAGGAGGAGGACTAGGTCTTTGGGGGAAAGCACCAGCCTGTGAACTGCTGGTATAGCTCACCCCATGTTGGAAACCCTCATAGAAGATCTTGTCTATTGTTGGGAGCTGTCTTCCTTAGAGGCACTCTTCACTGAGGAGGTCTGGGGTGGGACATCCCTCAGCATCACTGTGGAGTTTAAGGCCTCCAGGATTAACTACCCTGGCCCCAGTCCTGGGAGAACAAGGTAACACTTCAGAAGCAGGCTTTAGGCCAACAGAACCAGTGTTGCCCCGTAGACCTGGGCAATAGGGAGGATCTGAGGCCAACAAGAAGTGAGGTCTCTGCCCTGAAGACCTACATCCAGGTGGATCAGTGACATTAGCAAAGAGAGGCAGGTGCTCAGAGGTCTGCAGAGCTGCTACTTAAGGCTTTGGGGAAGGGGCTTCCTGGTGCCAGGAGTACTGGCCGCCTCTGCCTCTGGATTTCTCATGCGTGCTTCTCTTCAAAGGACAAGAGCAAGAGATCCTCAGCTGGAGGCCAGGCCACTCCTTTCTCAAAGAGGGTTAAGGCCAGAGCTAGCTCACTTGGCCACCAAAATACTTTCTCGCTTATTAGAAGCCTTGGAAGAAAAGAACACTGGAGGAATCAAATATGTAAAGTCCTCACTATGACAAGGGGCAAAGAGCATGTCACAAACAAAGGAACCTCCAGGCCTTGACATAAACAATGAAGGGTCACACAATAGAACCATTACACTCTCCTTTTCTTGTCTTTCACGAATTCCCCGACACTGATATCTACAACCCTAACTCATTGTTTTTTCAATCAACGTGGACTATATTTTGATGGGAAAGGTCTGTTTTTACAGTTAGAGGAGTTTGCAAAATAAACTTACAGATGTTAAGGGAAGGCCTTGGGTAGAGCTTCCCCCCACCCAGCCCCAGAGACTTGGGGGCACGTACTGACTTCACGTGGGTGTCCACACCCTGAGGTCTGCACTGGAGTGGGTTCTTTCATCTTCCATTATGGTGAGCTACTTATGACAATAAGCTACCAGGTTCAAATGGCACTGGGTACTAACAGGTAAGGAAGGGGACACAGTAACTTCGTGACCAAGTTTTCATTCACGAGAATGATGCAGCACCATGAACCCATACACAGAAGAAAGCAAAGTGCTCAGTCAAAAGGGAGAAGAATTTACACAGCTCCAGCCTCAGAGGTCCACACAAAAGCACTGAGACTCCACTATCCCACCCCGGCTTACTCTTCCAAGGACAACACATATGAAATTAAGGGTGTGAGGCATTGCTCTGTGGCACATTCTGAGAGTCATATAAGAACAACCCCTATAGCACTGTTTAAATCTGGCCTGTAAAACTTGAACAGAACGGTGCATGAAGTCTATAAACAGAATACACTGAAAAACTGCTTCCCTTGCCAAAGATATGATTAAAAATCATCCCCAGGTGATGCATGTGAAGGAAATGTGAACTAGTCTTCTGAAATAATCTCCACAGGGGTTTAGGAATATCTGGGGTTCTTCTAGACATTTGCTGTTGCTAAGAGATACCCATCCCTTTCAGAAAGTCTGGCCAGATCAGATGAGAAACCCTGCTCACTACTGGTACAGGCAGTATCTCTCAACACAGCAGCTGGGACTCCCCATTTTCTTGTCCCGCCCCCTTTGTCCCCAAAGGGCTGCCAAGTCAAGGAGAGACCTTAGGGAACTCGGCCCACCCACCCGTTCCTGTCTCCAGCCACTAAGCCTGGCCAGGGAGCAGAGCAGCCAGCTCTTTGGAGCAACATGAAGCAGGCTGTGGATACACAGAAACCACACGTTCACACCACACTGGCCCCTCTCACTTTCGCCGTTCTAACACCACGCAGAAGCTGCCTTTCTCTCGAGGCAATGGCTGTGCTTAAACACATGGACTGTTTGGAACAAGCCCCAACCGGTGCTCCACCTTGTCTAGCCCAATGAGACCAAGCTGAGGGGCTGGGGCCTTTGATTTGCCCAGGATAGCAAGTCTGTGGTCTGCGTCTGTGCCCCAGGCTCTTCCGCATGGCGTATTCATCATTAGACTGGGGGAGTGACTTGGCAATAAAGGAGATAGAGTCTGCTGTCTCGCTTCAAGGGCGCACAACCACTACCCTGTTTGGGAGGGTTCCCTCTATGACAACAAACTACTTTAATTCTCAATTTGCCCCGTTTATCTATCTATCTATCTATCTATCTATCTATCTATCTATCTATCTATCTATTCATTTATTTATCCATCTGGCGGAGAGCATGAGAAAGATAAAAGATTTGCACAGCCAGTTTTGAAAGTTTCTAGTTGGCTGTTTTAGCATCACAGCATGCAATTCCGTCTCCTGTGTCTGTCTATGCACTGGGCTTCTGAACACACACGGAAACATTGGTCGGGTGATTTGAGGGATGAGCTAGAGTAGCCCACTCTGTGAGAAGCAGAGGCTTCTGTGACCCACAGCTTTGGGGAATGAAACAGCTATTCAGGTGATATGTTCAAAAGAAACCAGCCCCCCAAAGCTGCCACAAATCCTCTCAGTGAGAGATTTTTTTTGAGAATCACTTTTTTTTTTCCTGAATAACAAAAGAAACTCCAGTACTATCAGGGACATGAATATTAGTTATTAACACACATTTAAAGCATTTTGTTCAACACGAAAATAAAACTTTGAAAAACTTCTTAAAGAGTCTATTTAATAAATAATTTTGATTTAAGGAACCACTTTATGCAAAACTTGAATACATTACTGAAAACTCCACAGGCGGTGGAATAATTAAAAACAAAAAGGAATCACTCACAGGAGATACTCAGTTATTTTATTATCATTTTCCAAACAGGTAAAAAAATTCCCTCCCCATCTTTTGAAAATTTTTATTTTTTTATTTTATTTTATTTTTTTGCTTTTGCTGCTCTGGATGTCACGGGATGAAGCATCCTTTCAGGAGGAGAGGCTGGCTCCAGTGAAGGTGACCCATTTCCTGCACTTTCTGAGGATAAGCAGGTGCTTTCTCCTGTTTTAGGGTTATGGGGGCGGGGCTAGTCTAAAGCTCTCACAGGTATGAAAGTATTGTTTCGTTAGCGAGGATTTTACCCATCTTCTCCATATTTCCTGGAAGCAAGCTCGCTCTTTAGTGAAGCAGGCTAGCTCCTCAGTGTCCTTGGCCAAGAACAGTGGTCTGCAGAGGTAATCTTGGAAGGAGGCTGCATATTGCTGCTCAAAACAGGGTATAGCTAAGGACACATTATTATTTTTTAAATTTTCCTCAAGAAATGTAGGAGGCACCAGAAAGGAGACTGCTCAGAGACTGGGCTGCTCCCTCAATGTGGTATGGGGGCAGGAGCAGGGCCACCTGCCCTGTGAAGGGTCTCCACCAGCAGAGAGCCCTTTAACCTGGGGGAACCCTGACAGATGCAGGTGGGTGGGGGTGGTTTCCTTCCCTCCCGGCCTCTCTCAGCCCCTACCCTATGGAAGGAGGCCAGGCTGGGTTCAAAGCAGCCCGATGGGGGCTGACACAGTGACCAAGGGGTCAATCATGTCCCCTCCTCTGGGGGCACGGATGTGATATCACCTCCTAAGGGGCCCTCCAGCGACAGTGCACTGTACATATGTCTTCAGAGGAGACATGAGCAGCCTGTCACGCTGGCTTATAGGTGGGCCGATCCGATCGTGAGTTCAGGACCCTGCTTTTTTGCACCCCCAAGTGTCTCTGGGAAGCTCCTGTTACCGGAGCTGCTCGGCACTGGGAGTGATCGCTACACCTCACCGTGCCCTGAGAGGTAGGTTGTCCGGTGCCCCATTCGGTGGTCGCCCGCGGCTTGGATGGCAGTGTGAATGTTGCTCGAGCCGGGGGTGGGGGGGGTGGGCTGTGGGAGGAGGGTTTGCTTATGAGATGGAGCTGGGGAGTCCTAAGGGGCCAGCGTCAGCGGGTAGCGAGGTGCCTGCTGGAGGTCTCCAGGGACCCAGGTGGGAAGCAGGTGGGAGCCACGGAGGAGGCTCCACCTCAGGCCGGGCTGCGTGTTTGCCTCTAAACCCTGCGTGCTACCAAGTGCACGCAAGTGACCGCTACTTGGAAGAGGTCAGTCCCTAGGTTAGGGGGGAAAAAAGCATGTAAAACACTCCCTTCTAAAAACAAAGGGCTGCGATTTTCTTTATTTCTCGTATAGAGGAACAAAAATACTCTTGCAATGGCTATTGAGTTTCCACAGGTACGAGGCAGATGCTAGGCTAGCACACCCACTTCCAACAGTATGACTTGTTTCCTATCCGTCTACTACCTGAGTGGCATCAGTGTAGGTTCAGGCACCATTAGGAACGTTTGACCAAACACGTACACGGCACTGACCGAGGAGGCGCCGGCCCTTCGGCTGACCAGAGCAAGTAAAAAAAGACCCACAGGATGGAAAAAAGCAGTCCGGGGCGGCTCAGGGCCGCGCAGCGCGCGCCTCGCGCCGCCGTCGCAGCTCCTCGCGGTAGCAGTAGGAGCAGAAGTGCTCGGTCTCGGCGCGCCCGTAGAACGCGCAGTTCTCTCGCTGGCAGCGCCGCTGCGCGGGCCCGGGGCCTCCGCGGCCGCACTCAGCGTTCGAGCGCGCGGCCGGCACGTCGGCGTCGGCGAACTCCAGCCCGTCGCGGGCCGCGCCGAAGCCGTTGCTGTAGGTCTGCGACTTGTGCTCCGCGGGCCCCGGGGAGTCGGCTCCGCCGGGCGCCAGCGACTCCACCGTGTTGACCGTGCGCAGCGCGGCGCGCGCCGGGCTGTAGCTCTGCGACCACAGCGAGCGGTTCTGCTGCGGGTAGGTGGCGCACGGTCGCAGCGCGCCCACGGCCGGCGCGCAAGCCTCGTCCCGGGCCGCCGCCTGCACGTGGATGACGCTTTGGCGCGCGGGCGCGGGAGGGCTGCGACCTGGGGCCGATCCTCCCGTGCCGGTCCCCGCGCGCCGCGCGCCGCCGCCCGGGCCCGGGGACGCAGCACCGCCCGCCGCCCGCGTCGCCCGCGCGTTCGCGCCAGTTCCCGGGCTCGGCCGCTCCTTGAGCTTGAGCACCAGCTGCGTGGGCGGCGCAGCTGGCGGGCCCGGCGAGGCGCGCTCCGGGCCCGGCGTCCCCTCCGCCTCCGGCCTGCGCCCCGGTCGCTTGGCCGTGGCCGTGGCCGTGGCGGTGGCGGTGGCTGCGGCGGCCGCAGCGTCCCGGCGCCGCTGCTCCTGCTCCGCGCTGAAGCGCTCCTGCGCACTGGTCAGGTAGTAGCCGATCATCTCCTCGTGGAACTGGTGCCGGTGACTGGTGAGCAGCAGGCCGGCGAAGATGAACTTGCGCTCGCCCTGCATGGCGGCGCGCAGGATGTTGAGGCTCAGCTTCACGTCCGTGCTGTACTTCCAGGCGTCGCCCCTTGGCCCGCTGCCCTTGTCGGCCGGCGACGTTCCTGCCGCCTTGTCCGTGGGCGACGGCGTGGTCTTCTCCGACGGCGAGGTGCTAGCTGACGCCCCCGATTCCTCTTTACTGCCTTTGCGCGACTTGGACTTCTTCTCCTTGCTGCGTTCGGCGCTGTCGCCGTTCTTGCCGTTGGCAGAGTTGGCGCGACCCATCTTACCGTGCACCAGGCCGCCCAGCCCGCCCATGTTTTTCTTCAGCTTGATGCCCAGCGTCTTGCTGAAGCTGCCCAGCTTGTTGGCCACGGAGTCCGCGCGCGTCTTGTCCTTGTCCTTGCGCTGTCTCTCCTTCTCCTTGTCCTTACCGTTCTTGCCGTTATTGCTGTTGGAGTTGCTGCACACAGAGTCGCGGTCCGAGTCCAGCGATTCGGCCAGGGAGTGCACATCCTCCCCTGCTGAGGCAGTTGGAGACTCTGGCTGTGCAAGAGGAGCCTGCGGGGAGGCAAGGCAGGAAAGACAGGTGGTTACAGAAGAGCCGTCCCCGTGTAGGCCTCAGGAACACAGGTGGAGCTGAGACCAGGACACTGGTGTTTCTTTTTGAGGTCTGTGTGTGTGTGTGTGGGGGGGGTCTAGAGAGGGATGGAGGTGTGTATGGGATAGGCATCTTGCACAGTGTTGGCAGAATGATCTGGAAGGGGCCTCATGACTTCGGTGCCATCCTTTTAGGGAAGATGCACGAACTTTATCTCGGAATTCCTAGATACCTGGTAGTACAGAACCCGGAGTGGATGAGTGGAGGCGGAGTGCCCGCAACCCAACTGCTGTGGAGTTCCGGAGCCTCAGTGTATTTATAGAGAGACACCAGGTCCCCACTCTGGCCTCCCTCCCTGGCCAGGCTGTTGGCACCACTAGAAACAGGTCCCAGGTCTCTGGGTAATGGTAGAGGCCACCGGGTGAAGCAGCATCTCTCCCACCCAGATGTTTCACGCACTCACTCTAAGCACGGGCTAGACACCTTGCCCAAACCCCATTCTTTGTCTGGGACCCATTATCCCTTTTACCCAGCCACGACAAGTTACTTCGGGGCTTCCCTTCTCACGAGTGCACGCGTGGAAGGCTAAGCCGAGGAGGATGCTGGGAATGGCTTCCGGCGGGGAGGTGGGGTCGGGTGGGAAGACACCAGTGAAGGAATATCGTGGTGAGTAACTTGGATGACACTACGGGGGGGGGGGCAGCCAGTGAGGAGGGCAAGACCATGGAGAACGTGGCTAGGCCAGTCTCTGGGGACAGGTGGCAAGCCCGAGAAGGCCGTGGGAAGGGCATGGTGGATAGGCCGTAGTTTCTCCCAAGAGGGGCCTTCCTGGTGAGGAGGGTCATTGGGAAGGCAGCATCCCTTATGTCAGCATCTGGGGGTGTCAGAAACTCGTGCGCAAGCCTGAACAGGCTTTTCTGGTCTCCAGAGGAGGGAGGAGAAGCTGTTGCTCCTCACTTTATTTTCGTCCCTCCCTCAAGCAGGCTCCAGAGGGATGACCCTCTGCGGCTAGGTCACTGAAGCAATGGCTGGCAGAACTGTACTACCCCCCTCCCCCGAGGTAGAAATCCCTCCTTCCACTTAGGTCTGGAAGGAGTGTGGGCTCTTAGGTTGGCTTGCCAGAGGCCCGAAAGGGTAGAAGGCCCAAGGTTGAAACGGGAAGGGAGCCTAGTAAGTGGAGCATAGCTGTGTGTCCTTCAGCGGTGGGGTTGTCTGCAGAGCTTTGTACTGGGTAGGGGGGCCACCAAGGCCTGGCCAAGCACCCTGCTCCATAGTAGGCTGCCCTACTATGTGCCCAGCTGGAAGGCTCTGATGGATCTCGGGCTGCGGCCATTGCATACCACGTGGGTGCTAGAGAGCATCATCCTGGGGCACAGTGGCATCTTCCAGCATGGGAGAGGCAGGACTTTGCCACTGACTTGAGGACGCGGCGAATCAGAGCCACGTGAGGGCGCCCTACTCGGATGATGCGCAGGTGAAGCGGAAGTGAGCACTCACAGAGGAGTGAGGAAGGCACCATTCAGCCCGGTCTCCTTTCAGTACTTAGAGCCCGCTGGATGCTTAAGTAAACGGATGTCAGGGAGGACCAATTATTTACAAGCAATTTTCACAAATCCCTTTCCCTGGGAGTTCCCTCCAGAGATTATGAAAACATCAGTCACACACTTAAAACGAATCTCTCAGCATCTGCAAGCAGGGGCAGCCCAATAGTTCCCCTCGGGCAGGCGGCCCCCCGCGAGGGACGGGTGGGCGGCTCTCTCTGCCTTCTGCCAGCTCCACCTGCGGCCACCTCCGCCTCGGGGAAGGGAGGGCGTTGCGCGGAGGGCTCGTGCTGTCGGTTCCCCAGCTTTTCTAAGGATCCACACACAGTTATAATTAATTCCGCTCTGCCGCGGCACATCTTGTTCCGATCTCAGCAGAGATAGTTTTGTGTTATGACTTGCCTACGGTTTGTTTTGTGAGTGGGCGTGTTATTCCTCTCCTGCTGTGCAAAATAAGAGGGGGGGGGGAAACCTAACTGGGGTGCACATTTGCGAGTACACACACACACACACACACACACACACACACACACACACACACACACACCAACAGGTCCAGTTTGGACTGGGAACCAGGGTGGCTGGGCGGCGTCCCGGGGCATGAGGAGGTGGGGCCTCTGGGCGGCACTTCTGCGGGTGGCCGCCTATGGACATTCGGGAGGGAGGTGCATCATATCCCGCACCGCGCAGAGCGGCCACCCTACCCTCCACCCACCCCCGGTCACAGAGCGGCTACCCTACTCTCCACCCCACCCCCAGTCACAGGGTTGGGGTCCCGTGCACGGGAAGCTCACCCGGGTCTCGGAGGGGATGCGGATCCACGTCACATTCATGTAGCTGTGTAGAAGGTTCAGCTTGGCTTCTAGGGACAGGATGAGGCTGACAAAAGAACACCGAGTGAAAAAAGCTCTGGAGGAGGAACGAGCTCATTTGGCAATCCTCTCTCTGCCCTCTAGCCCTCCACCCCCACCACCACCAGGAGCCCCACCCAGGCTCTCCCACGGGGCGCTGGGGCGGGGGGGAACCCGACTGCGGGGGCAGGTCTTACTGGGCTAGCCGGGCGTTGTCGTTGTCGTCTTTCCCCCACTCCCAGTCCTTTCCCGGGTCCACCGCAAAGTGCAGGGGCAGCAGCTTGTGCTCCGAATCCGTCAAGGGGATGACGGCTGAAACAGGAGAGAGAGAAAGGCACCGTGGCAGGCAGCTCGCCAGCCTGCCAGGAGGCTGGGAGCCTCAGTAGAGCTCAGGGCTCTGTAAGGGAAACCCAAGGCTAGCTGTCCCGGTGAAGGGACAGAAGGTAGACACAGAACTTCCACACCATAGGTTTCAAAACCGACCACACTAACAGTTTGCCATTATGTAGATGAAGAGCAGGTGGAGGCATCGCCTGGACTGTCTAGCTCTCTTCCTGTTCGAGGGCAGGGCCCCCTCTGCGCGTCAGGATGATAAGAAGCCATGGCTGCTTCTGTTGTTTCCGAGGAAAGACCCAGGCCGGCGAGGTGTACCGGAGGAGGCCGCTTGGCCAGTGGCCCGCTCCGCACCTTGCCTCCATTTCATCCCAGGAAGGGCAGAGTTTTCAAAGTCAGGAGAGGTGTGCGCTGAGCTCTACTGCAGCAAGACTGGGGGCGGGGTGGGGGCTGCAGAGCCCCCGCGCCTGCCCACGGGGAGCTCACCTGCGCAGGACACAGAAGCAGGCTGTCCTACACACAGCATCCGGTGACAAGTCTGGGGAAGGCAGCCCCGCAGAAGGCAGTGCTGGGCTGCAGGTGTTAAAAGGGGAGTGGAGGGGGGGTCTTCTGCGGAGGTGGTGATTAGGTGGGGATCTGGCCTGCTACTGCTCAGGGGAGTCGGTTCCCCACAAAGCATATGGACAGAAGCACACCAGCTTCAGAGATCCGAGGGGCTGAGGGTGGGTAGCTGCAGGTGTACTGAGATCTGAGAAGAGTTCCCAAGGGATCCTGGGTACCCAGAAAATGGAATCCTTAATGTCTCATTTGCCTTCTCCTAAGGGTGTCGCCAGGAATAATGAACAGGAAGAAGTGGGGAGGTGGTTTCCCAATCCCACCTTCCAAATGAGTACCAGTCTGCCTAGTGTGACTCCATGTTGACTGCCCCACCCCTCTGGAGTCTCAGCACAGCGGAGAGGCCCAGCCCAGGGCCTTGGGCAGCTGCTTTGTTCCTTTGCTTGCCATAGCCCATGATTCATACCAGCGGTGCCAGGGCAAGAACAAAAACAAACAAAACAGAGAATCCAGGAGCCAAGGCTGTCAAGTTTGAGAAACTAGATATGACTCAATGCTGCCCTCTAGTGTTGCTAAGGAGAGTGTGAGTACCAACTGCCTCCCCCCCCCCCCCCCATCTCTACCTTAAACAGACGCAAGGCAAGGCAGTTTTGCTGATGATTGGCCAGCTCAGGGGTTCTCACTGTGTGTGGCCAGGGATAGAGCGGTGCAGGCAGGGTCTGATGGGGGAGGGGGAGGGGGAGGTGGCATCTCAGCTTCTGCTTTGATGTGGCCTCCTTTCCCAGGGCTGAGCCCCAAAGTGGGCTTCTGGGCTGGCTCAGGAGCAGGTCTCCCTTGGGTGATGCCCATAGATCAGCACACACACACTGAGGCCTTGGCCTGGCTTCCCACCAGTGTGTGGGGGCAGCAGAGGTCCTCCTTACCAACACTGCTCCCCAGACTCCTAGGGCTCTGCACTCCTGCATGCGGAGGGCCAGCCAACCCAAGGGTCTGAACGAGGATGGAGGACTACATTGTAAATAGGCATCCCGTTGGATCTTGAAATCAAGGAGTTCTGGAAAAGACTTCTCTAGACAGCAATAATCTACCAGAATCAGTCCCTGCGGGTATAATTTGGGCATTCTGGGTTTAGCTGCCTACCCCTCCATGGGGCAGAGTTGCTTGGAGAAACATCTGGCAGCTGTGGCTACATTTTCCATCCTCTTAGCACTGGGGAGGGGGTGGCATATCTGAATACATAGGCTGTGACTCACAAAACAATGCAGTAAGTTCTGGGGACTATGGCCAGCACTAGGGGCTTCTCCCTCTCTGCCCATGTCTCCCGTGAAGACAGTAGAGCTATGAGGCGGCTGGAGCAGGCTCTTGAACCCCAGGAAGAACTGCCTGCTAATCAGAAGCCCCGTTACAGGGCTTGTTTACTTCGGAGCCCACCCTGTATGTGGTAAGCCGCTGTGGTTCTGTTTTGTTTCTGATCAATCACCTGAACGAGGACACCCCACCATTCTTACTTTCCTGTTACAGGGTACCTGGGAATCTTACCCTCAGCAGATGGGCTGCTCTGGTTCCCCAGCCTGTCCACTCTGAGAAGACGATTGGAACACACCTCAAGATGCTGGCTACCTAGAGAGAGCCTGACTGCCTGTCAACCCGGATTTCGAGGTCCTGAGTGAGGGGCTGGGGACATGCGGCTCAGCCTGTTTGAGGGCTGAGGGAAGGAACACCCAGGGACACCCCCAAAGCAGGGCCGTCCTCCCCAGGAGCATCAATTGCACTTCATTCCTGCCATGTGTACATGGACAATTCTTATTGCACATCTGCTTGACCCAGGAAGACGCATGGCGGTGTGGCAGGGCACCCCCTGGTGGCAGATGTCGAGAATAGCAAAAGCTTTCAAAGTAGGCCCAAGAAGATTTATTCTTTGGTTTGTTTTGGAAAGACCTCTCTCTTACTTTTAGCCTATAAATCTACTGACGGTATTTCCAACTAGCCAATGAAGATTTGGGATGTTCATTTTATGAAACACAGTGGGTACTTCTGTTTGAGATGTTTGCTGTTATAAGGATAAAGCTGCAAATTCACAGCTTGTCTTTAGCCCACCCCTGAAATGACGTCACAGCCGATATAAGTGACTCAGATTTTAAGGAAAGAAAGACACCTCTAAGGAAAGGTGGAGACAACTAGGAGGGGTTGGCTCAGGCCCTAGTAGGAGAATTCAGCTGAAAGGGTTACACTCATCATGGAAGAAGACGACAAGCCAGTGACGTCATGCAGACCCTTCCTCCAGGGAAGAGAAGAAACCCAACAAGCTCGACAGGTGTTCACAGAAGAGATGGGGGGGGCGCTGGAGGAGTGGCTTGGTTGGTAAACTCGCTGCCATGCAAACCTGGGGTTCAGTACCCAGCACCTATGTAAAGGCTGGGTGCAGAAATATGTGTCCGGGGAGACAGAGACAGGAGGACATCCCTGGGGCTTGCTGGACAGCAACTGAGCCAAGTCAACAAGCTCCAGGTTCAGCAATAGACCATGTCTCAAAAAATAAGGTGCAGAGTGATTGAGGAAGACACGATATTGACCTTGGTTGTTTATACGCCTGAGTACATAGGTGCACCCTGGCCCTCCCCCTACAGATGGTGGACATAAATTCCCTGAAAGCATTCTCTGCTCTCCTCTCCACTAAGCAGCAGGAGTGCAAGCTGCAGAGCTCAGGCCCACAAAGTCGGGGTATGCGGAGGACTGTGTCCTCTGGTACTGTACTTAAACAGGTGTCTTATTCAAGTACCATGTCTCTGTTCCCTCTGTCCCCCAGGAGGGGGTGACCTCCCTCATGTGTTCTGACAGACTCCAACATGCATACTAAAGACAAACAGGATGTGCCTGTTTCCAGGAATGAAGTGATTTCCCCAGACTTAGGAAAATGACTGACTTCCATGGGAAAAAAAACCTGCAAGGAAGGAGAGAAGTCACGAACCCTCGCATGTGCTGACAAGGCACCAGGTTGAACAAACAGGATTCTAAGTCGGGTGTGCAGGCACGGAGCTGTTTTGCTTTGTTTGACAAGCCTTTATGTCTCCTGCATGTGGTGGGGCTGTTTTACTGGATACAGAATTTGAGACTGCCAGATTTTTGTTCAGTCTTTAAAGACCCCACTCTGTTATCTTTTGCCATACCTGTTTTGTGAAAGCCATGATACTAGAGATGATGATAAAGGGGCTAATTCTCTGAAAAGACACAGCACCACTACATGTACACATGCTTCTCACATTACTTTACAGCATTAAAGCAAGTGCAGCCCGCTCTCCTTTATCAGTATCCCAAGATGCCCCCCCCCCAGTGGGTGCCTGAAACCACAGGAGGTACCAACGTACACAATGGAGGTGTTGCAAGTTTTGGACATTGAGTGTAAGATAACTGATGTTATAGACTGAGAGAAAAGATGGACACCACACAGGATTTGGTCTGGTTTTAGAGGAGAGAAGAAATTGTTTCAAAGGGAAAATCTAGAAATAAAACAATGGTAACAACAGACAAAACCAAACCAAACCCACACCACACTACAACGGAAATGAGGGACAGCTTCAGGTACAGAATCTGAAGCTCAGGACCATCAGTCGGAATCAGCCATGCTGTAGTACCAAGTGGAAAAGGCTGGGTAGGAGGCACAACACCCAAGAGCTGCAGGTCAGCAACAGCCAGCTGAAGGTCTGCGACAGTGTCTCTCCAGAGGAGAGGGAGGGAGAGGAAATAGTCAACACGCACGTGCGCGCGCGCGCACACACACACACACACACACACACCAAACAGACAGACAGAACCACCACAGGTCAGGGAAGCCATGAGAGCATCACTAGGGAGATGCTAACAAGCAAACACCCCTCCCCACAGCATACAGAGCTACCGAAAGCCAAGGCAAAGAAGGAAGACAAGTTAGATACAGAGAAAGGAAGGTAAGAGGTGGAGCACACGGTTCAGGGTAACAGATAAGGCAGAAGATAACAGGTGGCAGCTTTAAAGGGATGAAAGAAAAAAACCCTGCCAGTTGTGCCTCGAGCAGAGAGCTCTGACACATAAAGTAGTTCAAAGGCTTTCTCAAGCCCAAATGAGCCGGTTCACTGCCTGCTGGTCTGCACTGGAGAGTGTCAAAATCTCGAAAGGAGGAGGACGGTGACACCAGCAGTGGCCTGACTTTACCTAGAGTGATGGAAATGAAATAAGTGAAGGGGAAGATAAAATTCCCTCTTCTCCCCTTTTTAGAATTTCTGAGATAACCAGATCTCAGCAGCCAAGAGAGCAGTGCCCGTACCTTGTCCACAGCGAGGGGAACTAAGGCGGGCATCGAGTGTGAGGCTCTCTTTAACGATTCTATCTGTAAACCCCAGGTCCACGGCTAAACCAAGCACTAGTAGGTAAATTACCTGGACAAATAGAGTCTCTAAGTACCACAGTTAATCCAAGATAAGATGACAAATGAAAACCAAAAGGACAGAAGGGACAAGGAGAAAAGATTTAGCAAAGATGGTGGGTTTTCACTGATTCACACCGTTCGTATAGTTAAGTGCAAACAGTCAACACTGTCAAAAGATAAAACTGTTAGATTGGGATTAAAGCTAAGCAAGTCTCAAGCCTGCACTACCTACAACAATTAAGTTATGAATCTGAGGACATAAGTAGTTTAAAAGACACTCTCCAATACAAAGAGCTAGGGGGGACACCTAATATCAGATATCAGACAAGGATGAGTTAAAAAAAAATGGTTACAAAGAAGGGGACCATTTACATAATGATAAAGGGACCAGTTCTCCAAACAGACAGACATATGCAAGCTCCTAACTAAACTGCTTCCAAGTGCACACAG
This sequence comes from Peromyscus leucopus, assembly GCF_004664715.2. Lineage (NCBI taxonomy): Eukaryota > Metazoa > Chordata > Mammalia > Rodentia > Cricetidae > Peromyscus > Peromyscus leucopus. Next base: position 149,509,696 of record NC_051063.1, read on the forward strand.
CAAATGCACTAGCCACCTCACCCATATCTCATGGCCGCAGTGGATGCCCGAACAATGGTTCTCACCCTTTCGAATACTGTATTTTTTCCTAGATGAACAACCAATGATGGAGTTTAATTTATAAATGTATCACAGTAAGAAATCCACAGCAGTAACTAATGAAATAGAACAGTATAAAATATACTGAAATCAAAGCGATGTGAATGTGGTCTCTGTCGATTTCTGGAATTTTCCATTTAGTATTTTCAGACTACAGCTGAAGGAGGGTGCTGGGACCAGGAGAAAGTGAGCAAGGGATGGGGGAGCGTTCGACCACGCTAACAAACATGAAAGGAGACAGGACAAGCCTGGTTTTACTGTCACCCAGCCACCCTTGTCTCGGTAGCTGACAGAGTGTCTGCCCATCTATTGGTTGGTGCCGTACTCTAAGCGCCACAGGCCCAGAAGCCCAACATACAGCCCGGAGGACACCAGCAGCTATCACCTACATGGAGTGAACTGGCTGTGGGCTTAGAAATGTAGGAAAACAGGAGTATGCCCAGCTACCAGCCTCCCCTTCAAGTCCTGCCCATCCTCTCCTGAGTAAGCTAGCAGGCCCGGGCACCTGGATCCCCTACCAGGCTTCCAGAAAGGTCCGTGCTGTGGCTCTCTGAGGACCCTGCTTGCCACTTCGCACGTGTCTGGTGGGTAGACCAGTTAGCCAGCACATTCACTGAGGCCTGCACTGAGCGTGTGCATGTGCAGGTACAAGGGACACCACCTGCTTTTCCCTTAGCCACGAGCTTAGGACTGTCACCCGCTTCACCTGAGGGACTCTTCGGCAACGCAGGTCTTTTCATTCCTGTATGGTTTCCAGTGACACTAGCTTGAGCTGTTGTGACAGAACTCCGTAGACTAGGTGGCCCGTTAGCAACTGGAATGTTTTCCCTCTCAGTCCTGGGGGCTAGAAATCCAAGGTCAAGATGTAGGCAGACTGTCTCTCAAGGGCTTGCTCCTGGCATGCAACCCAGCACGCAGCCCTGTCGCCATTAAGTTCGTCCATAGCCCCTGGCTTTCTTTTAATCCTTTGCGGTTTGTTGGCCAAGAGTTGGGTGTGCCAAATGTGACAGCCTGGGCTCTAAACTAAACGTCCAGGTGTCTTCACCCTGCTCCTCCTCCTCTTCCTCTCTCAGGTGTTGGTGGAGTGTGGGGAGGTGAGGAAGCCACGAGGAAAAGAGCAGATGACGTTCTTAGTGACTGGGCACAGCCATGTCAAGACCCAATGCCTCAGACCCATGGGAAATCAACAAAACCATCCTTAGGTCAGGCTTGGAATGGCAACGCCCTCCTCTGGTCCGGGGACTGATTTTTACAAATGATTGGTCAGTGTGTGCAAGTACAAATGTTTATGAGGAACTGAGCAGTGTGTACAAAAGCGAGCAACTGCAGCCTCCCCCCATGCTTACAGCTGAGACTGCTGTCCTACAGACCCGCCTATGGAGACTCGCTAACTCCCCGATCCATGCTGTACATAACGATCGCGTGGAGGTTCCAGTTATAGTATAGTTGGTATGGCTTCATCAAAGCGCACACAGCCAACCTGGTCCCAGCTTTTCTGTGTATGCGTCTGTCATTTCCTAAGCGTCTGTCGTCTCCTTGCCGCCCCAATCAGGTTAAAATGCCAAGCCATGCAGGGCGTGGTGGTGGTGTGCCTCAAAGACTGCACTGCTCCGTGTGCGTGTTCTGGGATCCAAAGGGGAGCAGCAGGGAGAGTGGGATCCTGAGGCCCAGCAGCCCAGCTCCTCTGCCCAAGGCTCTCCATGGCAACTGGGAAGCTAAGGATGCTGCCTCAAGGAAGGGACACTGAGTGCAGGGACAGCAGTGGCAACGTGCTTTAGGTTCCTCCTGGCTTCTGAAGCCTCTTTCCATCACAGACCCTTGTCCCCCAAAGTGCTCTTATGTATTTGCTGCGTTACTATGCCCACACAGGCCAGGCTGATTGCTAGATGATAAAGAAAGGAATCTGAGTGAGAATCACTTTGGTTTATAATAAGAACAAAATCATACTATAAAATTTCATTTAAACCAATATTTAACAATTCTCATATGTGAGGACAAATAGCTGCTAGGAAAGAATTGGTTTCATTGATTGGTAACCACTCCTGTAGGACAAGGTACAGCTTGTTGTTGAAGGTACTGGAAGTCATGTGATCAGGGCTGGAGGTGCAGCTCAGTGGTAGAACACTAGGCCCTGGGTTTGGGTCCCACTGTCATAAAAACACCCTAATTTATTTGGCCCGGGGAATACTGATACACATTAATGTTTGTTTTTACTATGGGTTACACATCAAATGAGCTGACAAGCTGCTGATGTACTTAGTGGCTCCCCCAGATCTCTGGATGCCTCATTTTTATAAATGTGTGTTGTGTCTAGGAGACAAAGTTGTAGTTGCTCTTGGTGAAATTCTTCTTTGGTTGTGTTGACTTTTTGTTGCAATAAACAAATTGTAAACCTGACGGTCTGCAGGCCTCCTCCCAGGGTCTGAAGTTGCCCCTTGCTGACCTGAGCTCCCCCTATCTCTGACCTGACCCCCCTGGAAGGGCACCAGAACACTCTCGGGTCTCTTGACTTCAGTGTACCCCAGCTGTTTGTATTCAAGTGAAGTTATGTCTGACAGACACCTCATATACTGTCCCACAGTAGCCTTGTGGGGCAATGCAGCCCTGGCGCCCTGTCTCCAACATCGAAGGCTCCCGCATCCCCAGGTCAGTGCTGTGTGAGTTCATGCACGTGCTGACTGGAGACCCCACTCCCTACGGCCTCCCTCTAGTGCTTGCACACTATGCAATCACTGGATAGCTGCCGCCTTGGTTGGCCAACTCTCCCCTTTCAGAAGGCACAGCATCCACCCTACCCATCTGTCACTACATTGCTTTGTGATTGTGGTCATTCCCTGGGGATGGGCTCTCCTTCCTCACTTTCCTCCTTGGTGCAAGTCACCCCTGGAAAGGACTCAGAAACCCACCTGTGCATGGGAAGAACATGAATGAGATCCACCAGGGCCTGTGCACCCAGCCCTGTGTGGAGGAACCTGCTGTCCCAGCCCAGAGCCATCATGTGGGGACCGAGAATGCGGGCACCCTCAGCACCCACAGAGGCCGCAGTGAGTCAGGATAAGGCTGCATGTGTTTTATCAGGCACTTGGCCTGCAATTGGTTGGTATTTTGGGAAATCTTGTCATCAAATGCAGACTCTTAGATGTTGGAGACCATCACTTGGGGCACATGTAACCCTCCATCTCTGAGGGAGGCACTCTGACATGCCAATGCCACATAGGGTCTGGGCACCCACAGACTGCACTGCACATTAGCTTATCACACATCCGTGCTATCTGGATGAATAGCCTATGTTGGTTGGCATTTTGTCAACTTGGCACAAGCTAAGGTCATATGGGAGGAGGTTTCTCAGTTGAGAAAATGCCCCATTAAATTGGCCTGTAGACAAGCCTTTGGGACATTGTCTTGATTACTAATTGATGTGGGAGGACTGGAGGGCCCAGTCCACAGACCATGCTACCCCTGGCAGGTGTTCCTGGGTGGAACACCGAGAAAGCAAGCTGAGAAAGCCATGGCGAGCATGCCAGTAAGCAGCATTCCTCTATGGTCTCTGTTTCAGTTTCTGCCTCCAGGCTCTTGCCTTGAGTTCTGCTGTGACTTCCTTCAGTGATGGATTGTTACCACGATGTGTAGGTCAAAACAAAACAAACAACACAGCAGCAAAAACCCAAACCAAACCAAACTTAAACCCAAGCGAACAAAAAGCCCTTTCCTCTACCATTTGGTTTTGGTGTCTTTCACAGCAATAGAAAGCAAACAAGTCAGAAACTGGTCCCAGTATCATGAGGTATTGCTGTGGCAGACCTGACCATGCTGTTCTGGGGAGGACCATGGGGGTGTTTGGAACTCAGAGCTTAATGGGTGGTTTAATGGGAATTTGGAAGATAAGAGTGCTGTGAAAGAAATGCAGATGATGGAGGCTTGGCTCGTGAAGTTTCGAGGGAAGCCAAGACTCTATAAAGGCCATTCATGTGATATATTTGAATTAAGAATCTTTGGTCAGCTGTGGATGAAGAATCAGTTATGCCTGATGGGACCAGAACCACTGAAACCTTTGCTTTCCTGGGATCAATGTTTTTTTAATTGGGGATGAGAAATCAGCTGTGATCAATAAGAGGGCAGATCAATAAGGTGAGATCTTCTGGAAGTATTTCTTTAGGGTCAGCACACAGAAGCTGTGGTCCAGAGTGGGCCAAGGCTGCATCTCAAGCTGGAAGCTGAACTTGGTAATGTGTAAGAGTCTCTCACATTACTGATTTTGGTGGCATAGAAGTTGCAGGATTGAAGGGGTCATGGAGAACAGCCAAGGTTTGGCACCATGTGGCAGAGTCAGAGTCCCTGGAGAGAGACCACTGGTGAAGATAACAGACCAGTTGCACTGGAGACACTAGCATATCAGAGATGCTAGGACTGTGATATGACCACCAAGGACAGTGGTAGGTACGGAAAGGACCTTGTCTGAGCCTATGAAACAAGTTGTGTGTACTGTGGATGGCAGAGGTGGAGAAGTGGAGCTGCCCGAGCATTTTGGAGCTGAGATAAGCATTAGTGAATCCCAGATGTTAGATACTGAGTTTTTAACACTGTTGGAATTTGATTTTGATTTGGTTTGATTGTGACTGTGCCCTGGTTCTTCCCTCTTAGAATAAGGAAGTATGTAACTTATTTTTTATTTTATAGGAGTCCACAATCGAGAGACTTTGGATATTGTAAAAGAGAACTTGGACTTTTAAAGTGTTTGAGTATTTTAAGAACTGGAGGATTTTCAAAGTTATAATTTATATCATTAGTAACATAATTTTGGGAACAAACAAGAAAGGAAAGGTTATGGTTTAATAGTCATGGGTTTTTTTTGTGTGTGTGTGTGTGTGTGTTAAGTTGAGAAAGGATCAATTTTTGCTGGTTGGTCTTTTTTTGTTCAATTTGACATAGACTAGGATAATCTGTGTTGAGAAAATGCCCCTATCAGATTTGCATGTGCGTGAGCCTATGGGACATTGTCTTGATTGTGATTGATGTGGGAGGGTCCAACCCATAGGTGGTGGTACCAGCCCTGGCAGATGTTCCTGGATGGTATAAGAAAGAAAGCTGAGAAGGCCATGGGGAGCAAGCCAGTAAGCAGCACTCCTCCATGGTCTTTGCTTCAGTTCCTGCCTCCAGATTTATGCCCTGAGTTTCTGTCTTAACTCCCCTCCATGATGGAGAGTTATAAGGTGAATAACAGAATACCCCTGCCCCCACAGTTGCTTGCTTTTGGTCATGGTATTTATCACAGCAATAAGAAACTAAACATGGCCCCTGGCATGTTGAAGGCTTGAATTCCAGGGTGGTGCTGTAGGAGGTGGTGGATTATGAGGAAGAGAGTGGAGCCTGAGAGAGGTGGGCCTAGTTGGATAAAAACTCAGAATCCTAAGTAATGTTTCTACTGAATGTGTCTCTTCATAGCTGTAGTTGAAAACTCGGAGCTGAAGCATTGTGAGTTGGGCCTGTTGATGATGATTTGGCCTAGGTCTTTGGCTGTTGGGTGTGTTCCTTTGAAGGTTATTATGGGACTGTGGCCTTTCTTTTTTCTCTGTTGCTCTGTGGCTTGGGATATGAGTGGTTTGCTCTATTGAGTACTCCTGCCACAATGGCTGCTCAGCAGAGATCCAAAGCAATGGATTGTCAAGTGGGATGTCAAACCCTTAAGCCAAACAAAGTTTTCCTCTTTGTATGTTAGTTATCACGAGGATTTTGGTTATAATGATGGGAAGCCCACTGACTATTAGTTGCCTTTCACTTTTCCTTATGTTAGGGCATTACATAGACTTTACTCCCAAACAGCACATGATACCTAGTAATTTCATTTCAGGAAAACAATGTCTACTGTATAGACGCCTCCTGACTTATGATGGGGTCTGTGTTTTGTAAGTCCATCATAAGTTGAAAAAGCCATAAAGAGAAATATCTATGATACCTATACACTGCTGTGCACCTTGACTTAACAACACAGCGCACTACAGGGTGGAGGCGGCGGAGTTCTGCCTGATTGCAGGGCTGATGGGAAGCTATGCTGGATGCCACTCCAGCATCATGAGAGAGGCACACTGCATTTTAGTCCAAGAAAAGACAAAACTCAAAATCCGAGGTATGGTTTCTACTGAGTGTGTCTCTTCATTGTTGTGACGTTGAAAACTCTGAGTTGAAGCATTGTGAGTGGGGCCTGCTGATGATGACTTCCAAATCTCTTTCTGAGTCCTGTGCTCAGCGAACTACATGGCCATCTGCTCTTTTGTCACTTGATTGTGTTTTCATAGCTCAGCCACTTGCTCTGAAGCCATAATGAAATGCCCTGTGCTAGGCTCTCAGAGAGTTCCCCTTGGAGTCCATCTGAAGATGAGAGGGAGTCCCACCAGAGCTTTGCCTATGGTACATCAGCCTGCTTCCTGTTGCCTGATGAAGAACCAGGGACTAGAGTATTTTAAGGCCAAAGGACCAGCATATACTCCCGTGGAGAAAGTAGGTGGCCATCATTTGTGTGAGCTATTAAGAAAATATGTGTGTTCTATGTAAAAGGCCCTAGAAGAATTGGCAAAGGCCTTCCCACTTAGCCTGGTTGTGGCTGGACTACCCTACCAGCTGCAACTCTTGCCTCAAGTCTTCTTTCTCCTCTGTCACACGCCTGGCCTGGGGAAGACGGGAGGGCTCTTCAAGATGGAGACAGCTGGAGGTGGCAGCAGCAGCTATTAGGGGACTGAGGGTTCTTTCAGGAGACTGAGCACAGGGGAGGCCCTTGTGTGAGGAGGTGAAGAAAAGCTGTATGCATTGTTAAGTACCAGGAGATTGGATGCATGCAGTCACTGCTCAGGGAAAGGAGGAGGGGAGTGGGGGGGTCCACTTATAGCCTAGAACACATTTTATTTCATTTTGAGGCTACTGGAGTATCCCTCAGATTTAAGGGGTCTGTTGTTACTACATTTAGTGGCTTTTATCATAGGGTGTCTTGGGGACTTAGGTCTTTAAGAATCTGCCAAGTATCACTTAAAAAATTGCCTTCAGCTGTAACAGGTGGCAGGTGGCAGAGCTGCATCTGGTGACTGGGGCACCAGGAAACACACATATTGAGTAGGTGACAGGCCATCAGAATACAGCAGACACTGGCCAAGGAAGTTACTGTGGTGAACTCAATTAGAAACCTCTGGTTAACGAGGGCCCAGAAGTTCCTCCTTTTAGAAGGGATTTCCATGAGTTTGAATGGTTCTCACCTTCCAGGGGCCCACCTCCTTCATCTTTGACCTTCCAGAGCCATGCCTACGAGACTCAGATCCTACAAGGGCTTGACTAGCTGGACACATTGCTACCTATTAGGCTGCTGGGCTCCCGTCCAGGGCCTGGACTGGGTAACACTACTTCACCCATCAACCCCAGGTCCTCTAGGTGTCTAGAATGGTTCTGGCCCAGCTACACACACTTCTTGGGCAGGTGGTATGTGGCTTCTAGTCTCTTATAGTCAGGGTTTTCTGGGTGGCCATGACTAATCTAGATGAGCTTGGGTGTCGGTCCACCCTGACTGAACTACACTGGAGCAATGAAGCAACTTCTCATATAGTAAAAAAGTAACATAAAACCTGCTCACTGCACATAGGCAAGGAGAGTTCCCACCAAGAAGGGAAGAGGAGTTGCAGCCGTCTGACAGCATGCCTGCTTCTGGCTGTGATGACATGTGCTGGGCCATTCTGTGCCTTACTCAGGATCCTACCGCCTCAAGTCTTGGGTCCCAGCTGGGAGAGCAGGGTGAGAGATATTAGGGTGGCAGAGTCCCAAGCATGTCCTTCCCCTTGGCCTTCTCCTGAGGCCTGAGAGCCATTACAGTGGCATGGCCCTGGGAAACGAGTGCTTTCCTCATTTCTTCTGTGAAGGCTCTCAAGGAATTCATTTATCAAGTCAAGATGCTGAAGAAGCCATAAGCAGGAGGGAGGACCCCTGGATTGGATTCATGCCTACTGGTGCTGCTGGCTGGCTAGTGGTCCATGGGTCTGTCCTGATGACTGAGCACTGGGTGAGCTGATGATGGACAGTTTACCAACAGCTGTATCTCTTCCTGTATAGGTCTTGTGTTGGTAGGGCAGCACAGTGAGCAGAGCTTCAGGCCATGCACCTTCCTCTGTAGCAACCCTCCATCATGTTAGGACTTGAGTGGGACCCTGCAGTGACCCTGAAGCTCTGCCTGGCCCGCAGTGGGAGGTGCCTGTCTCAGTGACTTTTCTGTTGCTGTGATCAAACACCATGAACAATGCAACTTAGAAAAGAAAGCGAGTGATTTGGCTCACTGTTTCAGAGAGTGAGAGTCTGTGATGCAAAGGGACAACTGGGAGCTCACATCTTGATCCACAGCCACGAGATAGATTGAGAATACCGGGAATCTCACAACGGGCCACACCTCCTAATCCTTCCCAAACAGTTCCACCAACAGAGGACCAAGTATTCAAGCATATGAGCCTATGGTAAATTCCCATTCAAACCACCGCAGTGCCTCCTGGCTTCCTTGAAGCTCTTATAGAAGCCACTCATGGTCCTTACAATGTTGTGGCTTGGTGCTGTCAGGGAAGGGAAGGATTGGAGCTGGAATTCACCCTCTGTGAGGAAGGTCCCTCCAGAGGCACCAGGACTACTATAGATCAAGGTCTCTAGAGAACGAAAACCAAGAGGTAATGGGTGACTTGGCTTTATAGTATTGTGAATTTTTGGCTAAACTCAACCACTCTTACTTGCTTGAAAAACTGGTCTCATTAAAGTCCATGGCCACTTCACCACCACCACCACCACCACCACCACCACCACCACCACCACCACCACCACAGCCTGGGGCTCAAACAGCAGAGGTAAACTCTCTCCACTCTGGGATCTAAGTCTTCATCAGGGGGCAGTCTTCTGAGCTTCTCCCCTTGGCTTGCAAATGGCCACCCTTTCTGCATCCTCACATGGTCTTGTGAACCCTAAATTTCTCTTTCTCTCTCTCTTTTTTGAGAGAGTTTCTCTACGAAGTCCAGGCTTCTCTAACTGGTGAAGTGTCCTCCTGCTCAGTTGCCATGTGCTGGAGATCACAGACATGCATCATGAGACACCACAATTTCCTCTCTGTACAGAGGTGTACTGGGTAAGGGACCACTGGAGTCTTAATCTCTTTAAAGACCTTAGCTGCAAATACACTCACATTCTGACACACAAGGGTGAATGTCAACATCTGAACTTTGGAGAAATAACACTCACCCCGTAATCCCTGTACAACAAACAGTAGTGCCTTAGTTCAGAGAGTCCCCCTCTCTCCACTCAATAGGGACACAGTACTCAGTTCAGAGAGTCCCCCTCTCTCCACTCCATAGGGACACAGTACTCAGTTCAGAGAGTCCCCCCATCTCCACTCCATAGGGACACAGTACTCAGTTCAGAGAGGCCCCTATCTCCAGAGGAACACAGGATCTGGCCTACATTCCCTCCAGTGATTAGTTCCTGCAGGATCCAGTGACCCAGAGCATCCCACCATATGATGAGGAAATCCCCAGCATGCAGCCATCCTGGGCTCCTCCAGTCCATCATTGCCGTCCCTGCTTACCCATCATACGCCTCTGCATCTGGACCATGCTCTCTTACAACACAAAGGTATCTTAGTCAGCATTTTGCATTCTGGCAAGACTTGATGATCCTGGGTATAGATCCTGGGAAGTCTGCCCCCACTTCTCACCCTAGACCCAACTACATGGTCAAACGAGAGGGACCCAGAAACTGGTCCTAGGGTACCCTGGAAGCCCCAGGTGGAGGGCTGCATGCTTCTGGGCTGCATTACAAAGGCAATTACAAAGGCAAATACTTCTAGTCTAGGTCACTATGAGCTGGGATTTATTTACTGGGAAGATGTTCAGTTGGTGCTGGGGTGGACTGTGAGGGAAAGAGACCAGGACAGGAAAGCTCCCTGGCCTCAGGACTGTGAGGGAAAGAGACCAGGACAGGAAAGCTCCCTGGCCTCAGGGATGGGGCTGGTATGGTGACTCCAGGAGACCTCATCGTTTTTAGAGATTTATTTTTATTTTATGTGCCTGCTGTAAATGCCTACATGTATGTATGTGTAACTCATGATTGCCTGGTGCCCTTAGAGGCCAGAAGAGGGTGTCAGTTTCCCTGGAACTGGAGTTACAGGTGGTTGTGAGCCACACAGAACTGGGGAATGAACCAACCTGGGACCCCTGCAAGAGCAGCAAGTGTCCTTAACCACTGAGTCACCTCTCTAGCCCCAGAACCTCATCTTTGAGGGATGACAGGTATTTTCAGGCAGTGCCATGCTTCCTTCAAGCCAGGCCACACTAGGGTAGAGTCCAGCACAGCCAGGCTCTGAACTGCTGCCTAAACTCTTGGCTTGGGAGGCCAGGTGATCCCAGGCCCTCAAGCCGTCTGGGAGGCTCTCATTTAGACCCTAGCTGCAGGACAGAAAGGTGTGTGCATGGGAGGGTGGGAAGCAGAGGACTGTGCCACTGAGTCAGCTGCTGGGGGCCACTGCTAGACAAGCACACTTTACTCTTGAGTCTTGAACTGGAGAGGGTGTGAGTGACCATTAGGTAGAGCCTGCACCCATGGACAGCAGCTGTGAACCTCTGACATGCTGATTACTAGGAGAACGAGCCACTCGTCTGTCTGAGAGCCTAGCAGCCAGCTTAGTGTTTCCAGATAAGACCTGTTGGTAAAGATCCGATTTCTGTATTGGGGCCTCTCCCTGGATGAGTGGACCCTGCTAGTGAGAGTGCGATTCCCAGTGGAGCTTCTTGGAAACATAGCACCGCCCTACAAGTCCTTGAGGAAGGGCAGCCTTTCTTCCCAATGAAAAGGCAGGTGTAGGAAGAACAGGCATTTGGTTCTGCACACAGCGTGAGGCTGTCCCAAGCCCTGTTCTGAGCAGCACAGGCTTGCTCTGCCCTGCTCTGGACAGCACAGCGTCACTCTGCACTACATTGGATGCATGGGCCAGCTCTGCTAGGTCATTAGCATTCAACAGCAGCTTGTCACTTCTGTCCATGCGACCTTTGTCCCTGGCTAGTTCCAAGCCCTCCCTCTTTGTCTACCTGCCCTTCCCATTAGACTCCTGTCCTGAATGCTGGTCACATGTCTTCCTCGAATCATGGCTTGCTGGGCTCCCTTCCCTAAAAAGCAGAGAGAAGTCCAAGGAGGGATGCTGAGGTGCTGCCCAGTGCGTGCCCGTGGGGCTGACTCTTGTCCCTGCATCTCAGGATGTAGGACCTAGGGCCAATGTGCTCATCGGGGGAGCAGAGGCTCTTCTGCCAGTTCTCTGCGGCTCAGCAGCTGCTGGCCCAGGTTGGTGTGCGGCCGGCACAGGGGATGAATAGTGAGGCAGGAGCTCTTGCATCTGAAGTTTCTGCAGTTCGTTATAGTTGGACCATGTTTTAAAATATTACATGAAAAATCCCAGAAACAAACAATCCACAAGATGGAAGTGTGCACTGTTCTGAGCTATATGAAGAAACTTCACACCCCTCATGTGTGTGAAGCATCCCTTTTGTTAGGATCCTGTACATGTGCAGCTTGGAGTTTTGTGTCTTGCGTCTTACATCATCAGCGGGTGCTGGTGACTACGTACTGCCTTAAAAAGCCGGACACAGATCCCCCCCAACTCTCTCTCTGTTTCTTCTCTGCTCTCTGCTCTGCTCTGCTCCCTCCCCCATCTTTCTCTCTCACCAGGCCTGGTCCCTTCCCCACACCCATTTTCCTTCCTAATAAAGCTATAAAAACTAACACTGGGTTCTGCAGTGGCCCATGACTTGTCTGCCTGGTAAGCAGCACCACTTAACTATCATTTGGTACTGTGAACTCAGGAAATTCTGCTCACTCAGCGTCCGGGGCTGAATGTCAGAAGCCTAAGCGAGGACCTGCAACTGCCCTGCCCGCTATGCATGTGCGCACCACCCCAGTACTGCGTTGAGACTGTGCTTGCCTCTGTCACCGCATCTCCCCACCACACGTGAGTTCTCTGCCATTTCCCACGGCTGTGGTCTGACCTATATTCCTCGGGCTGGACCCCTGGGAGGGTGTCCTAGATTGCGTACCATGACACATTCTATCTTTATGAAGTATAGGATGCTGTCTGCCCCCTAGGTGGTCTTCTGGGTATGTAGGTCCCAGCCCTTACCCCTACCATGAGGACAATCTGGGTAACTTGTGCTGATTCATAGATCCTTCTCCTTGCTTCAGGGATGCTTGAGATAGGAGCCTGTGATTCCGGTTTGTTATTTTAATTTTTTATTTCTCTCTCTCAGCTGCAGCCATGGGACATAGGGGTGGATAACCAGTAAATTTGGCCACATAATGGCTTCACAGGAACTTCTGCCAGCAAACGGGCAAATGAAAAGAGTTACCTTATCCCCAAGCTTCCTACTGAAGCTCTGAACCCTTCTCCCTCCCGCTACAGCCCCCTGCCACGTGCAAACATTTCTGTCTATCTGACTTCCACTTTCTGCTCTCCGGCAGTGGGCGGGCTTTAACTCACCTCACCTTAACTCCTGAACGAGTGGGCGGGCTCTCCAGTGTTGGGTGGGCTGCTTCTGCTAACTCTCACCCTAACTCACCTTAACTCCTCCCACGTTCTCAAGCTGCCTCGAGAGGCACAGACAGGTCTGGAAGCAGGCTAGGATCCATGCAAATAAGTTTACAGTTATCAGGATGGCTCTTAAGCCAGAGATCAGTTTATAGCCTGCCTCCTGGCAGGTCTATCTCCCTGACATAGGACTAAAACTTAAGCATCTGGAGAGCAAGGCTCCTGCCCCATCAGGCAAAAGTATCATCTGTGGCCCTTAAGGTAAATCAGGGGAGAGAGATAAGAAGCCTGAGAACAAAATTGCCTAGTGCTGGCATACACTGGCTCCCAAAAGCTGTTCAGTTCTTGTTTTAAGTGAGGGGGAAAAAAAGGCCACACGGACTAGTGCGTGCCCTGCCAGGCCAGGCCATCAATTGAGCCTTGTTCAAAGTGCTACCTAGAAAGACAACTGGTCAGCTGACTGCCCGGATGGCACCAAGAGGCAGGGGGACAGACAAAGACCTCCAGCAGACCTAGGCTTGGCCACAGGCTCACAGAGAACCCAGAACACAGCACGGAAATGATCCATTTCTTTCCTTCTGGACAACAGAGCCATTAACCCGGTCCTGGGAGTTTGGGGGTCTCACCTCTCCTCATTTCCCTATTGTTGGGGTAGGGAGGACAGCCTTACCCACCTCACCAGACTTAATTGTACTCTCAGGGTTAGTTAATGGGAAAAATTTCCAGCTAAGGTAGGAGCTTTCATTTCACTGCTCCCTCCATGTGCCTCCCTCCAGACCTGTCAGAAGTGCTGCTTTCTCTTCCTCATGCACACAGACAGGGCCCTGATCTCTGCCTTGTCCCTAATTCCAAAGAAATAAGTTCTCATGCACCACAAGCTTTTCTCTTCCCAGATCCCTCTTCTAACTCACTGCTCAGCTAATGGTGCAGGACCACCACAGAACTGGAGTCCAGAGATCATCAAGTAAGAAACTGTAACAGCTAAAAGGTATTTACACTCCCAGACCCAAAAGTGTCTGGGCTCTGCAAAAACAGACTTTGATCTGGGCTCTACAAAAACAGACTTTAATATAACCATCTACTACTGTTAAATGCTCTCAACAATTGGTCACCTGTGTCTCCTGGATGCTAAACTAGTAAAGGAAACAGGTGCCTTAAATAATCTGTCTCTGAAAAAGCTTAAAAACATGTCCTAATCTCTCTGTCTCTCTCATTAACACTAAACAATACAAGCAGAGTACTAAACACTACCATGGTCACTAATTTTCTCACGGCTGCTTCTTAACATGTTCAAAAATTTTCCCAAGCTCCAGAAACCAGCTTAAATCCATCTGGAGAGGTTGGGTCTACTTCAGGCCTTTTGTGTCTCACCAGCATCCTGTCAGACACAAAAGCAGCCAGGGTGCCAAGCCAAGAGGGATGGACAGCTCCAGGGCAGCAGGACAACCCCTTCCCAGGACACCTGTCTAACTCAGAAGACTCCCCCCTCCCTATTCCCCTCAAGAGCCAACTGACGCCTACCAAGTCAGCTGGAAGCAGTTTTTCTGGGAGAATTGACGCCCCTATTCCTATTCACTCACTTTTTTATAATAAGCAAAAAGTCTGGAATGTTAGGATCCTGTACATGCACAGCTTGGAGTTTTGTGTCTCGCGTCTTACATCATCAGCAGGTTCTGGCAAGTAGGAACCCACCTTGTGGTCATGCAATCCCTGCCTTAAAAAGTTGGACACGGACACCCCCCCCCCTGTTTCCTCTCTGTGCTCTGCTCCGCTCCCTCCCCCATCTTTCTCTCTCACCAGGCCTGGTCCCCTCCCCACACCCATTTCCCCTCCTAATAAAGCTCTAAAAACTAACATTGGGTTCTGCCGGGGCCATGACTTTTCCGCCGGTAACCAGCATCACCAACCAGCACCGTTTTACCAACACCTTTGTGCATCGAGCCCACACAGTAGACACTGTCTTTAGCTATCTGCTGTCAGTAGCCACTGGGGCTGTCAGGCTGATGTTCAGAGATCTCTGTGCTTGTGCACGCCACCCCTTATCCATGGTTCCCAGAGCACAAAGCAGCAATGACGGAATTGAGATCCGCAAGGAGAAGCCAGGAAGTACTTCCTTGAAGCAGAAAGGGGAAAGTTTTCAACTTAATAAGGAAAGAAAATTGACCGCATGCTATTACTAAGGTCCACAGCCCACTGAATCTATGTGTAAAGTCCACAGCTAGTTTTGCTGCTGTGCCTGAAGCTGCCGAAGTCCACCCACAACACTGGTGAGTGCCTGCAGTGGGGAAGGCCATACACAGGGACAATGTACTCAGGGTTTGGGCTATACAGGATGTCCACAGGCATCTCTTCAGTGTCTCCCTTGGATGATGGCAGAGCCACTGTTGGTAATACCTCTATGGATGTGTATCCTCTACAGAGTCTGCATCCTCTCTAGGGCTCTAGCCTGGCCTGTGAGGACTGGTAGGCGGAATGTGCAGTTCTGGGCACATAGTGGCCTTAGAGGTAGGACCCACAGGGACTCTGAAGGGACCAGGCAGCCATAGAAGCCAAGAGTTATCTGTATTATGCCCTGGGGCCAGAACCCAGACTTTGGAAAAAGCTTGTCCCTCAGGGTGAAACACCCCCACTCTGCCACACTTCCTAGAGGGATGCAACAACAGTACCTTCCACAGCTATCATTTCACTGGAGAGAACTTTACAGTCACCACAAAGGCATCTGGAGGCTGCAGCTGGAAGACCTCTGGGGGACCTGAGACTGTGAACTTGATGCTGACATCAGGGGCTCTTGGGACACTTGACAAGGAGGCACATCCTGGCCCAAGCCACACCCCGAGGAAGGCTTCTTTTTCTCTATAAGGGTTACAGTACGAAGGGTGGTGGCCTTCATGTGCATATGGTTTCAGCAACTTGGAAAGCTGAAACAGGAAGATCCCTTGAGTCCAGGGGTTTGGAGGCCATCCTGGACAACAGAAGACCTCATCTCAGACCAAGCCAAAACAGAAGCAAAACAAAACCCTAGGAAAGGAGGCAGGCACCACTGGTAGCAGGGAGATGGGGAAAGGCAAGGTTCCTCCCAAGATTTGATGATGAAAAGCCTCTTTTGGTGGCCAGAGGTAGTGAGTGGGTGATGAGGAAGAGTGATGAACAGTCTGTTGCCTTGGCTACCTGGACCTATTTCTGGCTACAACAGCATGTGAGCTGGGGTTTGATTTGGGTTTTGGGGAGAGGGCCAGGGATATTTCCACTCCCTGGATTCAAAGTCCATCCCACAGACGTGCCGACTGGCCATCAATATGTGGAAGGGTGCTCTATCGGGTGGAGGAAGGGGTGCCCTGGACACTTGTCTGTGCCCCACCTTGCCAGCTCTTCACAGGAAGAGGAAGGATGTGGAGGCTCTGATACATTCAGTGCAAAGAGTCAGGATGGTCACCCCGAGCTTCCTGCTTGTGGAAGTCCTGAACCAACCACTTGGGGTTTCCTAGAACTACATTCAAGGGCAGGAACCCTAAAACACATGCCGTCTCCTTGACCTTAAGTCTCCTGAGAAAAATCTCAGTCTCTATTGAAAATAGGAGTGGCAGTCCGAAAGCCTGTCCTTCCCACTCAGACACTCACATATCCATCACAGCTAACACAGAGAGCTGTGCCAGCAGTGACAGCACACGGCGACTCAGCCCCACTGTGTCTTAAGGATAGCTGCATTGTGCACTGTGCAGCAGGGGGCGCTGGTCAGCCCATCAGCATTGAGACAGCTTCTCCAGGAAACCCAAGTGTTGACGTTTTGGTTCAAAAGCTCACTAGTGTATGGCAGGAGTGGGCAAGCCTTTCATGAACAGTGCTAGCAAATCAGAGGCCAGCAGGCCACACACACTCTTTCTCTGCTACCCCATTGCAAAGCACTCACAGGGAAAACGGCAGGCAGTGAGTCTGGCTGTGTGCCAATATATCTGTTTTCAAAGTAAGTGGTGGGCCACAGCTTGCCAATACTTGCTCTGAAGGGATTTTGTTTTCCAACTTCATCTAAGGTGGATTGCCTCTATATAAGAGTTCACACAGAACATTAGCAATGATTAGCTTTACAGTGAAAAATCCCTCTGTGGACACAGACAACGTGTATTTCAAAGGGCTAGAAAGCAAGGATTTTGAACATTTTAAACTAAGAAGTAATAAATGTTGGAGGAGGTAGATATGTTTTCCCTGTCTAGAGTATTACACAGCATGTATACTGAAACACAACACGAATGCACATGATTTTATGTGTCAGTTAAAATTAATTACAGAAGATTTACATATGCCTGTGACAGAAACCGACAGCTAAGTACAGGCAATGGCACCACTCATTTCCAAAGTGGTTTAGATGAACCACTGTCTCTAATGCCACATATGCTAGTGAACACATATGCATGCCTACCGAGCATGGCTGTGCAGAAACCATGGCTGCTCCCTGTGTGTGTGTGCATGAGCTCTAGGCAGCTGTCCACACGTCACTTCTCCAGTGCCTCCTCCGTCCCTCCACACCGCCTTACCCCATCCTGTCCCAGGAGCTGGACAAACCTTGTTCTCTCTGCTGGTCTCTCTGTTCCATAGACACAAGGGCTGAGAAGTGAGCTTGATCGTAGGCCAGGACCAGGGGCGAGCAGTGGCACCTGTTGGGAGGCACCTCCAAGGGCAGGTAGATCCCTCCAAATGGGATGGGTGCAAACGCTGTGGACACAGACATGGGTGGAGGTGGAGGGGAAGAGTGGGAAAGGGGGTCCAGAGGAAGGAAGGGGCGGGTTGGTGGGGGGGGGGGAGGGAATGGGGGAGCAGAATTAGTGCTCAGGGTCAGGACTGAAGGTTTCCATGGCGATCTGTCTGGGTAGCCTGCTCCCGAGAGCCATGCCATTGTCAAAAGAGTGTCAGGGTCAGGGCTAAGACCATTGCCCAAGATGGCCAGCGATGTCACCCACTGGCTTGCCTACGTCCATGCTGCCCCTTCTCTTCTGCTGTCACTGGCAATGTTCACACACGGGCAGGAGAGTGTGCCTGGTGCATATTTTGAAAACAACTTCTGCAGAACAGAAGGGACTGGCCAGAGAGCTCTGGTGCTGAGCTGCAGATCAGGTGGAACATGAGAAGTAGAGATGCTGTCTTTGTGTGATGAGATGCCAACCTCTTCATGTTCTTAGGAAGAACTAGGGAAGAGAAGCCTGAAACCATGCCCACGAACACCCGCCCCAAGCAGTAGCTGACTCTTTTCTTTCCTTCTTTTATTCCCCACTGAAATAGGGTCTCATGTAGCCCTGACTCACTATGTAGCTGAAGATGGTCGTGAACTTCCAGTTCTCTTGGCTTGGCCTCCTTGAGTGCTGGAATTACAGGCATGTACCACCATGCCCATTTTATGTAGTGCTGGAATGGGACCAGGGCTTCATGCATGCTAGCTAGGCAAGTGGTCTAGCCCCTGAGCCAATGACCCCCCCCCCACCGTAGCAGCTGGGGTTTGATCATGAAGAACATTGCCTTTGGCCTCAGAGTGGGAATTTCACCCTCCTTGGAGCAGGGCGCAGGGACCTTTAGAACGGTCTCTGAGGACCTCTTAGTCACCAGCCCCCCAGCTCAGTCTGCACTGGGCAGGCTGATTCTGCCCACATAAGAACCCTGTTTTGAGGGCTGTAGTAAGGGGAAGAACATGGACAGGCTGCAGAGGGCTGCTGGCTCTGGGGCTGGGCGGCAGGGAAGAGAGAGTGCTAGGCAGGATGCACGTTCTGCTAGCCCCTGCCTTCCCGGCAGCCACGGCCATGCTGGTCGTTCTCTGGCATGAAGCTGATGCCTGACTGGCTGGGCTCCGGGAGGTCCATGACTTCTACTATGGGGTAGATTTAAATTTAAGTGGAGCTGAGTGACATGTCGCAGGGTCACTTGACTGGCATGCTGTAGTAAAGAGATGTTGTGGACAGTGCCATCTTTAGACGTGACAAACAAGGAAAAAACGGCAGCAGGAGCAAACTGGATTGCACCGGTGCCGCCAAGGAGAGTGGAAAGTGAACCACGATGGGGGAAGTGCTGGGAGCGGGGTCTGCCGAGTAGGGCAGGGATCTGGTGATAACTCTCCTGGCTCTCCCTCTCTTCTGCCTCTTTAGAGCATGGCCAGCCCCGTGGAGTCTCGGGCATCCTCACTACAGCCCCCTGGACTCCCAGAAGCCTCAGGCTCAGGGATGACATGTAGGGTCCACGCCCTGTCTCGGGCTGAACCTGGACGGGGACATTGTCTAGCCACACTGGGGGCTTCAGTGTGCTTATCTCTCTGGGGACGGTTGGGTGAAGGGCTGAGGGAGGGGTCATTCAAGAGGAAGTCGTGCATGGGCCAGGGTCTCTGCGGACAGACAGCAGCAGCGTGGCTACCCCTGCAGTTCCCAATTCTTCACCACCCTCCAGAGCCTCACACTCTGCCTTCCTTCCTTTCCTCTCCCATACTCTAGCCTGCAGAACCTCTGGAACAGGGCCTGGGGCTTCGGGAGGGACCTGTGTTGTCTGCGGTGGTTGGGAAGACTTCTCATAGCCACCTGCTGGTGTCATGCTGTGCTGGAGGAAGAAGAGACCCATGAAGTAATGCTATCTGTGTGTATGTCTTAGAGCGACATGATGACTCTGCCTGTGTGCAGGCAGATGCCACCCTTTCTGGACCACCATTAAATATGGCTCCTTGAGGATCCTACCTTCGCCACCGGAGTCTCTTAGCATGGTGTCTGCCACCACCACAATGGGTCTCCGTAGTATGTGGGCTAGGACGAAGACATGGAACTCTTCCAGGCTTTCATACACAGGGTCCTCAGAGTTGTCCACACTAGGAACAAAACAGAGTGATCTCGTCATGATACTAGACTGGGGTGGGGAACAGGAAAGGCGGGGACTCTGAGTAGGGACCGAGAACCCCCAAACACTGGGCCCTATCTACCAGGACCTGAGGGACCTTCTAGGAACAGTTCCTGGGAAGAGGTCACGAGAAAGCTGCCTGCATCCTACCCTGGGGGAGGAAGAGGCTGACTGGGCAGCTGCACACTCAACCTCCCCAGTCTGGGTTCAAGCTCCTGCCGAGCCCTGGGGGTAGAGTAGGCACCAAGAACTGCTGTCATCCTGACTGTGAGACACTGGGGCAGGAGACTGATCTAGATGTCCCTCAACAACAGGGCCACCCTCCAAGGAAAGAGAGCCGGAGCTCTAGATGGTGGGAACTTGTGTAAGTCTCCTGGATGTGATGGCAGTGTTCAACAGCAGCAGGCGACGGACTCCTCTACGGGTTTTAGTATCCTGAGGCTTCTGGAATCAGCTCCTCAAAGTCATCAAGGGAGCAGGGATGGCTGTAGGCCCTGGGTGACTGGGAAAGAGCTCCGTGTTCAGAGTGCTGACCGAATGCCTCCATCACTCCCAACAAAGGCTGCAAATCCCAAGAAATGCACCATGCCTTTGGGGGAGATTTGATGTTACATTATGGTTTTCTTTCTTTTTCTCTCTTTCTTCTTTCCTTATCTGTTTCTTCTTTCTTTATCTTCCTTCCTTCCTTCCTTCCTTCCTTCCTTCCTTCCTTCCTTCCTTCCTTCCTTCCTTCCTTCCTTATTTTTCCTTTTTACATGGTGGCCAATGAACTTAACAGTAAAATATGTGGCAGCAGCCAGAAGTCACAAAGTCACACAGAACCATCTGGAAGCTATTCTCCAGCTTTCCACTTCTACTCTGAGGGGGGGGGAGAGTGCTCCTTGTTTACAGGGCCACGTTTGACACACCAGGACATAGCCGTCAAAATGAAGGGCTAACATCCAGTCACCAGGCCTGCTCACAGTGGTCCCAGCAACCCTTTAAGATGCAGGACCCAGCTCAGGGTCATGAGCTGCTTTCTCCTGGGTCTTTTCAGTCTCCTTTGGCCTGCAATGCTGCTCAGTATTTCCACAACCACGGCTCTTCTGAGATGATGAGGAGTACAGGACAGGTGTCTTGTGGAACTTTCTCAGCCTGGGTCTCTACATTACCTCACCATGTTAGCCTAGGGTTTGCCAAGTCATCCTGGACTGTCCTCTCAAGTGGTGTGATGTGCAGGTTGTCCTTCCTCAGTGGTGGGGCCTTGGTCACTGGCTCTTCTTCCTCACAGAGCTGCTCAGGTCACCACTGTAATCAACACGTGTTCCACAGGGGAGCTCCGAACCTCTGCACATCTCCATTTCACAAGCTTGTTGATAGCACTGTGGATTTCTGGTCTATACTTTTATTAAATGATTTGTAATCCACTTATGATACTATGATCTTCAGATATGCTTTGCTTTGGTCACAGTCGCTTATTTCAGCTTGAACTGTGCCCTTATGACATCTCCTTGTCATTCTTTTGGATCACTTCCTTGTTTCCTGGCACAAGAAGATGGATCATGTGTGCACATTATTGTCCTCTCTGTGGCTGGGCAGATGGGTACGGGGATTATGCTCATGAGGGCCAGAGTTAGGACCCTCAGAACCCAGGCACAAAAGCAGGCAGGTATGGAGGCTGCCTGGAATCCTAGCACTTGTGATACAGAGATGGGATTGCCAGGGCCAGCTGGTTAGCTAAGGCTAGGCAAATTGGCAAGCTCCAGATGTAGTGAGAGAACGTACCTCAATAAATAAAAAAGTGGGCAAATGAGGAAGACACCAGGCATTAACTTGGGGCTTCTACATGCATCCATGTGCCTGTGCATATGAGAATGCACATCTATTCACACCTTCCCGGAGCAAAACAGAGAACTCTGTAGGTTCTCCACCCAGAGATTCAACTGAGATAAGCAGCACTAAAAGAACTGGATGCACCTTTTCATAGTCCCTAGATATAATACACTTTCCCCCTTCAGAACTGTCTGGTTTCAGGTAACTTATAGCAATAGAAAGCACTATCATACTGATTGCTGTTCTTCTCTTTTCTCCCACCTGCGCTTCCCCAGAAGAGATTCGGTCTCCTTGGCGAGCGTGGGCATTCAGCAGTGAAGGAAACACTGGACTGGAAGGAACACCCGGGACTTGGAGGGCGTGGAACAGACAAGAGCTATGTTTTCAGGAACAAGTCTTCAACTATGCCTGCCTGGACCCAGGATGGACTGGTGGGGCTGACATGTCATCTCAGTAAAACAGCAAAGAGCAACCTGTAGGAACTGTGGGTTTCTGCACTCAAGAGTCTCAGGTTGGAGCGCGTTCCATGTGGTGCCACTGCAGACTCTGTTGAACCGCATCCTCCAGCTGGAGCCTCAGAGGGCTAGGCCCCGGGGGGCACCAGCCCACTGTGGTGGGGTGCTGAGAGCCAGACGCTGGCCAGGAGACGTGCAGATCTGTGATCTTGGTGTCCATATTCATTCTTTGTGCTGAGGCAGAGACCTTTTCTGGGGTGGTAACTTTCCCTTCAGGACGAAAGAGCAGAAATCAAAGAATGCACCTTCTGAAATTTCATGGCCAAATGTCCCACAGTGTGCCTGTTGGTCTGGCCTGTTCTTCATTCCCACAGTGGAACGTTGGTGCTGACCTGCAGGAGCAAGCTCTTCTTGAATGCATACAGCGTGCAAAGCCTTTGTGCTAAGAACACACGTGATATCCGTGGAGTCCATTGGGAAGCGCTGGGTGGTTTGGTGGGCTCTTGCTTCCAGCGAGACTTGGAAACACACACTAGTAGATTCAAGGAGAAGTCTATATAGAGCAGCTGGTATTTTCACAGTCCTGTGTGTGCAGTGACGGCTGTGGCGATGACCACTGTCACAGGCCACCTCCAGGCCTGGCTCTGCCTCGAGGCCCCTAACTACTATTGTTTTCTTTGCACGGTGAGCCCGAGGGAGACAGGGCTGGGCGGCTCCCACCAGCTCGTGTGCAGGGAGCTTTGGTATCTGTGTTGGGCCTCCCCTTACCTCCCACGTTGCCTCCTCTATAACGGACACTTCCTGCCTTCTGCTGCCTGGCTAGCATGCAGGGGTACTTCCCCTCCTCCCCAAGCTCTGGGAGGCCCTGAGAGGCCGGGAGCTCTGGGAGACCCACGGAGAGCAGGGCAGCACTCACCCACCACCCGTGCCGCTGCCATTCTTGCTGAAGTGTGTGCGAGGCTCGCTGGAGGCCAGTTTTAGCAGCTCTGTCCACTCTCGCTCCCATTCCTCCTCAGTGTACACCAGCCCTGACTGGCGCGAAGGGAAGCTGGTTCAGGAGGCAGCCACTGTCGCCTGCCTTCGCCTCCTCCTCCCACCAAGCCACCCAGCTGGGACTCAGCCCCACCAGGACCCAGCCTGGACACGCCCGTTAGTGCCCCCTGGTGGTCACTGTTATGTATTTTCAGACATGCCAGGCCCTGATTTCAGAGCTTTTGGAGTCCTCCAATCATCAAGGTCACTCCCGGGTATACGTGGGAATGAGCGATCCTGGCTAGGGCTGACCAAGGCACAGTTTAAGAAGCCACCAAGCCATTTTACCCCAAATATCGGCAGATTTTTCTTGTGGAGAAAAGTGCTAATATCACCATGGCTAGGCGCTGCTGAGATTTTGCCTCTGGATCGAGGGGGCCCAAAGCATCACAGAACAGTGCATGTCTCCATAATGCATCATTCTCCATGCTGGGGCACTGTTAAAGCGAAGGAAGGCACTTTCCTAACCACACCAGCACGGGAGGTGTGAGTAGGAACGTGCTGCTGTCCGCCTGTCCTGCTGAGGGTTTGTAACAGGGCTCCCCTGGTATAGCACAGTCAGAGGCTGCTCCTGAGCTGGGTCTGTCTCGAGCAGAGGCAGGCACCAACCTCCTTGTTCTGCTGTGTCTGTTGCCATCTCCACCTCCGCTTCAGGGCTTCCCGCTCAGCACCTGTCCTCATCATGGTGTAGAGAGCTTTCCGCAAAACCAGGTCCCGGTCGTGAAAGCCCCACATTCCTGCAGCCAGGAGGTCATGAGGGACAGAGGAGGAAGGGACGTGAGGAAGAGATGAGCCAGGGGAGACTCAAAGGGTCACAGCCCAGCAGGCTGACCTCCCCCATGGGCGCACAGGAAGGAACTACCGTGTCAGGCAGCTCTTTAGTTTCATCACAGGCTTGCAGCCCTCCCCCATCCCCATGCTGTGTGTGTGTATGAATGAAGCGGCACTTCCTGTCCTAACAAAACAACAGCAAGTAAAGGATGAGTGCTGCTTCTCTCTGGGACTGAAGGCTACCTCTGTCTCCTGCAGGTTTTTCTGGAGAGGCCAAATGCTCACCAGAGGTCTTGTGTTTGGTTGAGAGGGTGCCTCTGGGGACAGGTCAGTGACATATCCTCATGGAAGGCCCAACATCTGCATGGCCAATAGGATTCTGGCTTCCCCAAGGCCCACTAGAGATGATGTGTGAAGTCCTAGCATAGGTCATCTGGGCTCTCTGAACAGCAGTGTCGGTTGGTACCACTGCACATGTTTAGGGCATTACAGAGACCTTGCTTCCTGGGAAGAAGGACTCCATTGAGCTAGGTGCTGAGGGACTAAAAAGAAGAACCATCTATCACCGAGTACATCCTGTGGGTGGCTGGGGCAGTCAAGAAACCCAGTCAATGAGAAGAGCATTGGAATGAGCTACAGCCATGGCTGCAGGGGGAAAAGGAGAACCCGTCTAGCTACCAACTCACTCTTTCACCTCTTTACCATCCATCCATCCATCCATCCATCCATCCACACACCCACCCACCCATTCACCTATGTATCTATCCATCTCTTCATCCTCTATTCATCTACTCACTCACCCACCTCTTTACTCCCACCCCACCCACACCCACCTTTCATCCACCCATCCATGCATCCATCCACACAACCATGCATGCATACATGCATGCACGCATCCATCCACCCATGCAACCATCCATGCATGCATGCATCCATCCATCCCAGGTGCTGGGAATATTCATGGCACAGTCTGTGAGCGTATATTGTAGGGAAGTAAGAAGTGAGGTAGGTATTAAATGAGCATGTAATGTTCAGTGTTCACAACACACGGGGAGACAAAGCAGGTAAAGGCAGCGAGACAGGCTCACTCATTATGGTGTGAGTGGATGGAGATGTCCACAAAAGGTTCAAATGGGTGAAGGAGGGAGTGAGTTGCCACACCAGGCAGAAGGCTCTCCAGGCATTGGTGCATTTGAGAAGAGGCAAGAAGTAAAGGTGGTTAGGCCCAGCCAGGGTGGAGGGGACAAGGCAGAGAAGAAACAGCTTGCAAATGAGCTGGGAGCTTCTAGGGAGTGACTGGAATTGACTGTGGGCTGTGACCTCTAGACAGGCAATTGTCAAAGACTGCCATGGGCACAGTACATCTCAGGCTTTTGTCTTTTCCTACAGCATGGATGGAGAGAAACTACCCCCATCTTCCCTTCTTATGTTCAGACATGCTTGCCTCCACTTTCCGGCATTCCCTGAGCAGGTTCTGCTTCCATAGGTCTTTGAAGGTCTTTCTCACACAAGGTTTCCTTGTTTCAAACATATTTGCCTACCTGACTCCAGGACAACTGTCATTTATTTTTTTTAAAAAGATTTATTTTTATTTGAGTTTGCACAGGCACACCGGCAGGCACACAGCACACACGCACGCGCATGCAGTTTTCTCAGGGGCCAGAAGAGGGCGCCAGACCATTTGAAGCTGGAGTTAATAGGCGGTTGTGAGCTCCCAGTGTAGGCTATGGAAACCGAACTCTGGCCCTGGCTCTGACTAACCTATCTCTATAGCCCCAGTGACTGTTGTTCCTACTTGTGCCCAGTAATCCTGCTCAGTGTCAGGCCTGCTCAGCAGGTGCTCCCTGCAGTACTGAGTGCTCAGCAGGTGCTCCTGGCGGTACTGGGCATGGTCACAGGGATGCTTCTGGTAGTTCTAGAGGTATGGAGTTTTGCTGTGTCAGCACAAATGCAAAGCAAGTACAGGCTGAGGACACTTTTCTAAAATGCCTGGGTCAGAAGGGCTTTTGATCTGGGGATGTTGACATACACAGACACCGTGGGGATAGAACGTGAGTTTAAATATAAAGTCCATTGCCGTTGCCTATGTACTTTGTGCACAGACCTAAAGGTAATTTCTGTTACATTCTAAGGTGATTTTTGCATGAAACAAAGGTTTATGTTGTGGAACTTCCCACTTATGGTGTCATGCTGATGCTCAAAAAGGTTCAGACTTTGGATTTTCAGATTAGGGGTACACAACCTTTACTGGAATAAAGGACATGTGGGTTCCAAGCACCCTGTTTGCAGGGCATGGACAGCAAGCCTGTGTCCAGGCCAGCGGTGGCCTGACCTCTCCTGCAGGTGGAGGAAGGCCTCAGAAGCCCATCATGCTCACAGAGAAAACACCTTCAATTGAGGTGCTGGTGAGGAGGGAGGCTGAGGAGGGAGGCTCTGTAACCCGAGGCATTTGAAAGACAAGGCATCTCCATGCTGGAGCCTTTGCAACAAGGGTGCAGAGAGAGTCTATTCGAGAGTGCCTCTCTTGCGATCTGTTCTCCAGGTTTCCAGGTTTTTGTTTTAATGTAAATAAAGTGAATAGTTCTAGGAAAACAGTATTGAGTACTCTAAAAAATAACAACTCAATGACCAAATCACAGTTTGGAGATGAAAGGCATAGGAAATTCTTAATGAAAATTTAAGATACCTACCCTCCAAAAAATGTACAATTATTTGTCAATTAAAAATAAAAAGATGTTGAAAAAAGTGAGTAGAAAATGTTGGATTTGGGAGTGAACATGGTAGGACTCTAGTACTGGGAGATGATATGTGCCGGTGTTGATAGTGGTCCTCAGCTGGGGTGGGGTGGAGGTGCAGCCATGTTGGTTTTCTTATGAGTAATGTCAGCCGCAGAGTGAATTCTTTATCTTTCCTTTCTCCCTTCCCTCCTTCCTTCTTTCTGCTTTCAACTCTGTCATGGTTAGTTTTTTTTTTTTTCTTTTTGTGGTGGATAACTCCATAAACATGCACTTGATAGTGAAAGTGTAAAACCCTACATGGAAGTTTACTGAGATACAAAGAGTTTGCTATGCAAAGTATTTGAGTGACTTAATCTAGCTGTGTGGTTTCTTTTAAAGTTTTTATTTGTGATCCATAGTCATTAAGAATAAATAATAAGATTTTATGTTGTTTTCCACATGATGCCTCCAAAGTCTAGGTGCATTTTAGAATTACATAGTGCTTCCACTGGAAGCAGCTGCATTTCAGGTGTTCCACAGCCCATGGCACCGTCAGCTGCCGCACTGGAAAACACACGTCTCGGGATATCTTACTACAGTAGAAGCTTGCAAGTGATTCAACAGGCAAAATGGGGATTCCTGTCAGCGCCTGTATGTGAGTTTCCCCACCAGTTCAGGTGATTGAATGTTTGGTCCTCAAGTGGCAGTTTTGAGAAACTGTGGAACTTTTGAGAAGTGAGACCTAACCAAGGAAGTTGCTGATAAGTGAATTTTTTTTTTAATTTCTAATTCAAAAAATTAATTTTTTTAACTTGGAGATTTTTAAAAGTTTTTTGGAGAATTTCATTAGAGTACTGTCTCCTCCCTCCAACTCCTCCTGTCTCCCTCCCCAGCTCCTTCTCAAATTCATGGCCTCTAATCTTTTTTATTGGTACATATACACATAGAGATGTATAGATACCACCTGCTGAGTTCACCTAGTGTTGCTTATATGTATACATGTTTGGGACTGACAGTTTGGGATTGGGTAATCTGTTAGGGAGCTCGTCCCCGGAGAAGATCGACTCTGTTTCTTGGCAGCCTTTGCTTTTATCACCGCTGTTTTTGGAGGCAGGTCTCGCTGTCCAGCCCTGGTTATCGTGGAACTCACCATGTAGAACAGGCTGGGCTTGAACTCATAGCTATCTGCTCCCTAGTGCTGGGATTAAAGGTGAGCACCGCCAGGCATGCCTAATGGCAGTAGCAGAATGTGCTGGCCCTGCTGTGGGGAGGGAGCATGGAGTGACTGCCTGTGTCTTTCCCATGACTGCCATCATCACCACACACTCTAGGTCTTAGGGCCTCTGGGCCTCTCTGGGCCACGTTCTGAGGCACTTTGCTCAGAGTTCTTTGCAGTGTCCTCTCATCCTGCCTTGTACTGAGCAGGCCCCACTGGGGTCTAAATAATGTGTGGGCCTGGCCCTTGATCAGGTCACATTTAACTGCAAGATATCTTGCCTAATGAGAGTCATGTTCTTATCCAGGAGTCTTGGTCCCTTGACAGAGACAGTCTCTAGGACTGATGGAGAGCCATGGACCTGATGTTCAGGCCCCTGGTACAAATCTAGACTTGCCTGTCACACAGAGTCAACCCTGTGCATGGGAGGGAGGACCGATTCTAGGAAGTCCACTGAGTTATCTCATATTGCCATGCACACCTGTATTTCTGCTGATGTGGCTCCCTGAGGAAGGTAGGGAATGCATGTGCTGTGGACCTGACTGTCGTTACCTGAGTATGCCTACATCTGTCTTCTTCTCATCACAGACTGCTGTCCACAGGCAGCCCCCAAACTACCCCGTGCCACACACTGCCCCCAAGTCTTCCTGCTGGAGCCGCATGCAGCATAGCTCTGCCTCTGAACACCCCGCCATGTCACCCTTTGTGTTTTGTCTGTGCTGTCTCCTGCCTACAGTGTCTTTCAAGTCTCAGTAAAGACACGGCATCCTCTAGGACGTCCCCTTAGATTGCCTCATAGTGCCCTCTTCTCTAGCTGCTGTCCTTGAAGCTCCTGCTCAAGGTCTCCTGGCAAGACAGGTATTTACCCCACAGTGTTCTGTCTTGTCACCAACCCAGCCTGACCAGAAGGGCCAGATGTCACAGGCATTTTGATGATAGCAGCATCAGCGGCTCTCCTTGTCAACCATGCATCAAACAGCCCCAGAGCCCTGCGGGCCTCTCTTGGTGCCAGGGTGCTTACCCAGTGAGGCGGCATGTAAGAGGCAGTTCCCATCCCCTGTCGTGGCCAAAGGAAGAAGCCTTTTACAGCTCGTGCACACAGTAGACCACCAGTTCAGGCGACCTGGAAAGGAAGTTCACTTTAGAATAGCTCAGAAAGGAAGAAAACAGGCGCGCGCACACATGCATGTTGCAAGTCCCAAGTATTAATGGAAGATTTATTTTTCTCAAACTATAAAGAGAAAAATGGGGTGGGGTTGGGGTGGGATAAAATAAACTTTTCTTCTCCTGAGACCAAAAGTTACATAGTTTGTCTCAGTGTTTGTAGAGTATTTAAGACAACCAGGTGAATGGTGAAGAGTAAGAGACCACGGAAGCAGATAAGATGTGCACTCTTCCTTAACGTTAGTTAAACCTCAATACCAGTGAGCTTTGACAAGGCAGTGAATGCATTGTAACACCCAGAACAACTATCAATGAGAAGGGACTGAGTCACACTCAATCCAATCCTAGTTGGGCATGGTTGGCACATGCCTGTAATCAGTGCTGAGGTTGGAGCAGGAGGATTGCATACTTGGGGAGAGTCTGAGCTGTCCAGTGAGATCTTGTTTCAAAGACCGACAGACCAACCAACCAACCAACCAACCAACCAACCAACCAACCAACCAACCAACCAATTCTATACAATATGCTCCTTGATACCAAAACTAGGTGAAGGTGCCAAGAAATATAGGCAGAAATCTCTCATGAATATACTGCAGAATTTTCAGCATGTAAGCAAACAGCTCTCAGATATAGACACCAAGAATTACACAGTGTGACCATGCGAGGCTAACTCTAAGGGCGAAAAGTTGGTTCAATACTAAAATATTGATTAATTAACATAATCCATCATAATAAGCTACAGAAGAAGCAGTTCAGATCATTATAATACAAATGGAGAAAAACCATTTAACTAAAGTCAATACTCACATTTGTGATTAAGACTAGGGAGGAGCTCCCTGAACTTGACAAAGAACACCTGCAAGTCCATGCAGCATTCCAAAGAACAAATGCTTTTCTCCTAAATGAGGGGAAGCCCAGGATACCCACTCATATCACTGTGTGGGCCCTCGTACCAGAATCTGGTTGGATTTAAGACCCACTCCATGATATAGGACACATACTTGGTACTGTTAACTGGAGTAAGAATCTGTGGTTGGGAAGGTCATAGACCTTAACCTACTATTATTCTGCTAAATGAACATAGTATCAAACTGTTCTTTAAATACTTATCTTTATACCCCTAGATTGGTGCAGATCTCAGCCCTCATCAGAGAAGCCTCCTTTTTTTTCAATAGATGGATATTAATATAGAGACTAATAACTGGTCCAAGTGCAGAGAATAAGAGACTGCAGTGCTCAGCCCTCAGTGGGACTCTATATCAAACCTCCAAGCTCCGGGATCATCATGGAAGGGGGCAGACAGATGATGAAAGAGTCAGAGGCTGTGCAGGACTGCTGGAAACAGTGTTCTCCTGACATGGCAGCCCCGCCACACACAAGAACCCACAGCAGTGTTGGCTGCATGTAAGAAGCTTGCACAGGAGCAGGCAAGGCACAACTCCAGCATAGGCAGCAGAGGTCACCAGTCCCACCCCCGGCCGAGGAGCTATGGGCAGCCGCTGGTGGAAGGAGAGCCAGTGTTTCCCAGGGCTGTGGCCCTGATAGGCTCTCTGTTCCTGTGGATGCTGTACAGCCATGTGCGTCCTGTCTACACTCGTCAGATCCAGTGGGTTAGAGAAAAGAGTAAACACGATTAGGAGGGAGAAGTGGTGCCGGGGCTGCGGCAGGTGGAGCACTCAGAGGAGTGCTCCACTCAGAGGAGTGCTCCACTCAGAGGAGCAGCGGGGGTGGGCTTGAGCAGGACACATCGTTTGTGTTTATGAA
The DNA here is from genome assembly GCF_004664715.2 of Peromyscus leucopus. Classification (NCBI taxonomy): domain Eukaryota; kingdom Metazoa; phylum Chordata; class Mammalia; order Rodentia; family Cricetidae; genus Peromyscus; species Peromyscus leucopus. The sequence goes on from NC_051063.1 coordinate 149,540,158, forward strand.
GTGTGCAATTTAAAAACAAAGGGAAGCTGTAGTTTAGAAAGGCGAGTAACCAATAAAACCTGAAAGAAAAACAAAATCAGAACACTTAAAGTCCCCGATTACATAATTGATTATGAAGAAACAGTATTCACAATCATGTAAACTTACTGCAGAAAAGACAAATCAAAGGAGCAAACGTGGATTTGAAAACAGACCTATGGCTATGGCCAAGCAATCTTCTACAAACCTGTGTGGATTATCAGCGGAGGAATGAAATTAGCCTCCACCAAGGGGTGCAAGGGTTGGTGGATACATGGGAAAAGACCTTCAATGTCAACCTTGCACCATAAGCACAAATTAATTAGAACTAAACCATAGCCATAACCATCAAACTAAACTTAGAAAGATTCAAGGGCCCAAGTAAAAAGCTGAAACTGCAATATGTCCTAGAAAAAAGGCAACATTATTGGGGTAGTCAGAGGAAAAAAACTAGCACACGACTTCATCAACATAAAAACTCGCTGTACACTCAAAGACATCACCACAAAGTGAGGGGACATGCCTCTGAGAGGGAGTGGCAGATGGACAGAGCAAACAACCTAATAACAATGGGCACGAGACTTAACAAGAATTTGATCATAAAGGAATTATAGATGGTCAAAAAGGACACAAAAGAAGCCAGGCGTGGTGGCACATGCCTTTAATCCCAGCACTCGAGAGGCAGAGGCAGATGGATCTCTGTAAACTTGAGGCCAGCCTGGTCTACAGAGTGAGTTCCAGGACAGCCAGGGCTATAAAAAAAAAAAAGACACAAAATGTCCTTAAAATTAATATCCATAAAATAACACAGATTCAACTATAGAAAGCTACTACTTCACACCCTTAAGATCAGTCTGTCACAGTGAGCACTGGAGTCACACAGCAACTAGACCTCTCATGTCACAGCTGGGAAAGGAAATGGTAGAATGATCTTAGAAACCCTTTGGTAATCACTAACAAAGCTAAGTGTATGTATGCCATGTGATCCAAAAATTCTATTCTTGGTTATTTACCTGGGAGAAATGAAAATGGAAGGCATGCACAAGCTCGCTCAGAGCAACCTACTTCTCCAAGCCAGTTGCTAACAAATTGGAGGTTTTGTTTCCGACATAATCAACACTTAGTAATGATGATCTTGGGCTGTGCCTTTAGTGAATCTGTATTAGTCTATTTTCTGGTACTATAACAAATTGTACTTGAAGCTGAAAACAAACCAAATGTGTTTATTTAGCATACATATTTTTATTCTTGACAATTTCGTATATATTCTTGACTATATATATAAAACGAATTTTGGCCATTTTTATCTCTACCTCCCTTTCTCATTCCCCTCCCTCTCCTACTGAAGTCCCCCTCCTTCCCAGCAAGTTCTCCTTCAACTCTGACAAGTGTGTGAGCTTAACTAGTGTTGCCTGCACAAGCATGGACAAGCAGTTATTTACTGGAGCATGGGCAACTTACCAGTGGCTACACCACTGGACAAAGAGCCATCCCACTGCCTCAGCCACCTTTAACTGTCAAGTGTCCCTCAGAGAGGGTGGGGCCTCAGGAGTCTCTCCCTAGCCCATGATGAAATGTTGATAGCCAAATCTTGCAGGACACAGATTTCTGAGGCTGAAAGTCCAGGACCAGGCAGATGTATCTGAAGGCCTCACTGCTGGATGACATTATGTTAGGAACACATGTGGGAGGAACAGAGCAGTCACATACTGAGATAGGAAGCCAGAAGGATCCAGGGGTCAGGCTCATTCTTTTATAATGATTGTTATCGTGGGAAAGAGCCAGGGTCCCATAGTAACCACATTAATTCCTTCTGCAAGCAGTACCTCAAATGACCAGACCTTCTGTTAGACCTTATGACTTAGAGGTACACCTGCCACCTAGCAACCCTAGGCACCAAGCTTCTGAAGTATGAACTCTTAGAGACACACTGAAACCATAGCACCATATGGTCCAGCAATTCACCCTGGTATTTAGGGGTGAATACGATTTGCACAGAATATCCCCAGCAGCCGGACTTCTCCACAGACCATTTTCTGACAGGTCTGGGATTGCATCTTGGATAATCGACATGGGGATCTGGGTCAAGATATCCCCATTCACTCTTTCTCGGGAAGCTCCTAGACAGCGTCACCCAAACGAGGGGGCAAAAGGAAAGCCGTGAGATGGGGTGAGCCACACAGGAGGGAGGCAGACTGTCGCCAGGATGGTGACCCCTCCATCTGGATAGAGTGCATCTGCACTTCACTGCTGTTCAAAAGAACACCTCAGGATCATCTGACAATGCATGCATATGCCATGTAGGTGACACAAACATTCATAAGCTGCTTCTTGGATATTAAAATTGTTCAAGTTTATGAACCAAGTTGATATATGTTCATGTATCTAAACATGTACTTTTACATGTTTATGTATGTTTGTATATGTGTATATGAATTTGAATTATGTTTATATATCATTTCTTATATTATGTAAAACTACTAATATTAAATATACCATTGTATATTATGTTAATTATATTATATTTACTTAAGGGATAAAGTACAGTACTTAGACACCCCTTTCGACACTTTGTGAACTTCACTTGAATAAGAACACTTACTATAGATATTCCAAGAAGTTGTTAAAAAACATTTCAGTTGACTTTAAGGGAATAAGCCATGTGTGGTGGCTCATGTCTGCAATCCCAGCACTTGGGAGACACAAGGACTGCCTTGAGTTTGAGACTAGCCGGGGCTACACAGTGAGTTCCAGGCCAGTCTGGGGTACAGAGAGAGACTCTGCCTCAAAACAAAACAAAACACACAGTGAGTTCCAGGCCAGTCTGGGGTACAGGGAGAGACTCTGCCTCAAAAAAAAAACAAAACAAAACAGAACAACCCCCCCCATCCCCAACCCCAGAAAAACCCAAAGACGCAACAAAAAGAGAGAAACCCTGGCAGGTATTGACCAACTGCAGAGAAATGCTCACTGGTCTTTGTTTCACTTCCTGCTAGTGAAATAAAACTGACTTTAACAGAAGGTGTTAATGCTTTCGAAACAAAAACAGTGAAATACGAGGGGAAAGATTCCAACTCAGTTGTAAATTAAGGTTCTCAACAGTGTATTCAGAGTCAGCATGTTACCCAAGTTTAATATAATGAGCTTGTCAGCGTTTTGTTAAACTGGTCTCTGATCTGCTCCCCAGTGTGGCCTGACTAAGACTCAGTAGTTCTGTTTTGATGCACAAACTATGCCCTTAACTGTAAATGAAATCTCTATTACATGTACTAAAATGCACACCACAAAATGAAGTGGATATGAAGATGCTAATGCATATGCTAACAATGGGCACATCCGTACCACCTGCAAATCATCTTATTGAAGCTGAATGAGAAAGGTAATTAGGAGCCTTAATGAACAGTATCCATGGATGGCCTGTTGGAGACGTAAGTGGGAATAATATTCAAGCACTTAGTGACTTTTTGTTTCTAGGCTGTGTAATAGCAATCTGTCTCACTTGACTTGTAAAAGTCTCTTTATAAAGTTCCAGGCTGGGAGATATTAAAGCTATGTTACTGCAAATTAAAAGTAAGTGATAAGATTTGTTTTAACAAAGGCATACTAAGTGGCACATTTAATCTGAGGTAGGCATCCCAGTCCACACCCTGAGAGCATCTGAGGTGCAAATGGCTCCCAGTAACCGTTGTGAGCAGTGGTGGGGTGGGGGAAGGGCGTGTGCTGGTTGGTTTTTGTCAGCTTACACACATCCTAGTCACCTGGAAAAAGGACAGCTCAACTGAGGGGTTGCCTTTATCAGACTGGCCCAGGGGCATGTCTGTTGGGGGACATTTTCTTGATTGATGTAGGAGAACCCAGCCCACTGTGTGGGTGCCACCCCGGACAGGTGGTCCTGGGGTATATAAGAAAACAAGTTGAGCAAGCCAAGGGGAACAAGCTAGTGAGCAGCATTCCTTTGTAGTTCCTGCCTCTTCTGCTTGAGTGTGATGGACTGTGAACAGAAGTATAAGCCAAATAAACTCCCTCCTCTCCAAGTTGTTTTTGGTTACAGTGTTTATCTCAGGAACAGAAAGCTAACTAGGACAGGTAGTATGCCAATGAGGCAAGTGGTCTGCAGATATGAGGAAGAGCCTCCAGTGTGTCCAAAACCATAGCTTTCTCCTCCCATTTTTTTTTTTTTTTAATAAAGCAGAGTGGGAAGAACACCTGTTGGCCGGGTTAGTGTGTCTTTCCACCCCCTCTGTGTCTTTGTATTTTACAGAGAGGGAAACTGGGACCAACAGAGAGTAAGAGTATATAAACGTGTACATGCTAAAAGGAGACACTGTTCATCTCAGCCAGATCAGATCGGGACCAGTGATGGTCTCGTCTACTTGGAAGCACGTGCTCTGCTTGAGAACTTGAGTTTGAATCCCCAGCATCCATGAAAAAGTCAGACACGGCTGTGCACTCCTATAGTGCCAGCATTGAGGGACAGAGAAGCAGATCCTGGGATCATGCTGGCTAGTCACAATGCCAAGTGTCAGGGGCAGTGAGAGACCTCATATCAACCCAGCAAGGTGGACAGCGCTGAAGACACCTGATCTGCTCTGACTTCCGCATGTTCATGCATGGGCCCAGAGACCCATATACTCATGTACATTTACCATACATAAACCATAAGCACACACACGCACACACACACACACACACACACACACACACACACACACACACACAAACAAAAGCTACACATTTTTTCATAAGGACCAGAAGCTTGGAGAGTTCTTGGTTAAGATGGCGGTTGGAAACTGCCTCAGTTGGATGCTCTGAAGGAAAAGAGCTGAGATAACAAATTCTATTCCAAAGAGGGAAAGATTGGAAGAGCATTTGACTGAAAGGAGCAGAGAAACTGAAGATGTAGAGAAAAGGAGAAACTTGTACATGGCTCCTGTCCAGCCACTTCCTGAGAGGCATGGAGGCCAAAGCAGAAACTTTCAAGGTCAGCAGGAGCCCTGGAGAAAGACAGGCAGCTCTACCTCAGAACAAGCCCATAGCTCCTGAAAGCCTTCAACCCAGGCAGGGTTGTGGCTTGAATGTGAAAAGTTCCCCAGAAGCTGCATTTTGAATATCTGGTCCCCAGCTATTGACACTTTTGAGAGGCTGTAGAAACTTTATGACATGTGACCCAGCTGGTGGAAAGGGGTCTCTGGGGGCAGCAGCAGTTCTGATTGTGGCCTGAGATGCCCAAGAGCTCTGCTTCCTGATCTACAAAGGTATGAGACACCTCCACCCCATGTTCCCATTGCCATGATTCCACCATGATGTCACTGCCATGATGGCTGAAGCTATGGACCCAAAGGAGGCTTTCCTCTCATTTAACTAACACAGAGACTGCTTCGTGTGTGTAAGCAGTCAAGGAGATGTCTGTTTTGTCATCCTCCAAGTCTTGGAGGGCTGTGGCCTTTTAGAGAGGGAAACTATTATTTAAGGCTAAGTTACCCTGGGGGTGGGGAAGATAAGCAGAGACAATCACAAGCCACTGAGCCTGGGATCAACCTGCCACAGCCCCAGGTGACTGACAATAGAAGGCAGTTATGGAGAGGAACAGGGCTGTCAGGGTCAGGGGCACATGGAGTTCAGGTGGCAGGAGGTTTGGCTGAAACAGTGAAAGGTATGGGGGCAGGGAGCCTTACTCTCTGCTAATAGCTGAGTCTGTCACATGAGGATAATGACGAATCGATAGCCTTGACTTGGCCATCACCAGGAGCCCTTCCTGGAATCTTGGAGAACTTTGAAGCTCCAGAGGAGATGTTTGACTTCTGCCGGCTTCTTACACAGTGTTTAGTGCTGAGCAGGGTTTCAAAGCAAGGAGACTAGTGCTCTAGATGGTTCTGCCACCACTGCTGGGCTGGCTCCCTCCACTCCCTTAGCCTTAGGAGACACGCTCTGGTTTGGACATTCGCCATCCCAAGGTATTGTGGGAAGGCAGCAAGCTTAGTTCACAGACTGCAGAGCTAACTGTGTCCAGCAGAGGTTCTGGGTCCATAAAGGAAAAGAAACCCCTGAAGGAGAAACAGTTGTGGCACACACGTGACACTGGATTGGCCACACCAGGCCCTAGCTCAGCGGGCCAGAAAGACAAGAGTCAACCTTAGGTGATGTCCCCAACTACCCAGAAAACGCCAACGTTGGAGGACCCACAGAGTTGTACGGATACTTGATTATTTCCTTGTGTCTCATCTTTTTATTTTAGTATTGTTTACTAGTATTTTAACTTTATTTTTCTCTTTGTTATCAAAATGAACTGACACATTTTTCTTCATTGTGCACTTAGATATTTTTATCTTTGATTTTTTCTTTTGTCTCTCATGACATTTTTCTTTATTTTCTTTTCTTTAACATTATTCTCCTTTCTGACCTCTTTCCCTGTTCCTTCCCTTTACTTCATTCATTTAATAGTTTTTTATTTTTACTCTAAATAATTTGAACTTCATAGTACAGTTCACATAATTTTAGCTATTTTTCTTTGGTTGCTTATTAATGGTTTAAATTAGTTTAAAGTACATTTCTATGGCATCTTTGGATCAAGGTTGTTGATGTTATAATGGTTTGTTTTCTTCTCTCTGAATGGTATTGGGGATTGGATCCTTAAGAGTAGGGTGCACAATAAGATCCCTAAGTAAAATGAAGAGGCAACCAAAGCAACAGCTTTGCCAACTGCAACACAGAAACACAGGACACCTGAGAAAATGAGCAAACATGATAACCTTGAAAGATTGTTAAATCCTCAGTCACTTCCTCTAGAGATACCAACAGGGTTAAAACGCCAGAAAAAGAACCCAAAGTCTACTTGTAAAAATCATCAACACCTAAAACAGGAACAAACAGGCAGCTGAATGAAGTAGACAATTAATTCAGGATGTGAATAAGAAAGTTTACAAAAAAGAATGTTGCCAACATGGCAGAGAAATTCAAACATTTTTGAAAATCCAGCCAATCAAAACTACTTGGAGATTTCATCTTACACTACTCAGAATGGCTAAGGTCAATAAAACAAACGACAGCTCATGCTGTCGAGGCTGGAGTCAGGGGAGCACTCATCCATTGTTGGCGGGAATACAGCCACTGTGGAAATCAGTGTAAAAATTCCTCAGGAAGATGGTACTCAATCTACCTCAGGATCCAGCTATATCATTCTTGGACAGATACCCAAAGGACGCTTCATCCTCCTACAGTTTGACACTTGCTCAACCATGTTCATTGCTGCTCTATTTATAACAGCCAGAAATTGGAAACAGCCCAGATGTCTGTCAGTGAAGGAAAAAATGGACAAAGAAAATGTGGTGCATTTACACAATGGCATATTACTTAGCTGTTAAAAAATGAAATCATAAAATCCACAGGTAAATGGATGGGATTAGAAAAATAATCCTGAGTGAAGTAGCCCAGAAAGACAATATGTTACATATTTGCTTGTATGTGGATATTAGCTGTTAAGTCTTCAGTAAGCAAAAGCTACAATTGATATAGCCACAGAAGTTAGATATAGAATAAGGGACTAGTGAGGGAGGGATGGATCTCCCTAGGAAGGGGAAATAGAATAGACAGTTATGCATGGATGTGGGGAGCAGGAAATGGATGCTCAGATGGGGAAAGAGAGGGAGGAGGGAGTGAGGGAGGGAGTACAGAGAGGGACAGCTAAAGTGACAGCTATTTGAGGAGTCATATGGAAACCTAATACAGTAGAAGCTTCTTAAAATGGCAATCTAAATGAAATTGCCAAATAATGGGGGAGATTGAGCTCCAACTGGACATCTCTCATTACCAAATGAAGCTTGCTGTTGGATGGTCTGTATGTCAAATTGCTCTGATTGGTCAATAAATAAAACACTGATTGGCCAGTGGCCAGGCAGGAAGTAGGTGGGACAAGGAGAGAGGAGAATTCTGGGAAGCGGAAGGCTGAAGGGAGAGACACTGCAGCCACCGCCAGGATAAGCAACATGTAAAGACGCTGGTAAGCACAGCACGTGGCAAGGTATAGATTTATAAAAATGGGTTAATTTAAGATATAAGAACAGTTAGCAAGAAGCCTGCCATGGCCATACAGTTTATAAGTAATACAAGCATCTGAGTGATTATTTTATAAGTGGATTGTGGGACTTCGGGGCTTGGGGAACCTGGAGAGAAGCCCTCCAGCAACAGAAGCTTCTAGTACAGGGAATGGATTATATCTAATTGAGTTGATGGCCAAAGGGGCCCCATGGGAAACCCTAAACAACCCAGGTTATTGTCCAGTCTATTGATTGTTCTCTACAAGCTGATGGTAAGGTCCCACTGCTGAAGACAACACCCACACAACTTGTTGAACACAGAGACGTGGAGCTGGTGCCTACCTAGAGTCTTCACCCCTTTGGACCAGTGTTTATGGTACTGGGAGGTAACCTGAACGCTACCAAAGGAGAAAGGTAAACCATGCTACAAACCCTTCTTTGATCTACAGGTATGATCTGGCTGCAAAAAATGTGTTAGTGCAACAGCTTGTGAAAGTAACTGACCAATATCTATTGGCTTGAAGACCCATTTCCATGAGATGGAACCCATCCCCAACACTGCTCAGGTGGCCAAGAACCTGAGACCAGATAAACAAGAGATCTGGGAGAAGACTGAATACCACAGCCATTGTGTAGAGACTGAGAGACCTTGGAAAACCCAGTTCTAAATAGGAGGCCTTTAACAAATTCTTCTACTCAGGGCTCAGGGAAGAGGAGGCAGTAAGACTGAGTCAGAGGGAATGGAGCACACCAAGGAAACAAGGCCTTCTAGACCCAGCAGCACTGACACACATGAATTCTCAGAGACTGTGGCAGCATGCACAGGATCTGGGCAGGACCTGCAGAGGGTCCCAGAGCTGAATGGAGAAATGGACACAAGCTCCCATCCAAAATCTAGAAATTATCTACAACTGATAACCACATGCAAATGAAGGATAAGTTCTCTCCAACAGAGTCTCACTGGGAATACAAGTCTCTTTAGGGCAGGCTCCGTGCCCAGCAGTAGATGACCAACACAAAATGAATTCAATGGCATCTTTGGATGCTCTTTGTCAGGGTCCCCCTACCAGGTCCTTTGTGTATATATTATGGCTTCCTGTTTTGTGTTTCTACAGGATTCCTTTGTGTACAAACATGTATGACTCTGCATCTATATGTGTTTCTTGTGCTTTTTCTTTGTTTTTCTTTTGCTTGTTTGTTTTGTCCTGTTCCAGTTTGTTTTTGTTTTACCTGTTATCATCATCATCATCATCATCATCATCATCATCATCACCATCATTATTTTTAGATGCCTGCTTGTTTTCTAATGAGAAGCTGAAAGGTTGTGGATTCAGATGGGGAGAATCTCAGGAGTTGAGGGACAGGAACCATAATCAGAATATATTGTATGAATAGCAGCAGCTCCAAGCCATGACTTACGGCTAGGGTGGACAGGACTCATCCAAGCATGCCTGGGGTTGGGCACCATTATGGTGAGTGAGTACAGGGTGGGAAGGTGAGAAAGAGACACAGAGAGAGGCAGAGAGGTTCATGGGCTGGGGAGAGAGGCAGATCTGAAGAAGTGATGGTAGTGAGGAACAGGCTGACATGAATGGCTTGCTTGCTACCCAAGTCCATGGTGATGTGTGGGCCAGGGCTGCAGCCAAGGGCATGTCTGGATTCATGGCCCTACTACAGCCAGGGTCTGTGTTGATGTCTGTAGTTCCTGATTCATTGACGGCCATGCCAATGCCATGGGTCTGGACCATCACCTAGGACCATGTTGATGTCTGAGGGCCATGCTGTTGTGGGGACCATGCCAATCTGGGTGGCCTAAACTACCACCTGGGGCCATAGTGACATATAAGTCCAGGCTGCTGCCTATGACCCTGTCTGGGTCCATGGCCCTACCACAGCCAGTGTCTTTATTAATGTCTGTGGCCCATGTTGCCATCAATTGCCATATGGATGCCCAGGATCTAGGTCCCAACCTGTGGCCATATGGGTACCCAAGGGCCCGTGCTGCCACCAGGGCCATGCTGATCTGAGTGGCCTACTCTGTCACCTGGGGCAATAGTGTTGTCTGAGCCAGGACTGCTGCCGATGGCCATGTCTGGGTCATGGCTTGGCCCTATAGTGGCCAGGGTCTGAGTTGGTATCTGTGGCTCCTGTTACCACTGAGGGCCGTGGAGTTGCCTGGGGTCTGGTCAGCCACCTGAGACCATATTAGTGTCCTAGGGCTATGCTGCTGCCAGGGTTATATGAATCTGGGTAGTCTGTGCTGCCACCGGGGGCATGGTGACATCCAGGCCTGAGCTGCTGCTCATACTAGATCTAACCCTGTTGTCCAGGGCACAGGTGAGTCACCCCTGAAGGCACAAGAGCAGGACAGCTGTCCCCTCCCTCTCTTGTATGCCCCCTACAGCAATCTGGGGAGAGGACCCTGCACCTCCCCTGGGCAAGACAGTGGAACTGTCCCTGGTGGTATGAGTGTGGGTGAGCCGGACCCGAGGACCTGAGAGCAGGAGAACTGGCCCTGTCCCTTGCTGCAGGCTGTGTTGGGTGGGTTGGCAGAGGCAGTGCTGGAGAGCTTGCCCCAGTGATGGTGGGGGGGGAGCTGGCAGGCTGACCAACCCAGCTACCACCCAGGTCCAGAACTAGTTGGTCCACCCCAATGTCCACCTCATCTACGAACTGTTGGAGCATGTGAAGGGGACGGACCTACAGATCCAAAACTGCAGGATCTCCATGACACAGGACAACAGGATATCCAAGAGGAGTCCCAGTGAGGGCCCATTATTGGTGATGTAGCAGAGGCCAGAGGCCTTGACCCAGACCAATGACTCATGGCAATGAACATTTGCAAATGAAGATAAATGGACTAAAGGGTAAACTGTGTGACTCACCAGGCCACACTACAGCTTCCACAATGAGATTCTCTCTCCTTTTTTGTTTTGTTTTTGTTTTTTTTTTCTTTTAAATTTTATTTTGTTTTGGGGGGAGTTTCCAGGGAGAAGATGGTGGGATCAGAATGCATAATGTGAAATCCACAAAGAATCAATAAAAGTTAAAAAAAGAATATATTGTATGAAAAAACTATTTTCAGTAAAAGAAAAATAGGAAAAGAAAAACCAGGCAAAAGAAATGCATAAAATGAAAAAAAAAAAAAAAACCAAAAACTCAAGTGCTAAAAAATGATGAATAAACTGGGAAAAGCTATCCAAAGATATGAGTGATATCTGAATGTCTCTAGTTTCAAGGACAAAGTGAAATAGGCCATTTTACAAAGCAGGTGAGAAACTCCAGAGTCCTGTCAGGAGAGACTGGCTCGGTTGGAGAGGCTCCCCGCTCTCAGCGAGAGGTTGCACCAAGAGCCCAGGGTGAGAACAGTGGCTAACGACAGACAGGCGCAGAAAATCTGCACCATGATTTCAGTAGGGCACAGAAAAAAAGAGTAGGACCCAGACAAGAGGTGTGCATGCATCGGTATCAGTAGCAGAAGGGTATGCTGGACAAACTCTCCTCTCAGCACTCAGCACTAGACTGGAACAGCTGTGGAACCCCATCTTAAGGAGACCCCTGCTGCATCAGTGGTCCAAGATCTGCTGCAAATCCTCAATCCTGGGAAACACAGACACAGAACTCTGAAGCCTTTTCAGATAACACTGCTAGACTGTGGGGAAGAAACTTCCTGTCAGAGCTGCACAGAATTTCAAGAAGGTGGAACCCAGCTGAACCACACTGGCTCCAAGTAGAGTGCTGGACATTGGAAAGCAGTGTACAGAGGCCAGGCCTACATTCACAACTTGATTCCTGAAGTTTTTTTTTAAGAGGTGTGACCAGCATCTTCCACTGAAAGGACCAGCGTCTGTAATTCTGTATTCTGAAGGAAAGGCTCAGAGGCAGAAAAACATTCCAATAAGACACCAAGGGCCAACTAGGGATGTGACCACCATTTGCAATCCAACATCACACAGGGGTGTAACAGGTTTCTGGAAACTAGGAAAGGGAATCTTTGGTCTTCCTCTGTTTATCTTTCCACTCATCCACAGTAACTAATATATTCATAACACAGAACCATCAGTGTCCTTTACTTCCTAAAATGATTGATATATAAGAGATGATTTTTTTACCTGATTTGATATATTACTATATATTCATAATGATTGTGTTTATAGACAGCATTCTGTTCTCAGAGGATTGGGGGATTGACTATGGTGCCCTGAATATAAGTCCAGCAAAGGGAAACAACACTTCAAGTATATTATAGTCTGGTCCCTCTTGAACATTGGAAATACTTACACAGAATTAATTTAAATAAAAATTCAACCAATGGCCTAACCCTAGATGCATAAGTCTCAATGCAAAAAGCTAACAGATAAACAACTAAAAAACCCACATTTGAAACAAGAAAAATCAAGGTAGCAATGACTTCTCCAAAAATTACCAATCTGACAGTAATGATCTCCAATAAATTTGACAAAGTAACAAGTAGTTCAAAAGAAAAATTATAGGTATGCTCAAAGAAACCAAAGAGGACCCAAGTCAACTTCTGAATGAATTCCAAGAAAACACAAAGAGTTGAATGGAGTAAGGGAGTCAAAGTGTGGTACAAAGACTGAACACAATGAAGTGATTATTGAAGAAAAAGCAAACTAAAACACTGGAAATGAAAATTCAATAAAACAAACAAAAGTCTCAGTAGAAAGCCTCAGAAATACAATGAATATTGTTGGGTCTTGAAGAGAAGAAAGAGGAATTGGAATACTCAGTCAATGTCAAAAATAAATAAATAAGAAGTTACAAATACAACGTTTGATCTCTATAGAACACTTTGAAAAGACCAAATGTACAAATTATAGGCATTGAAGGAGAAGAGTGTTCTTGCTAAAGTCTTAGAAAACATTTTCCAAAAAAAAAAAAAAAATAGAAGATATACTAGAGTTATTTAGAATATCAAAGTGGACATGGCCAGAAAAGACCTTTCTATGTCACATTAAAATCAAACCATTAAATACAATGAACAAAGAGAGTATATTGACATTTGCAAAAAAGCCATCATCAGAGAAGCTTCCTCCTGTAGTAGAAGAGAACAAATACAGAGACCCACATACATTATATAGAGTGAGAGACCTTGGGACACTCAGCCCTAAATGGGATGTCTCCATCAAATCACTTCCCCAGGTTGCTCAGGGAACCTGGTGGGAGAGGAGGCAGGAAGTGTGTAAGAGTCAGAGGGGACACCAGGAGAACAAGGCCCTCTGAATCAACATGAGCAAAGCTCATATGAACTCACAGCTACCGAAGCAGCATGCACAGAGCTTACACAGGTCTGCACCAGGTCCTCTGCATGTATATTACAGCTTTCAGCTGAATATTTGCATGGGATTCCTGAGTGTGTAAATGAGTCAGCCTTTGATTCTTGTGCCTGCTCTTGTTTTCCTTTCCCTCTGTTGGCTTGTCTTGTCAAACTTCAATGTGATAGTTTTTATTTTATTTTATTTAGTTATGTTTTAAAAAATTAATGAATGAATGAAAATCTAGTCACTAGGGTAAAAGTTAACAACATAACTGCCATTTATACCTGCTTGGAGAGGGAAAATCAGTTTTCTCCAATGGAGTGACACTGGGCATACCAACCACTCCAGGACAGGCCTCATGTTCAGGAGTAGTTGACCAATATATAATGAACTCCACATTTTGTGTGTGTGTGTGTGTGTGTGTGTGTGTGTGTGTGTATGTGTGTATGTGTGTGTGTGCACAAGTGTGCTTTGTGATATTTCATCTTGTTTTCTTGTTTTTTGGGGGTTTGTTGTTGTATTGGGTTTTTGTTCTTTGAGGAATAACTTAAAGTTGGGTGCATAGAGAGGGGAAGAAGATCTGGAAGGACTGGGGGAGGGGAAGAATATGATCAAAAACGTTTAAAGTTAAAAACTGTTTCAACAACAAAAAAAGAGAGAAACAGAGTTGGTTCTTTGGAAGACAGACAAAAACCTTAATCAAATCAACCAAAGGCAAGAGAGAAAACCCAATTAATAAAATTAGAAATGAAAAGGAAGACATTGCAGCAAATATCATTGATATTCAGGAAAGCATGATATCTTAAAATTTGTAATCCACTAAACTGGAAAACTGAAATGAAAGGGATGACTTTCTAGATGCATGTGACCTACCAAAATCAAAGAAGGGACACACAGCTTTAACTGCTCTGTACCAAGCACTGAGATAGAAGCAATGATTTAAACTCCACCTCCCCCCAACTACTTCTCCCTCCCCAGCTGATTGCCGCCATTCTTCTTCTCAGGGTGGAACCTTGAAAAATTTTACCGGTCACATTGGCATGTCAACTGGTGGTGTCATTATGTAAATCTTACTTATGCGGCCATTTTGTTGATATTTCACGGGTTCAGCCTCCTCGTCATAGGTAGAAGATGCTATCTAGCATCAGGCATCCTAGTCCTTAATCTTTCCTCCTGCCTTTGATTTTTCCAGATCCATAGATGTAAGGGTTAGACTGTAGATGTATCAATAGGAGCTGGGCACCCCATAGTCACTTGGTGTTTTTTGTTGTTGTTGTTGTTTTTGCATTTTATGGATCTTTGGAATAGTCTCTATATGTTGCAAAAAGAGGCTTCTTTGATGAGCAGTGAGAGCTTCCCTTACTTGTTGGTGAGGTACAATCCCAAGTGGTCAGCCCTGAAGGGCTCTAGCTGGCCTAGGCTTGGCAAACATGGCGCTGGCAGGCCTTGCCCTTCCCCCTTCCCTCTCCCTTGTAAACCATAGATTACATCCCTAAATCTAGCCACCAAGGTCTATTCCCTTATTTAAACTCTTTCTTATGCCAGATTCATTCCTGAGGCTGACTACCCAGGTCCAGCTATCAAAGTATTGAAGTTGAGCAATCAGAAGCCCACTTTGGTTCACTTAATTAACATGCCCCATCAGATTATGCCACCACATCCTACCCATTCTAACACAGACCTTCCCTTCTTTCCTTTAAAAATTATACCTGAAAGGTCATTAGCTGCTGTTTTCTGCTTGAGTCAGGAATCATCCACATTTTAAAGAAATTCTTCTCTCATATATTACTTCCCAACCACAGTTTCCCCTCCCTCCCCTCCCCCCAGCCTCTACCTCCACCTCCCCTTCCTTCTAGAAAAGAGCAGGCCTCCCAGGGACATAAACATGGCCTAGCAAGCTACAGTAAGACTGGACATATCACATCAAGGCTAGATGAGGGAATCCAGCAGGAGGAAGAGGGTCCCACAAGTAGACGAAAGAGTCTAAGACAGCCCCCACTCCCTCTGATAGAAATCCCACAAGAACAGCAAGCTACGCAGGTATAATATGTGTAGAAGGCCTATGCTACAGTCCAAAGACCCGGAGAGGCTAAGTAACAAGGAGGGCTTTTGGAGGGGACACAAATATATCCCTGGGAATGGGAAATAGAACAGATTTCACAGGTGGACTTGGGGCTGGTGTGGCTGGGAACAGGAGGGATCAGGTGGGGCAGGGAGGAGGGAGAAAATACTGGCATTGGGGGCATTTCAGGATCTCTCTGTGAAAATAGGTGTTTGAGTGTGGTTTGTGTCTAATCAGGGATCTGGGAGGGAGTCTCGACTGTGTGCGGGTCCCTTTAGGACCTAAATACATATATGTATGAGAGACACTCAGTAGGTTTTTTTTTTGTGTGTGTGTGCGCATGTGTGAGTGTGTGTGTATTTAATAATCATTTAAAAAGAAGAGTTGGTGGGCTGTCCAACCTACAACTACCCAGGCACAGGGTTATGAGTTGGCCCACCCCCAACATCTACTTCATCCATGATCTGCTGGAGCACGTGAAGGGACCAGTTCTGCAGACTTAAAGCTGCAGGATCTCCACAACACAGGACAACAGCAGGACAGCCAAGAGGAGTCCCAATGAGGGCCTAGTGTTGATGGTGTGGCAGAGACCAGAGGCCTCGAACCCGACCAGTGACTCTTTGCAATGAACACCTGCAAGTAAAGATGCCTGGACAAAAGGGTCACTGTGTGACTGTGTCACACTACAGCTTCCATGATGAGTTGATTTTTCCTTTTCATTTTTTTCTTTCTTCTTTTTCTTTTCTCTTAAATTTTATTTTATTTTTTTGGGGGAGGTTGCAAGGGCAGAAGGCGGGTGTGGAGGGACAGGCAAATGAATGGGATGGAGATGCATGATGTGAAAGACACAAAGAATAAAAGAAGTTAAAAAAATAAAAAGAAGAGAAGCCAGAAGAGGGAGTGTGGGGGTGAAGAAAGAACTGGAAGGTGGAGAGTGAGGGGTGGGAATGACACATATATTACTCACATATGAAATTCTCAAAAAATAGAAAATGTAAATGCAAAAAACTCCCAACTGAAAAACACCTTGGCTCAGAAATGTATTGTTGAATTCCATCAGATCTTTAAAGAACTAACATGTGTTTCTAGAACTATTCCATATAAAAAGTAAGAAACATAGCCAATACCTTTTAAGTTTTGATTTTTAAAATGTCTTATGAATTCTTTGAGAATTTCATATAATGTATTTTGCTCATATTCATCCACTCCCCCAACTCCTCCAAAACCCACCCATACTTCATTACATACCCAACTCTGTGTACCCATTAAAAACAACTACAACACAAACAAACCCATGGAAGCCGATCTGTGCTGCCCATATACTCTTGGGTGTGTGGCCACACACTGGAGCATGGTCAACCAAACTCTTAATGAATACAGTGTTACCCTTACACCAAAAGGACATGAAGAAACAACAAAAACAGAAAAAAATTATAGACAAACCTCTTGATGAACTCAGATGCAGAATTTCTCAATAAAGAACTTGCAAAATGAACTCAAGAACATATAAAAAAGATCATGTGTCGGGCAGTGGTGGCACACGCCTTTAGTCCCAGTAATCGGGAGGTAGAGCCAGGCGGATCTCTGTGAGTTCGAGGCCAGTCTGGTCTACAGAGCGAGATCCAGGACAGGCACCAAAACTACACAGAGAAACCCTGTCTCAAAAAATCAGAAATCAATCAATCAATCAATCAATCAATCATGTACTGTGGTCAAGTTGGTGTCATTCTGGAGACACAGGGTTTAACTTGCACACATCCATGAATGTAGTATATCACAACAGAAATCACATGATCACTCCAATAGATGGAGAAAAACCTTTTGACAAAATCCAACATCTCTCAATGACAAAAGCCTTGAAAAGACAAGGAGTAAACACACACACACACACACACACACACACACACACACACACACACACACACCAGCACATTCTACTGTGTCTACCCCCTGAATGGCCTCAGCTTTGATTGTCAAGAGAGCCCACAATAGGATCCAGTTTCCTCAGAGGGCAGAGTGGAAGTTGTCGAAAGCTTGCAGTCACTAGGAAGAGAACAGAAAGCAGGTATATGCCCTGTTTGCAGCCATCACATACTGCAATACACCAATTCGGGGAGAATGGTTAAAAGCAGCAAATGAGGAAACTGAGAAAATTGCTTTGATCCCAATATATCCAACACGATTTAATATCTTACTGTGAATTTTAGATCAGCAGAATAGTTGTCTATAAATAAGAACATGTCATATGTGGCAGGCAGACCTCTAAGTAGCCCTAAGATTTCTGCTCCCTGTGCACCTGGTAAAACCCTCTCCCCTTGAGGGTAGATAGTGCCTCCTGCGAGTCTACATGATTAGGTTACAATCCATGGCCAAATGAAGAGACTTTGGGGAAGTCAGCTCTTGATTACAGGTTGATCAAAGTGTTGTCTTGGGTTATCTTGACCTAACTGGGTGACTTCCTTACGGAGGCTTTAATGGTCAGATAAAGCAGAAAAGGGTGGAACATACAAAGGAGAGGGAGACAGGGGGAGTCTCTGGCTGGCCTTTCACAGTAAGCAGAGAGTATGCATATCTGTGTCTATCTGTCTGTCTGTCTGTCCATCTAGTTTGAAAAGGGCTAGATGGCAAGGACCAGCACAGGACAGTCTTCCTGGTGGCCTTTGATAAAACCAGTTCTTACTTCTAATTCTCAGTAACTCTAGAATGTTCTAGAAGGCAGCATCCTGAGATAAGGAAGGGCGTGGTAAGAACAGCTCTGGCTGTGTTGTTCTATAGCAAATACACTTCAGCACTTTAGTAAATCCACAGAAGGCAGATTCTAGAGTCCCTCAGCTCTTGAGACCATGTGAGACTGTATCTGCCATGGCCCCTGAGGGACTGACCACCTTGCCATGAATCCTGGGCTTCTGCTGTCCCTCGCTGTATGTGTATCTGCAAGTGGCAAGTTTGCTTCATGAGATGCCGTGTGTCTGCTGTGTCACCAGTGCTGGCAGGGGATTAGTGCACAGGGCACTTGTTACACACCTAGGCCTCTCAGGCAGTCTCTATGGGTTCAGTGTTGGAACCCAGACCGGGCCTGCCCATATGCATCTGTGTGTCTCTTCCTTCATAGCTGACTCTGTGTGTACTCACCAGGCCTTCAGACTCCAAGCTATCAGGGGTTACTGGTAAAATATCCTGCATGATGCATGTACATTAAATAAATAAGCCCCTTTCCCCCATCCCCCTACATCCTCAAGGTCATGTGTTCCTTCCTTGAAATGTAAGAACTCCTTTCACTCCCTTCTGTTTAGAAATCAGAGACAAACTGACTACATTCATGCACTAAAGACTGCTCATCAACCATGTGGCATAGAACCTTTCCATTCTTCTGAAACTGAAGAAGGGACCCCCACTCTGCCCTGCAGACCTAACTTCTCCTCAGAGCCCCCAACATGGTGTCTTTCTGTAGCATAAACAACTCTCCTACCAAAGGCCTACCTGCCCCTGTGTTCCTCAAGAATCCCAGGCTTGAGGCCTTTCATCCAGTTTCCCCAGACAACAGCATGTACAGAAGTCACCCAACAAAAGGGCAGAGTTGTATTTACAAGCTTAAATATCTTTTCTAGACAGAGCTGCAGATGAGGACACAGCCACCTGACCCCAGGACTTCAGCCTGAAGAGATTAAAGAACTCTCAGGCCCAGTTAAAAAGTACCAGACTTCTGACCCACAGAAACTATGAGATGATAAGCTTATCGTTTCAGACTGCTAAACATGGGAGTAATTTGTTTTTATGTACTAATAGAAATTGGTACAGTGTTCTTTTGCAAAAGGACATTCAAATAGGAATTATGCCCATTCACTTCCCATTCCTATTCTGGGAATGTCCAGGATGCTTGCTCACCGTCAAAGGTTGGTGAGATCATGTGCTGTGGAGCCGTCACTCATTTGTTCTGACAATGCTGAGCACCATACCTCAAATTCATGTATGATGTAACAGGTAATTTCCACACACTTTAAAGGAAGGTGCCATTTTGCTTATCGCCCACCGAGGCACTTTACGGAAGAAAATGAAAGGAGACAATCCTTTATGCCAAAGCCAGGGGAATTCTTGTCATGAGTCCCTGTAATTCCTCACGATACCACTGGAGCACACTGCAGCCCAGGGCCTCTTATAACCTCCTCTCTGGACATCACTGTTCCTTCAATGTACTTCTGTGACCACAATGCTTTGCTCCATGTCTGCCTTTCTTATGTCCCTGCGAGTTTCTATGTAGGCTAATGACCTTGTGTTCCTTCTTCTGTTAGTCTTGGGTATCAATAGTACCATCTGGCACACAATAAGTTCTCAATAAATGTTTACTAAATGAACAATTATAATGCTTGAGAGAACCCGTATGGAAAATAGTTAACCATGGAATCATCTCCTCTATGTTTCTTGACTATGGATGCCATGTGACCAGCTGCTTCAAGTTCCTGCTACCATGACATCTCTACCAGAAAAAATCCTTTCCTTCTCAGGTCACTTTTTTTTTTTTTTTTGGTTTTTCGAGACAGGGTTTCTCTATGTAGCTTTGCGCCTTTCCTGGAACTCACTTGTACCCAGCTGCCTCAAACTCACAGAGACCCACCTGCCTCTGCCTCCCAAGGGCTGGGATTAAAGGCGTGCGCCACCACCGCCCGGCCTTCAGGTCACTTTTATCATGATATATATTTTTTTTCACAGCAATGGACAAGTAACTAAGCAGGAAGATTGGTACTGAGAACTGAGGTCATTGCTTTGGTAAACCTGACCATAGGGTGGTTCTTAGGTCTATGGAGCTTGTTGGTGAGTGGAATATGGAAGGGTTTGGAATTGTAGGCCAAGCCCTTGAACACTACAAGCAGAGCTTAATGGGCCATTCTGGCAGGAGCTTGGAAGAATTCTGAAAGAAATGGTCAGTAGAGGCAGGCTCATGAGGCTTCAGAGACAAAACAAAAGAGCTCTACCTGGAACTGGGCAGGAGGTCATTTAACGAGCTCTTTTGACCAAGAACCTGGCTTCATTCTGCTCTTGAATTTAAAGATCACAGATTAATTTGTTTGGCAGAGGAAATTTCAAGACAAGAGTGCCTTAGAGTTGTGTCGCAGTGACTTTTTATTACACACATCTAGCCACAATGAAAATGATGAAGAAGTCAGGCATAAAGACACAGACATGTGCAGTCTTTTGAGAAGGAAAAGAGCTTGAAGAAATTAAACTTTGCTGCCAAGGCATGTGCTGCAAAGGAGGCTGTACTCATCAAAGAGAAACCTGGTGCTTTGTACTGGGACAAACTTTGATATGAAACCACTCCATCTAGGTGTGAGCAGGCCAAAATGGATGAGATATCCACCCTATGTGTGATTTGTCTTTGCCTCAAAGATTCAGATGCTACTCTTGTGCCCATGGCTCTGCATCCAGAGGGCAAGCTGAACAGAGGTGTCACACCCATCTACTGTCTTTCTGCTAATGTGACACCCTGGCCAATCTGCATGGTGAAGGAAGAATGCTGTTAGAGTCTATTTCTCCAACATGTTCTCTCCCCAAAGTCATGATCTCTCCACACAATTACTCATCCTTCCCTTCTTTGCAAGGCACAAAGGTAGCAATGGCCTTGTTGGGCTATTTACAGGCACGGCATTATCCGTTGGTGTCCTTAACCTCTGCACATTGCTTGGCAAATATTTCCATTATGGAATCCTACCATCTCATTAGACTTCTTTCACGCTAGCATCTTGATTATCCATGTCCACCCTCTAGATCTTCCTCTTATCCTTTTCTGAAACACAGATGTATGGCAATGCTTATTGTGTCTTGGCCAAGAGCTGAGTTCCACTTCCTAACAACATGTTGCTGACTGAAGCTCTCAGCAGAATACTTTCTCTGCTGTCTGCTAAGATGTCAGATCTATGAGGCTTCCATCCCGTCTCTGTTGGAACAGGTTACCTAGGAGTCCCTCCAACAGCCAGGCCTCTGGAAGCGGAGGTTCTACATGGGAAAGGCTGGCTGAATGCCAAGTCAGAATCAGAAGGCCTTCTGTTCCACTTCTATCGGGGGCAGCAGGAACCACTGCTGGCGACATGCCCTTAGTGCACGCTGGTAGTGAAGCCCCTGGAGGTGCTTGGGAAGAACATACTCCTTCCCATAGATATCTGAGAAGCCCTTTGATTTCAATTTTGCAGTTATTTATAATGCAAGGGATGATGCTGAAAAGGTATTGCCTTGTCTCAGGAAGAACCTACATCTGTCTAGACATCTGCTTTGAGTCAATCATTGTATCAGTTGAAAGGTCAAAGAGGACACATTTGGCATCCTCCCTGGCATTGTAGGGTCATGAGCTAGTGCTGGACACAAGGAGGCTCAAGTCACTTCTGTGTTTCCTCCTCTGGGAGGCCAGAGAGACTGGGGGAGGTGAGAAGAGTGACAACTGTCTGTTTTCTCAGAGTTCCTCATGGCCACCAGGGCAGTCAGCTTTGCAGAGGGGAAGCTGAAGTTCTGGGTACAGGACTTGCCCATGTGCATAGGAAGCGGCAGGCCTCCTATTTCTCTTCTAACTCAATCATACTGCCTACCCCTTCAGCTCCCATGGGGATGAGGGATGGGGGCAGACCAAGGCCAAGCAGCACGGTGCTTATATCTAGGGAAAGTCTGGGATTCAGGAGAAGGGAAACGACCTGGGAGGCCCCAGCACACCTGCTCACTGGCCCCACACAAGACCAGTGCTCAGTGACAGAGGACAACACTCTCTAGAGCAGGGTTGGTACAAATGGAGAATTATGACGGCAAATCCCGAGAACCCTGGTCTTCCTCCTGCTCACCGAGGAAAGAGGAGGCCAGGCTGTGGCATAGGGGTCAGGTGAGTGTGGAGGAACAGGATCTGTGGGCAGTAGACACTCACCTGCCTGCTCCAGAGCTACCATGGTGGCCTGCTCGATCAGGTCCCGTTCGATAAAGCTCCTGAAGTCCTCGCTGTACACGCTCAGGTCCGGCAGCTGGAAGGTGTAGATGGGCATCTCCAGTGGGAACTGCTCATTGTTACATTCATTTGCCACGTGGGATCGGGCCAGGGAGACGATGGCTGAGCTGGCGTGGGAAATCCCCCGGGAAAGGCGCTTCTCTGCTGATGAGAAGAAAGGACAGCCACAGGGACCACGTCACTGTCAATGTGGCTCTGAGAGTGAATGCAGCCATGCTTGAACACTCACACAAAGCACACCTAACACATATGCAAACACATATTAGTACATGCAGATGTAAATAAATACATACCCATACACTATGAACATACATACAACACACATATTCCCCCACCTACACACATGTAATACACTTATGTAAACATTATAAACGCACATATATACAAATATGCCCATATAGATAGATGCAAATGTATGTATATATTGTACAGTGCAAACACACACCTACATGTAAATACACACACTGCACACATTTGTGCACACAGTATACAGAACTATCAATAAGTATGTCTTTAATACATACACATGACACTTCTATTATTTTTTAAGTTTTAGATTAGATTTATTCATTTTATTTTATGTATGTTTTCTTTGAATGTACGTATGTGTACTATGTGTATGTCTGGCAACTGAGGAAGCCAGAAGAGTGCACTGGATTCCCTGAAGCTGGAGTATGGATGGTTGTGAACCACCATGTGTGTGCTGGGAATCAAACTTGTATCCTCTACAGGAGCAACAAGTGCTCTTAACTGCTGAGCCATCTCTACAACCCCAACATGACACTTTTAGACAATACACTTATTTCCATACATATATACACAGGCACACATCATATAGTTTACATATATATGCCCATATAAATACATACATATACACATACACAGTGTAAAGATGTACTAGATGCTACAAATATGGACACATAAATCCCCAAACATATACTCATGCACATGTACTATACACTATGTACATGTTATATGCATATGAACATGGATGTATATGCATACACTACATACACTATATAATATTTACACAGAAAGTATGTAACATGAACACACAGGACACACTACACACACAGGTACAGCTATGTGCCCACTATTCTATACACAGATAGGAACACGTATGCTTGCCACACTCATGCACACACACTCATATCCTTCCCACATCAGCCTTTCTATCTCCCAAGACCCTTCCACCTTGTAGGCCTGCCTGCTGCTGGAGTAAACCTGGTGTGTGGCCCTGCTTCAGCTGAGCCACGGAACCACGGAACCACGGAGAGGGGTGCCGCCAGTGTGCTGACAGGAGCAGTAGCGCTTGCTTTTGCTCCACTCCTTGGAGCCTTCCTCTCTCGGCAGTGAGTGGAACCTAGGAGACCATCTTTGTCTTCATGCATTGACAGATTTAAAGCAAGGAGCATCCTTCTCAGGCTGCTCTGCTGTGGCTCAGGCTTTCAGACATGGACTACCTTATTCTTGCTTCTCAGATGAGCATTTCCCATGTGGACATCCTGGGGACACACGGATGGAGGCCATGCATGCTTCCTGGCCATCTGCATGCTCTTTTGCCCCAGCACTCTCTGGTATGGTGGCCTACTCTAATTTATTCTTTGTGGGCTTTCTGCTCAAAGAATGAGAAACACAGGGGAAGAGGTCTCTAAAGTATGGCCTGTTACCCTGTTAGAACTTGGGGAAACTGAGGATAACGCATTTGTTCTCTTGTTGCAGTGAAACATAGCAAAAAAAACAAAACAAAACAAAACAAAAAACTCTACTGTTTAATAGGCACCATCAATGGAAACTAGAAGTCTATTTCCGTATAGCACCAAGGCTGGCTTTGAATTTAACACCCTCCTGTCTCAGCCTTAAGTGCAGGGATTACAGGTGCGCACTGTCCCTAAACAACAATTCTGGAGCATATGAAGTAGGAATAGTCACTGCAAAGTCAGTGTTTGTGGCATGCGACTTCTCACAGCAAAGTCCTCTTATTCGGCTCAGGGAAGGGGACCCTTGGTGTCTGAGTGTGACTATGATCAAGACCCTATGGCAAATCCCTGAGTACACGCACATGAGCCCCAAGGTTGCTCATCTCATTTCAGGGGAGCATCCCTGCTGCATAGAAAACTGCAGCCACTGTCTTCCTCAGAGCAAGACTTCCTACATAGCCTCATTTGTACATCAGTGGCAAGAGATGGCATTAATGCAATTTTGTCAAAACATACTGGCAAGCAGAGGTTTACCTTGACGACCTCATAAATTTTCCCCATTCAAATGAACAGAAAAGTATAGAGGTTGCACATTTCAGAATGAATGGCTTCGATTCACTTCAATTTCATTCTGACACAATATGATTAGGTTATGTTATATTTTGAGGAAAGGCAAAAAAGAAAAAAAAAAAAAGAAAGAAATGAAGCCACAGAGGCCATCTGGAATAAGAGAGATGGAATGGGAGGGCTGGGTTGTCTGTCACTGGGAGATGTCCCCACTGCTCCCCGCACGCAGCTCAAATCCTTGAGAGCATTAGCCAAGTGCTCCCATACCAACAGGCACCGCCTCCCCTCCTTCCTCCAACATGCCAATACCTAGACAATGGCCACAATAGGTTCTTCATAAACAAGCCATTTCTATAACGGCGGTTCTGGAAGTTTCCCTGAGGTGATAGCCAACTGTAGGGACGGGGAAGTGCTAAAATATTGAAAGCCCAGCACAGTAATCCTAATACCGGATGCACGTCCAAAGAAAAGAGAATCTGTGTGAGGTATCTGCTCTCCTGCCTGCACAACAGTGAAGAAACAGAACCAACACAAGCATCTGCCAGCAGAATGGAAAAATGAGCACATATATAGAAGGGAATAGTGTTTACTAATAAAAACAATGAAAAAAACTGTGTCATTTATGACAGCATGGATGAGCCTAAGGAACCTACGTTAAGTGAAATAAGCCAGGCAGATCCACAGATTGAGCCCACGGGCAGAAGCAAAATCAAGTGATGATGCGGAGCTACAGCGGGAGTGTGAGCAAAGAGTTGGGGTAGGAGTGAGAGCGGAAACTGAGATCAGTGATTGGCTACAAAACTGCAGTTGGATATGGGGAATAAATCATAATGCTTCATAGCATAGCAGTGAGCACAGTTCATAATTTACTTCTCTTTCCAAGTTGCCAGAAGAAAACGTTTTGAATGTCTTCAGCAGAAACAATAACTGGGATGATAGATGTGCTAGCCCTCATAGGGTTATTACACACTGTTCATATATATTTAAATATCCACAGCACCCTATGACTATGTACAACTATTACGTGTCAACCACAAAGATAAGATCTCAAGGCTGGTCACCTGGCAGTCCTTTCACACTCAGCTAGAGCACCAGCTAGAGCCCACACTGCCTGCTTTTAGCCGAAAATATTTTGGTCTGAGGTGCTGATAATCATAGTACTAGGTGCTCACAGGGAAACTGAGGAAACATCTGAGGAAGGCAGGCACATATAAGAAAGTAAACAAAGTACTTGTGTCACAGGAATCAAGCCAAATGGGCTGAATTTATAAATGAGCCCAGCAAACACGTCTAGAGAAATATAGAGGATACTGTGAAATACTAATAACACTAAGAAATGATTTGGAATGGAAGTGCAAGTGCTGACCCAATAAATGCACAGGAAAAAGAAGCAGGTCAGAGTGCCAGGGCAAGTGTGTCTTAGAAGCCGAGAAGAGGGGCTTCAAGAAGACAGCTGAGGAAGTTTATGAAGAATTCATGGGAATGAATGAGAACTGTCGAGCATTGTTCCACTAACAAAATTTCAGTAGGTCATGCAAACCTTTTCAGGCACTTAAGGTTTAAGACGTTCTCTGCAAATACTAGGGTTGAAGGCAGTTTTTGAGGAAACGTTCTTTTTGAAAGAAGCAAATGAATGTAGCCACGTGTCTCTTTAATGGACAGATGCCTTCTGAGAAATACGTCCCTGTGTGACTTCACACAGTGGCCTCCCACAGACCTGTGTGGCCCAGCCCAGGCTTTCAATGTGGCCTCTTTATGCCACTGAGAGGCAAGGTAAACGCTGAGGCCGCAGCCAGCAGAACCTGGCAGACTCTTTCACAGTCAAGCGTCTTGTCAGAAGTTCACACTAAAATAACAGTGAAAAGCACAGTGTAGGAAATATGTAAACACATACTCGATGACACTCACACTGACATCAATTATTTACTACCATTATTTATTATCAGCATGCTAATACTCTAGATGATGTGCGGCACTGTTACATAACTGGTAGTGCAGGTCTGTTCTCACCAGCATCAACCAAATCCTGAGTGATGCGCGACGGCATTGTAGCGGGTGAGATTCAGCTTCCTTATGATCTTGTGGGGTAAGCGTGGTAGCTGCATGACTTTAAATGTGAACAAGTAGAGAAGCTGACTTCTGCCTAAATAAACACAGGCCACCAAAAGAGCACCAACGTGACTGGGGCACGGCAGTAGGAGGGGTCAGGAGCACGTGACACAGTTCTCGGGGCGAGACAGCGTACTTCTAAGGTTTCAGAAAGAAAACCTAGACACGGGCTTTAAAAGGAGAGTGGAAATGACAGATGAGTAAAAGTGGAACACAGAATTTTAAATAGAAAAATCTAATCAGTCAGAGAAGAAAAATGAAAACAAAAAAGCTTGATTAAAATGTGCAATGTACAGTATTTTTATACAGCTATAGTGTGTACACTATACACAGTATAGGTATAGATATGAGATAATTAAAGTAAACTAAATGGATTAACTTCTCTACTTAAGAAAAAGATTGCTTTGGATGATGAAATAAAATATGATGGCCAAATTGCCTTCAAGAATCACACTTGGAATTGGAGCTGTAATTCTAGTATAGATGAGGCCCAAGTAACACCCACCCACCCACCCAACCTATATTCAATGCTGAGAGCAGGAGAAATAATCTTCCCCAGGAATAAGCTCCATAGTTTGGGTTATCCAATACCAAGTGGTCAGCCCTGATACCATATACATATGACTAATACTAAGCAGACTCAGCAGGCTGTGTTTGTGTATGTACATGTGTGCGTGTATATGTGTGTGTTTGTGTAACAATAATAATTAAAGAAAAAGAGGTCACGAACTTGAAGGGAATGAGGAGAGGAATGGGAGAGGTTAGAAGGAGGAGGGAAATGATATAATTATATTTTAATTAAAATTGTAAATAACAAGAAATCATTACATCTAAATATAAACAAGACATGAAATGCTCTTAGATGTTATGATTTCTCTGTGGCAAAAACTCGGGGTCGTCTTCTCAGAACAATTAGCTTTAACAAGACACTGTATGTATGTGGCTGCCCAGATGACAGGTAAGTGCAGAATGGTTTGCTTTCTCTTGTGTCTAGTCTTAGCAGAATTCAAATATGTGGAGAGGCATACCCAACAACATTGGATCCAAGGAACATGGAGCCAATTAAAGAGAAGACAGGACCCCATTGGGTCATAAATAGAATTGCAGTAAGGCTTACATGGAAGCATAAACACAGAAAAGCAGTGGAAACTTCTGACAAGGCAGTGAGGGAGTTTGCCTTAGAGAGTGACTTATAGGAAGCCGACAGAGCCAAGGGTAACAGCTAGACAGCGGCATGCTAGACCCACAGGGACCACAGACAGATCTGGGACAGCTGGGACTTTACAGTATGGTCCAGTTGACATTTAGTCCAGAGGGGAAAAAGGCAATCTGATCAATATGCAGGGAGGAAGCACTCTATAAGACAGCAGCCTAGAGCCTTTGCTATTGTTTATAAGAATTTCCAACTGTGGAAACACCTGAAGACTAAACTGACAAACAATAGGAAAAAGGCTTACTAATCCTGTATTTTATTTCCAAATCTAGAGAAGAGCTCATAGGCTGGGGCATTAATACTGTAAACACTTCTGTATGGCAAAGTCCTTTGAACACAAAGTCCTAAGGCAGATGACACAGTGGGATTTACACAAGGGTGTGGGTAGAATCGTGGGCCGATTCTACAAACGGATAAAGAAAAGCACACTGATTGAAAAATGAACCTTATGAGGAACCAGGCATGCAGTAGGGGAGAAGGCCAATGGACAAGCAAACCACAAGGTGAAAGTTAAGACAAGATTCCAGTTTTCACCTTTCCAAATGCCAGCAAGGCAAAGCCATAGCACCAACACACAAAGCGGGCAGGGGTAGAGGAAGCACCGGGTTTGCACTCAGTGAGCAGAGATGTGATCGGGGAGCTGATGGCAGGAAGCAAGCCACAGCAAGCCACAGCAAGCCACAGAAAGCTCATCACACGGCACTATCCTGTAGAGAGGGAAGCACTGGCCTGAGATTCATAGGACTAAGCATTTCTTTAAAGAGTTATTTATTTATTTATTTTTTATTGTGTATGAGTGTTTTGCCTGCATGTATGTATGTGCACCACCTGAATCCCAGTGCTCTACAAGACTAGAAGAGTGCATCAGAGCCCCTGGAATTAGAGATAGTTGTCAGCTGCCAGGTGGGTTCTGGGAATCGAACTTAGGTCCTCTGGGAGAACAGCTAATGCTCTTATTCACTGAGCCTTTCAGACCTATGTCACAACATTTATTATAGGTGTGTGTGTGTGTGTGTGTGTGTGTGTGTGTGTGTGTGTGTAAGACAGACAAATGGCAACAACACAAATCCAAGACAACCCAGGATGGCTATTCATACAGAAGGTCTAAATACATCGAGTAACAAAACGTAGCAAAAAGAGAAAGAACTAGTGCTTATTGCCTGGTAAAGGAAGCAGTTTGTGAGCCGAGTGTCTCCCTGACTATTAGTTTGCATCTGGAACAAGTTTATCAGGAGAAGGAGGTAGATTTGGCCGATCAGTGGTTAAAGACAGTGAGAGCTGGGAGGTGGGACAAAAAGCCTTTCAAGTACCCTTTTTAAAATCACTGTTACAAGTGTATCTTAGTCCGATGATAAAGAAGAACAGTAAAGAAGGAACACAGGGAACAATGATCGTGCTAGTGAATGACTTAGAGACTAAGCTGCCAGAAGTAACTGGAGGACCAGAGATATCTGTCAGGAAAAGCAGGACTCCCCAGCGTACGGCCTGGCTCTAAAGGCTTCAGTCACACTCTCCTGCTTTCTAGGGGAGACGTGGAGCCACAGATTCATGTTGCCTTCAGCCAGCCTGCTGTGAGGAGCAAGGCCTTGGGAGATCAGTTTGGCTCAGCTTGGTGGTGTTGACCACACTGTTCTCCACATCTGCAAGCCCCCAAGCCGGTTGGTACCTTGGGCAATCTCGTCCTGTCTCTGCAGGCAGGGACGCTCCACCTTGTGCCCAGGCTGGGGCAGTTCTCGCTCGGGCTGCTTGGCACACCTCCCTTCATTGAACACATGTGGCAGGTTGGCTGTGTGCCCCTGTCGGAGCTGCTCATAGTCACTCAGCGCAGCTGTCAGGTCCCAGTTTTTGCCTGTGGATAGAAATGACAAGACGTTATAGCAGAAGTGGGAGGATCCCGGCTGGCCTGGAGGAAAGGATGCTGACGAGCAGTGTCTGGAAGGAGACTCTGACACCCATAGTGGACCACCTGAACTAGGTGATCACAGCTCCTCTCATCACCTTTCATTAACACGGACACACACACACCTGTAAACACTGCGCCTCTAATGACCATCCAAGCGTAGCACTTAGGACTGTGCCAGGGGAGGAAATCCAGGCCACACGGCACTGGTTCTGGACACATAAGACGGAGCTGGGGAGCCTTACAGGCCAGGTTTCAGAAACAGCATGGCCGAACTTTCGAGCTCTTGGCACACAACTCATGGACATGTCGACTTTGGAGATTGCTGCACTGGAATGAAACTGATCACCCTCTGAAGGGCTTATGAATTTCCTAATCTCTCACCCATAATATCTATCCTTCCCAGAGACCGAGCCCTCTTCTTTCCCCCCATACTCTTACTTACCATTCATAACTCCTGGGAAAGAAGTGAAGTCAGGAACAGGCCCCCTGCAGCTTAAGCTACTACACAGCCACCATCTGGTAAAACTTTCACACATACTTGGAAGGCTGCCCAGATCACAACCCCATTAGGTCCTAGGTGAACGGAACTGTTCTTTGTCCTTAACCTTGATGATTTCATCTTGGTCTCGAGTAACAAAGCACAAAATGCAAAAAGAACAAAAAGAACTCCCAGATTCCCCCAGCCTTACATAGGAAAAGCAGAAGTGCAGCTTGAGATATTTCTCTTATTTTCAGCTGCAACCCTGTGAGTGCTACAGCTTGTTCAGCCTGCACACAGAGATGATGCACACCCCAGCTGAGCCAGGCCTGGATGCCCTCTTTAGTGACTATGATAATGAGCATGTCATTTCATACACAGAACCTTGGATTCCCTCTCCTTACAACAGGGTTAGTAAGATCCACCTGATGGGAACTGATATGAAGGTTAGAGGAGACAGAGATAGTGTTTTTAAGTACTCAACATATGGAAATCACTTAATAAATCATATTAATCCAGATAAAAGCCATGCTAGTTGGTAAGAATAGCTAGCCCAAACCAACTGGGTTTCTCAACAGAAAGATAGGACGTTTGGTGAAACTTTGTGTAGATGAGGGGAGGGGGTGCTGCCGTTATGTCGACCCACTTTTTGAATGTGGGTATGGGTGAGTGGTGGTCACAACAACAAACAGAGGAAGAAATTATAGACTACACAATCAGTGTACAAAATCCACTCATCTGACAAAACTCAGAGTTCTCATTACTTATCACCATTATCACCATTCAGGGTAGGCTTTTGCTCATGTCTGATTTATATTGCTTTCCTCAAGATCTCTAGTGCGATTTACAGCTGCAAATGCTTATGATTAAACTTCTACTTTATATTCTCGGGCCTCCCTACCTGGTGGGTGTGTGCAGAAAGGGATGCGGGAAAGCAGACAGGACACGAGGTGATACAGGCCATGGCACCTGTCCCAGACAAAGACTCAAAGCTGTCTCAGAAATGAAGTTAAGGTATAAGGAAAAGAAAACCAGGTCACAGGAAGCAGAGTTAGAACCATGAGATGGAAAATAAAGGGAGAAAATTAAACAAAGAAAGAAATGGTTAAAGAGGTAGAAAGAAAATAAGTGAAAGAGATACAAACAACCCCATAAGTAGGGTTCAAAAACAAGATGTGTAAAAAATAGAAAGAAAAAATGAATAAAAGCTTTAAAAACCAAAGTTTATGGGGCTAGAGAGTTGGGTTAGTGGTTAAGAATACTTGTTGCTCTTCCAGATGGCCTGTGGTTCAGCCCAGTACTCATGTCCAGTGGCTCACAACTGTCTGTAACTCCAACTCCAGGGGATCTGACACCCTCTTTTGGCTCTGTGAACACCCACACACATGGTATACACAAACATATACATAAATAAAATAAAGATAATTTAAAAAGTCAACTTACTGAAGTAAAATTTGGTTCTAAAGTGAAGTAACAGCCTTTAAGTATTGACTATCTTGTAATAGTCCATATCAACATATATGCTTCTAAAATCACCATATTCTAAAAGAAAAATCAATCTTGCAACATTTTTCTTGGCGGCAACATTCAAACCCAGGATCATGGGATCGCACCTATCTGATATTAAACAAGGGAACAGGTGTGAGCTAGAAAGGCTTTATACCTGCTGTGATAGATCAAGTTTCCTACATCATGAAAGTGTACATGAATCCATTGCCCAAGGTCTATGTCAAAGAACTAAGAGCATGGAAACACTCTGACAATATGTTCAAAGGTGGAGCATTGGGGGGCAAGCATGGAACCTCACAACTGGATTCAGTAGCTTCATGAGAAAGTATGTATGCATTCACAATACACACAAACACATATGCACAGATATACACACTCACAAACATATGTATAGACACACCACACATGTATAGACATACAGAGATAAGCACACATGCACAGACATGCACACACTCACAAGCACACATGGATACACACACAGATAAAAGCACAGATACACACACTTACAAGCACACGTGTATAGACACAGATAGATAAATACACACATGCACAGATACACACACTCACAAGCACACATATATAGACACACAGATAAAAGCACATATGCACAGATACACACACTCACAAGCACACATGTGTAGACACACACACGTACACACACAGAATCACACACATTTCTGCCGTTACATGACATAGCTTAGAAGAGCCTCTGTAAGAGCCCATCCAGGTTGCTGGAACTTACAGCTTCTAAAATTGAAGAGGAGGGGAGTGAGGAGCAGAAGGAGGGAGGAGGGACAGAGTATTAATTACTGAGGTATGCCACAGGTAATGAATTTAATTGTCTAAAGAAAAGAGAAAGAAGATAGAGCAAAAGAGCAGACTCAAA
This sequence comes from Peromyscus leucopus, assembly GCF_004664715.2. Lineage (NCBI taxonomy): Eukaryota > Metazoa > Chordata > Mammalia > Rodentia > Cricetidae > Peromyscus > Peromyscus leucopus. Next base: position 149,572,894 of record NC_051063.1, read on the forward strand.
AGTAGCCATTAGTCAGCAGATGCAAGTTTTCTAAACACCAGGAAAATGCTTTAAGATAAAAAGCTAAGAAAACATAGTGGTTGACATTTAAAGTATGCATATATTAAAACAGAATATGTGACTGACCAATTCTTTCCCCCACAGCAACATGGGAATAGGCTTAACCCGACCTGTAAGGAGAAGGAATGAGTATTTGCTGTAAGGGATACAGCTGGTGGTGTGGCCTGACATCCCAGCCAGCTGGCGGGCTGAGGCAGGAGGAATACCCTTTCAAGGCCTGCCTGGGGCAAAGAGTGAGTCGAAGGTTGGTCTGGACAGCTCACTGAGACTATCTCAAAATAAAAAGTGGGTGGAAAAGCTGTACCACATTTTCTTTATCCATTTTTCAGTTGAGGGACATCTAGGTTTTTCCCAGGTTCTGACTTTTATGAATAATGCTGCTATGAACATAGTTGAGTAAGTGTCCTTGTGGTATGGTTGATCATCCTTTGGTTATATCCACAAAAGTGGTATAGTTGGGTCTTGAGATATATCAATTCCCAATTTTCTGAGAAACTGCCATGTCAATTTCCAAAGTAGTTGCACTCCCACCAGCAGTGGAGGAGTGTTCCCCTTACTCTGTATGCTCTCCAACATAAGCTGTCATTTGTGTTTTTGACCTTAGCCATTCTGACAGGTTTAAAATGAAATCTCAAAGTCATTTTGATTTGCATTTCCTTGATGGTTAAGGATATTGAACATTTCTTTAAGTGTATCTCAGCCATTTGAGTTTTTTTCTGTTGAGAATTCTCTGTTTAGCTCTGTACCCCATTTTTAAATTGGATTATTTGGTATTTTGATGTCTAGTTTCTTGAGTTCTTTATATATTTTGGAGATCAGTCCTCTGTCAGATGTGGTGTTGGTGAAGATCTTTTCCCATTCTGTAGACTGTATCCTTTGCCTTACAGAAGCTTCTCAGTTTCAGGAGATCCTATTTATTAATTGTCAATCTCAGTGTCTGTGCTACTGTTCGTATATTCAGGAAGTTTTCTCCTATGCCAATGCGTTCAAGGTTACTTCCTACTTTCTCTTCTATCAGGTTTAGTGTAACTGGATTTATGTTGAGGTCTTTGATCCACTTAGACTTGAATTCTGTGCAGGGTAATAGATGTGGATTTATTTGTATTCTTCTATATGCTGAATCCAGTTATGCAAGCACCATTTGTTGAAGATGCTTTCTTTTTTCCATTATATAATTTTGGCTTCTTTGTCAAAAATCAGGTGTCCATAGTGTGTGGATTTATGTCTGGATCTTTGATTCCATTGATCCACCTGTCTGTTTTTATGCCAGCATCATGCCGTTTTTATTACTATAGCTCTGTAGTAGCACTTGAAATCAGGGATGGTGATGCCTCTGGAAGTTCCTTTATTGTACAGAATTGTTTTAGCTATCCTGGGTTTTTGTTTTTCCATATAAAGTTGAGTGCAGGGGTGGAGTGGGGAGGTGAGGTGAGGGAGGTGGTACAGAGGTTGTGGGAGTGGCCAACCAATGATTGGTCCAGCTTCAGACCTATCCCAAGAGAGTGAGTCCACCCCTGACACTACCTGGAGCATCAGGACCCAGAGGTTGAATGACCCAGAGACCTAGGATAGAACCAAACATGATCAGGAAAAAAAGTCAACATAATGCTGCCTAAGGATATTCTGCTATACTCATAGATTGGTGCCTACCCCAATTGTCATCAGAAAGGCTTCATCCAGTAACTGATGGAAACAGATGCAGAGACCCACAACCAAGCATTGGACCAAGCCCGGGGAATCCTGTTGAAGGGAGGGAGGAAGGACTGTACAAGCTAGAGGGGTCAAGGACAGCCCAAGGGAACCCACAGAATCAACTAACCTGGGCTCATAGGAGCTCAGAGTCTGGATCAACAGCCAGGGAGCCTGCATGGGACCAACCTAGGCCCTCTACATATTTGTGACAGTTGTGTAGCTTGGTTTACTTGTGGGACTCCAAGAAGTGGAAGCAGGGCCTGTCCCTAATGGTTTGGCTGGCTTTTGGGAACATATTCCTCATACAGGGCTGCCTTGTTCAGCCTTAATACAAAGGGAGAGGCTTAGTCCTACCTCAGTTTGATATGCCATGCTTGGTTGATACCCACGGGAAGCCTGCCCCTTTCTGGATTGGGGTGGGAGGAGGGGAGAGGGAAGGTAGAGGGAGGGGAAGAGAGGAGGGAGGGGAAACTGCAGTCTGTATGTAAAATAAAATCAATCAATTAAGTAAATAATTATTGATTAATTAATAAAAAGAATGTCCACTGGGCTTCAATTCACATGTCTGATAGACATGATTTGTTTGCCTGGGTTCGAGTTGGTTCCTTTTCATTATTTATTTTTCCTTGAGATAGGGTCTTGCTATGTAGCCCAGGCTGGCCTTAAACTGCAATCCTGCCTCAGTCTCCCAAGTGCTGGGATTACTGGGCCTGTGCTACCATGCCAAGCTTGACTTAATATTTAATGAGTATGTTCACATTTCCAAACTAAACAGACTTAGGGCTCAATCACTTTGTATTGCTTGTTAAATAACAGTGAAAAGAAAATCAAGAATACATTTCAGCACTGGATGGTGATGGTGAGTATTTTGAGTAATCTTCAAGGAAAGTACTGAAATTATTGATTTTACAGTAATTTAATATTTATATATTAATTGGTCTACTATAAGGATTTATTTTATTTTTAATTATGTGCACGTGCATGAGTATGAGTGAGTACTGGTGTGTGTGGATCCAGAGGCACTGGATCCCCTGGAGCTGGAGTTATAGGGAGTTGTAAGCGGCCTGATATAGGTGCCAGGAATTGAATTCAGGTCCCTTGAAAGAACAGTACATGCTCAAAACCACCAAGCCAACACTCCAGCCTTTAATCAGTATATTTCATGCTAAAGAAACAAAAGTTTTTTGTTTTTCAAGACAGGGTTTCTCTGTGTGTAGTCCTGGCTGTCCTAGATCTCATTCTGTAGACCAGGCTGGCCTTGAACTCACAGAGATCCGCCTGCCTCTTGCCTCCTGAGTGCTGGGACTAAAGGTGTGTGCCATCACCACCCGGCCATAAAAAGTTTTGATTTGGTTATTTATCTTAAAAAATAAAAGGAAAACAGGTTGAAATTGTATACACAGTAGATCCTAACTTTCTGTTAACACAGTCCACACATGGAATCACCTTATTGTTATATGAATGTATAAGTACTTCTGTACTTACATATTGAGAAAGTATATGCATGAACCCCACCCACGCTTACAAACACAGTATAATTTTTAAGTCTTTGCATATGTCTGTATTCAGAATACAATTAATCTAAGCAGCCGTGCAAATGTAGGGAGAAGCATTTTCATAGCAGCCGAAGAAACAGCTACACGGAGAGGCAAAAGCTACAGGCAAGGCTGCACACAAGGCTATGCTGTTTGGTGGCCCTGAGTACTCGAGGACACACCTGAGTGTCGATGACATAAAGGTGAATGAAAACGACTCTGTGCTTTGAAGAAGCAGAAGCAATAACTGGATCTAAGCATGCATGGGACAGCTGTGGTGACCTGTGATGGCCGAGGGGTGTGTGGTGTGTGTGTGTGTGTGTGTGTGTGTGTGTGTGTGTGTGTGTGTGTGGACAAGGAGTCTGCACAGGGGGTATACACCGATCAGTTGGGAGTAAGGAAATGGAGCCTTCTCAGAGGAAAGGAAGAAGGCAGTGCAGGGCGGTTTGCACAACCTCCCCAGGGAATCACACACAAGGGACAGCACCCAGGAGATTGGAGCTGAACAAGGAAATGAGATGTAGTGTGGCCACAAGGTGGCAGTAGAACACACAGCTTTCCTGGAGCTGCTCTGGCAAGTATTCTCTGGAAAGATGTCCACTGCAGGGGAGGTAGAGCAGGAGCCTGAGGGAGAGGGAGGCTGCTGCTCAGAAGGGAAGGAGTATAAGGCAACTCCCAGGAGAGACAGACTAAGAGATGGAGCCCAGGGGCTGGTTTGTTTGCCATGAAGCCCTGACTGCTGCAAGCTGCCAGACAAGGCCTCACCCATGATTCTGGGCGCATCTCTGGGTACATCCCTGGCGCTGGGTAAGGGTCTCTCTGGATGAGATGAACATCTGGATCTGTAGGCTGTGTGAAGCTGTGCAGCCTTCCCAGGGAGGTTGGGCTGCATCCAGTTGTCACCGGAGTGGAATGAAAGGCTCACAGGGAGGCAGCCCTGCTGCAGGGGAGAGCTGGATGTCACCGTTAGCCCTGCTGGCCTCCAGCCTCCCTACTGCAAATCCTGGGACCCATCGGTTCTCATAGCTAATTCCTTGAATAGTTAATGAGCTAATTAATGAGCTAATTCCCTGATTCCTTGTGATAAGTTTATGTCGTTCCCACCTCTCTCTTCCTTTCTGTATATACATACGTGTCTTCCAATAGGAAACGTAGACATAGACTCAGAGCAGACAGTCTCTAGGTCAGAGAGCTTGGGGTCAAATCAGCACAAAGCTGTTTCTTATCAGTTCCTGGGCAGTGGGCGGGGGAGGGGTGAAAAGAACAGGCTATGGAAAATAAGAAGGCTCTAGATGAGCGATTCTCAACCTGTGACCCCAACAGGGGTCGAATATCAGATATCCTGCATATCAGTTATTTGCATTATGATTCATAACAGTAGCAACATTACAGCTATGAAGTAGCAACAAAATAGTTTTATGGTTGGGGTCACCACAACATGAGGAATTGTATTAAAGGGTCACAGCTTTAGGAAGGTTGAGAACCACTGCTCTGGATAAACTCTGCTTGTTTAGACTATATTCAAGATGACTGAATATTTAGGGCTGGGGGAATAGATCATCCTCAGAGTCTCTGCCTAGTATGTGTAAGACCTTTGACTCCAAGCACCACCAAAAAAATCAGGGATGTGGAATTGTGAGTTTGGAGATGGCATATTTTTGAGCTAAAGCGTCTCATACTTCAACAAAGAAATAGCCAAGCAAGGGGTCATATAGTCAACCTTTGAATCATTTAAATAACAGAAGGTTAGCAGGACCAAAATGATAGTCTCCCAGGTAGAGTTTTAGAAAACATCTAATTTTAGGTTAAAGCCTCAAGATGGATTAAAAAAAATTACTTGATTTCAAAGACAAGAGTGCATTCAGGGAACGGCTTATCTCCTACAGACACATTCTTCTGCCATAAGGTGTCCAGGTGTCCCGGTGTCCAGGCAACACCATGCTACAACTGCTCCCGTGGAGGTGTTGGGGGAGGAGGCTGTTGGGATAGTATGCCATGGAGTAGAAAGCTGTAACTAACTTGTGGTTCAATCCTTCTTCTCACTGAGCTGAATCCTCCCTTCAGCCAGCCTGAAGCCATGTACTGAAATCAGCAACAGCAGGTAGCAGCTGCTTCCTTACCCCAAGACATAACTAGGATACTTAACGCCCCCCAGAGGTGTGTGGGTACCCATGTGAGTGTACATGCTACAGTCTCGGCCCCAGCTTCGAACTTTGTAAGGTGGTGCTGATGGGAGGAAGTTAGGTTACTGGAAGCATACTCCAAGGGAATTATGGACTTTCCTTGCCTTCCTTCCTCTTCCACTTCCTGGCTGGAAAGATTGGCAGTTTTGCTCTGTGACATGCTGCTGTCACCAGATGCTGCTTCACCTCTGGCCTAGAACAAAGGCACCTAGTAATTACTGACCCCAACCTCCCAAGCTGTGAGCCTTCCTTCTTTCTAGATTACCTCTTGCTACGGTGCTGGAGAGCGGACTAACGCAACTAGGCCAAGCGTCCATTGTTGTAAAACTTAAGAGAATGAAATCAGCTGTCGATGGAGTCCAGATTTACACGACAGTGAAAGTGTGCTCTGCCGAGGCTGACGGAGGCCTTCTGGGAGGGGTACCCGCCAAGGGCCCTCACTGTGGAGAGCCCACCCTAAATGCGTATCCTGTGCTGTCAGTCTGCATGGGATTTAAGACCTCATTCCTTCCAGCTAAACTGTCTTAGTTAAAATTCCCCAGGCAGGCTTGAAAAACTACAAGAAGATCAAACTAAATCCTGCAGATCTGAGAAATAAATCACCTCATGTGTCTTGGATGTTTGCCAGGCTGGCCCCCAGGAGGAGTTTGAATATGTCACTTGGAAGAAAAGTCTTCTAGCTCTTTCTATCCATTCCCCCACTCCCCTGGGAAGTCTACCAGCTCCCCTCTACAGTGTCCATGTACCACAAGGTAGACAAAGAAGGCTGCCGCCACCGGGGTCTGAGCCTCACACCAGGGAGGAGGACCAGCCGCGATGGGGTCCATAAGCACATAATGAAGCGCACAGTTAGCAGCTGTCTGTGGGTGGTCAGCCATCCACACAACAGAAAGGCTGATGGGCTCTAAGGATATTTTCTGCTTGTTTGGAATCAAAGAAATCTGCTGAGATCCTGTCTATAAAAGAGTAAAGGCATATTAATGCAGGAAGAGGGATTTGGGGGAGCTGTGACTTTTCCCAACCTGTCCAGTAGACAGCTTGGAGCAGCAGGTGTGTTGATGGCAGAAGTGTGTTGGGTATGGAATGGGAGGGCACACTTGCCCAAGAGACCATGTCTACCAAAGGTGCTGCATCCATTGAAGAGGCCACCTCCACCACTTGTGTCCACCCAGGATGCTGTGTCCACCAAGGAGGCTGTCTAGTATATAAGCTGGATTTACCTTGGAGACTGTCTACTTAGGAGACTATGTGTACCTAGGAGGTTATGTCCGACAAAGAGGCTGCACCTCTTCTGGAGACCATTAAGCATGGAGTACATGTCTACCTAGGAGACCCCATGTCTTTTCAGGGCTTTCCAAGTCTTCCCAGGAGACCATGTCTACACAGGAGACCCTATCTACCCAGGAGATTCTGTCTACCTAGAGGGCTGTGCCCACCAAGCAGTCTGTGTACCATGGAGCAATGTTAACGAAGTGAGCAGAAATTCAGGGGTGCCTAGTCCATAATACTACCAAGACAAGTGACTAGGTCTCTAATAGGTGACGGCAGGCAAAGGGCCTCCCCCAGGGAGGAAGGGAATACTGCAGCTATTTGGAGGAGAGCATTTCAGTTATGAGGATGGCGAGATCGACCACAGTACAGATCTGTTCCGATGTGTCATCCTATGATGACCTGGGGGTGGTGGTCTGTGCCTGGAGTGCATGGGGTGGGGCTGTGGTAAAGGCCCTGGATTTTATTTTGGGTGACAGAACACTGGCCAATTTCCATCTGTAGAGAGAAATGTTCTGATATTCTTTATTTTATTGTTTTGTTGATGGTGGGTTGAACAGTGGTATGGATACTGAAGGCTCAGTTGTGTGCTCAGTTGGATGTGCTTCGTGGATTTGGAAGCACTCAATCCTGCCAGCACGGCCATCATGCCCCTTCCTCATCAGTCTCTCTGTCAGTGTTTCTACTGCCTACAATATTATCACACACTGAACGGCTTACAACAACGTGAGTTCTTCTCATGATTTTGTAAGCCAGCTGTGCGGAGGCCTCAGCTAATTTCCTTGTTCCAAATCTCAGAAGGCAGCACTGTGGTCCCTCCTGGATGCTAGAAGAGGGTCAGCTTTGAGGCCCGATCCTGTCTCAGGCGGTTGGAGTACTGAGTTTCTGTGTCAAGCTCTCAGCTGACGGTGCGCTTCCAGACGCCACTCAGGATCCTTGGCTGGTGTTCCTCCTCCGTCGTCCAGCAAGCAGCGGAGGGCTGCTTGACCGTCACACCTCGTGTCCTTGTCCCTCCCTGTGTCTGCAGCCTTCATTTGTTTTTAAGAACCCCTGGCACTGACTTGGATTGCCAGATTAGGGCATAATTTCTGTTACAATCAAATGATTATCAGCCCAAATCCTGTCCGCAGAGTTCCTTTGTAGCACCACTGTAGCCGCTCTTTGTCTGAGGGAGATGTGTCCCACAGCTTGTGGGAGATGTCTGAAGCTGTGGGTGTGCCAGACCCTCAGAGCAGGTCTGAGAAACCCCACCTTCCTTGTTAAGCCACGAGTCTTCACCTTTCCACTCACAGGAAGCACCTCACCCCTCTCTGCTGTCTCCCAGATGCCACTACCTCCACTTTTGTGCTTTGGGGGTCACTGTCAGGTAAAATAAGGACCACCTGAACGCATACACAGCATGATATAGGCGAAAGAATGATTCATGTCCTAGTTAGGGTGAGACAGAATAGTGCAAACTTTTATCAATTTTTTTTTGAATTTCAATTTAATAGTTTTGAACCGCAATTGACTATCAGCAAGAGAATTTATGGACAAGGAAGACAAGGACAGGGGCATGACTGTAGCTGTGCCAGCACATGGCTCCGTATTCGGGAACAGGAATCTTGGCAATCATCTTTCAGACATTTGTCTACCAGGTAGCCTTGTGCTGGAGCTTTGAACAAATGGACCCTTGCAATACATACTGCTTGATATCTTCACTCTGGCTCAGAAAAAGAGGTCTGAGATTCAGCCATGTTGTAACATGCATCGTAATTCATTTATTTCCATTGCTGAGGTATATTCCATTGTATGCACACAGGAAGGTGTGCTTATCCATTCATTTACATGCTGAAAGATGCCATGTTGCTTGCAGATTTTTATGGTGAACAGAATTGTTAGAAATCCTTTCATGTACGAGTCCTTGTTGTAAACATACCTCTTCAATTTTTTAAATCAGTTAAAAGTCTCACCTTTTAGAGAATTCCCAGTGTGCAGTACAATTAACTACAGTCAGTCTTAAAACTATAGTAATTCATCTGAGCTCCACCTGGGCAGCTTTCTCCTCTCCCAAGCTTTGGCCTGGGAGCTTAGCCTCCAGGACCCTCAGGATGCTCGGTGCTGTCTCTCACACCATGCAGCCTGGGAGCTTCTGCACAGGGTGCTCATCCTGGCAGGTGTCCTGCTGGTTTTAGGCATTTGATTATGGGAGCTTTCCTATACGCAGAAATAGACACAGGATTGTAACGGTTCTACCAGATTCCACAGTCCAGCTCTAACAAGAATCAACTCATGGTTTCCCTTCTGTCCTCATCCACGTCACCTCCCACAGCTGGGTGAGGCATCCTAGCATGGGGAATGGGTTCCCAAAAGCCAACTCAAGTGCCAGGGACAGGTCCTAATCCCATTGCTAGGAGCCCCACAAACAGACCAAACTACACAACTGTCACACACATGCAGAGGGCCTAGGTGGGTCCCATGCGGGCTCCATAGCTGTCGTTCCAGAGTCCCTGAGTGCCCATGAGCTCAGATGACCAAACTTCTAAGATACTTCCTCTGGCCTGGCCCCATTCAGGACACAATGTATCACAGTATCATTTCATCCATCAGTATTTCAGCATGAACCTTTCCTTTCACAGTAACATTGACAGGCAAATACTAAGTTCTTGAAATCTTCAGAGGCCCAGTAACGCTGTGTTCAATTCCCAGTTTGTCTTGCAATTTTTCATTTTTCAGTATTTGTGAATAAGCTTTCAATTGGTGTACTATATTATCATTTGTCCGCAGATCTCTTGACTTTTTGTGTCTATGCATGTGTGAGTGAGAGCATACAGAGGTTCGAGGGCAGTCTTGGGTGTCAGCCCACATACTTCAGGACAGGGCCTTCTGTAGTCATTATTGTGTATGCCAGACTAGCTAACACCCCCCCACCCCATCCCCGCGCGCCCCTCCGAGCTTCCAGGGATTCTCCTCTCTCCACATTCCATCTCACTGCAGGGTTGCTGGGGTTGCAGATATATACTACCATGTCTGGCTTTATATGGGGTCTGGGATCTGAACTCAGATCCTCAAACTTGTGAGACAAGTTCTTTACCCACTGAGCCATCTCCCCAGCCTAAAGAAGTTTGGTAATGGGGAAGCCATTTGCTTTGCCATTTTAGGTTAAAAATGTCTAGTCTTGGGGCTGGATATGGAGCTGAGTGGTACAGCACACACTTAGTATGCTCCAGGCTCTGGCTTCTTTCCCTGCCATGTAAGAAAAATGAAAAAGGATCTAGTGGAATGGAGTGAAATGGCAGGGCTCTTCCAAAATCGGTGGTCCCCACGTAGGGGCCTGTGCTATCACTGCCTGGTCATCTGGACTCTCCGTGATTGCCCTTCAAGATGCTCTCTGAACAGCAATGTGGATCTGTTCTACCTGGATTCCATGGCCAACTGGTAGATAGTAGGGCCTTTTGACTTTTACTAAAAAGGTCTTCCCTTCACTTTCCCCTTTCTTGTGGAGTATTTTTGCAATGATCTCAGTCAGCAGCTGCTGTCCCCACACCATGGGCAAGATTTCAAGGGCCGAACAGAAATGCCAGTGAATGACCTGTTATTGTGACTGTCAAGCAATTGGCAGCTGCCTCTCTGCATGAGTTGGACCAAGAAACTGCATCAGAAGCAGTTTTCCAAACTACACATTTTTCAACCCTAAGAGACCAGGAAAAGAGGCTATACTTTCTCAGAAACAACCTGAAGAATTCTCGGTTTCAAATGATCAGCTCAACTAGTTACCATGCATCTTCAATTAGCTGGGTAGCTCAATACAAGAGACAGGGATATGCTATGTCCTCCAGGCTACCCTGGACCTACTAGGCTCAAGTGATTCTCATGTCTCAGACTACCAGGTAAGGTGGTGCTGCAGGTGCACACTGTGCCTGGCTCCTTCTCTGCCCTTCTTTCTGAGGAATACAATTTAACCTATTCACCTTTGTTTTCTCTGGTTTTCCAAATTCCATAAAGATTCTGGAGAATCATACAAAAACAGACAGACAGACAGACAGACAGACAAAACCAACAACCATGAGATGCTAATTTCCCTATTACTGGTTTTCCTATGTGAGATCCTGCTGCTTTGTTCAGGAGTTGTTTTCTGTGGTGAACAAGGCAACGTGTGGGCTTGTTGCTGGAACATCTTGGTGGAGCCTTGAGGCCTGACTTTCACAGTTACTGTAGAACTGAAGCGCTGCTTCCCTTCAGGTAGGGATGGGTGCTTCATGAGCAACTCGTGTGCTTGGCTCCCTTTCAGAAATAGTCCTAATTAACTTAATTAATAGATGCAAAGTGTCCAGACAGTGTCTAGCACATCGATGTTAGCCACATTTTTTTTCCTTTTTAAAAGTTTTGCAGTCTATTGGAGTATGGATTGCTTCATTTGAAAAATAAAGGTTAATTAGGCAGCTCATAAAAGGGTTTATTAAGCCATCTCTTCAGCAATTATCGAAAACATGCTTGCATCTTTCTTTGTGGAGTGCTGTGGAAGGCAGCGCACACAGAGCCAGGGGGAGGGTGATGTGGCTTTTGTAGAGTGCGTCTCTTCTCTGGTGGTCTAGGTTCAGATGCTGGTTCTGAATGGGTGGTACTGGGCTCTGCTCTGTCCTGGCAGTGGAACCTCCAGAGACTTTTCTTGGCATCAGCTTTCCCAGATAGTCAATGGGAAATCTAACCTCTCCATTGCTAATTCATTGTGAGAAAAGAAATGATAGTATATTTGAAGAGTCCAATGTCTGGCATACAATGACATCCCTAGATGTATATTTTACTAAGAGCTAATGTATATTTTATTAAGAGTTACTAGAAGAAAGGAACTCAAAGGCCCAAACATAAAGAAATAAGGAGAAAGATCACTAATAACCCTGATCTGTACAGTGCACAGCGCTGAAGGGTCACACCAAGTTCCTCTAGCACTATAATTTTAAGTCAATCAAAAGTTTTCATAAAATGTCCTATAGACAGCATCATTAACAATGCTATTTTCTTTGTTTTAAAGAACGTCTAATTAAATAAGGAAAATAAGTCTGGAGTTTCTGACCTACCTTGAAAGGTGCTGTGGTTTGACTGTGAAATATTCTCCACAGACTCATGTACCTGAACACTTGGTCCCAGCCAGCGGCAACATTGTAAGAGGATGTAGAACCCTTAGAAGAGGAGCATCGGGCTGGAGAGATGGCTCAGTGGTTAAGAACACTGGCTGCTCTTCAGGAGGACCCAGGATCAATTCCCAGCACCCACATGATAGCTCACAACTGTCTGCAACTCCAGTTCCAGAGGATCTGACACCCTTACACAGACATACATATAGACAAAACGACAATGCATGTAAAATAAAAATAAAGAAAGAGTAGCCTCCCTGAGGAAATGGGTTGCTATGGGTGGCTTTGAGGTTTTATGGTCTGGCCCCACTTCCTGTTCACTTCCTGCTTCCTGACCTACCAGGAAGTGAGAAAGAAAGCAGCCTGGACTCCTGCTGCTCCAGTCAAAAGCTGTTTCCAATGCCACACCTTCCCCACCATGAGGCATGCACCCCCAAAGCCACTCAAGCAAACAACCTTTTCCCTCTGCTTCTTGTTCTGTACTGGTCACAGCCATGAGAAAAGTGACAGAGGGGACACGGGGAGAGTGTAGGTAGACCGAGGGTCGTGATGGGATTAAGCAGAAGCAGAGGGTGGTGGGGCTGGAGAAAGGGAAAGTGAAGGGTCTCAGGAGGTGATGGAGCAGGAGGATGGAGCAGGGCCAGACGCTGAAGGGACTGGAGTACCTAGGGGAGGAGCTTGCTCTGCAAGTTAGGAAGGTGCTCCTCAGCCAGTGGTTCATCTTTCCCAAAACTCACGTTTAAATTCAGCGGCAACTGTGGCAGTGCCGAGCTAACCTTTACAGGGGATTCGCACCTTTCTCATGGGAAGGAATTCTCGCTCTGGAAGGACGGGATTAGCTACCAGCAGGATGCGATATAAGGTGTAGATGTAGTTGTCCCTCTTTGGTACACCTAGTGTCCTTCTGATTTCAGCCATTCTACATCTCATACCCTCACTGGGATGGGCTGACCACAGTGACATGCTCTTCTTGACTCCAGAATAAGCTGAAGAAAACCTCTATTGCTTACAAATTATCTAGCCACAGGTATCCTGTCATACCAACAGAAAGTGGACTTCACAGAGTTTCACAGCTTTGGGGGAAGAGCATCTGTTGCTCTGACTTTGTCCTTGGCAATGTGTGAAGACTGACAGAAAGGAGACAGGTGGCAGGTGGCAGGCAGGGACACCTTCCATCTGCAGGCAGATCCTGGTTCACTTTCTTGTCTACATCTTTTTATCTTGTTGTCCCAATCTGGTCTCTCAGCCAGGGTCTGTGTCCTTACAACTCTCTTCCTGCCCTCTCCGTATCATACTGGGATTCTTATGGCAGGATTTCCCCCTCCTTTCAATCTTTTAACATTGAAATAAACAAAGTATGCTCATAGGGTAAATTATACTCATAAAATTTAAAATAGCATAAGAAGGCCCAGGTCCCTTCTGTCCATCTTTGGACACCACTACATCTTCTGATCCTTCAGCACCTTCTAGATTCCTAGAAGGATTCAGTATCTCCACCCTCCTGGCCACACCTACCCAGGGCCTGCCTATGAGAACATTTCAACCTTTATAGCAGCAAATAACCTGATGCCCTAAACAACCCTCGATGTATGGAACTGTATTGCCTTTGCATGTCAAGAAGCAGCTGGGACCAGGTGACTTCGCCATTCGTTTTTTTTTCCTGGTGGCTGCAGTTGGATACTAGGCAGTGCAGAGGATGCTACAGGACTCAGAAAATGACCTCAAGCCAAAGGCCAAGGAGCTATCATCTCATTAGGTTACAATGGCTGTTAAGAGAAAGGAAAGTAAGTAAAAAGTGTGGTATGGGGGGTGGATGGAAGCCTTGCACATTGCAGGCTAGAATGCAAATTACTATAGCCACAGTGGAGAAGAGCATGGAGGGTTCTTGGCAAATTAAAAACATAGCCAGTATATGATTCAGCAATCCAACCACAGGGCATGTATTCAAGGGCATAAAATCAATATATCAAAGAGTCATCTGCACCTCCACATTCATTGAAGCACTATTTATAATAGACAAGAATTAGAAACAATATAATTAATTGCCCACTATCAATTGATTAGCAGATGACAAAGTGTGATACAAGGCCACTGTGGATCTATTTGCTATAAAACATGAAATCCTGTATTTTGCAATAGCATGGGCGAATGTGGAGGTCATTAGAGGAAGGGATATAAACCAGGAACAAAAACACAAATACTTCATTAGTTTACTCATTGGTTGCACTTTTTAAAAAAAGCTGAACTGCCTACCCCTGTGACCTCCTTAAGGACCAAATGTCCCATTTCCTCTCTGTGCCCCTTTTTGCACACACCCTTCAGTTAAGGAGGCTCAACTTGTGCCACTAACCCCATCCACACCTGCCAGATCTCTCTAGCCCACAACCCTAGCTGGAAAGTCCAGGCTTCCCTTATGACACCCCCACTCCAGCTACCCCACCGACCCCACACATCCTGACTCCATACATCCTGACTGCATACACCTGGCCCTTTCTCTAGGTAGATGCAAGATTCCCAGTGCCAGCTCTACCTACCTTCACAACCTGAGAACTACCCCTTTCCAGGGAGGGGCACTAGACCAAGCCGGTAACTCTACCCTCCTCTGTAAACTGCCTAATGGCCCCACGTCCTTGCCTTTCTAAAACCCTCTTTACATACATCCCTCTGGTAGGGAAGACTCACTTGTGCCACCAGCCACACCCACCTGAGGAATGTCCTTATCCTCATCTCTAGCCTGGGGTTAAACCAGCAACTCCACCCACCTCAGTGACTCACTGGAGGACCATGAGTCCCACACTTGCCTTTTAGGTAAAAAAATCCCATAATCATGTAGGCAACTTGGACAGCACCCATTGAAGAAAAGTGCTCAGACTCCTGAAGACTGATGCTGAGAATCCTCTAACTCTATAGAAAGTCTGCTCCTGGGCTTAGAAACCTCAGCTTAAACTTAGCTGGGTCTAATTCTGAAAACCCATTTGAACATCAACACAGAAGTGTCTGAAGACTGAATCCCAAGCCTCATGTAGCAACCTGACAAGTTGGGATAACAGGCAGGAGAACATGAAATACCCACCCAACAAAAGAGAGACAAGAGTTCTCTACCAAGAAACACCACTAACTACCTAGTTTGAGATATCTAAGACCCACTGCAAAATCTCAAATATGAATAACCGAAACAAATGTCCAACAGAAATTTTAGTCACGTAGTGATGTCACCTGAGAAAATTGACTTGGATGACCTACAAGAAGATTATATTGTAATATTAAATGGCAGTAATAAATGTGGTCAAAGAAAATCAAAGAGGCTATGGAGAAATGCCAGAATGAAACACACAGTCCCACCCCTAACCAAGATGTTACTTAATTGCAATTGATACCTGCTGAGAAAGGGAAAATCAGTTTTTTCCCCAATGGAATATCATTGGATGTATCAACCACACTACAGGGCAGGCCTCATGTCCAGGAGTCACTGGCCAACACAAATTGGATGTCATTTTTTAAATTATTATTATAGTTGTGTGTGTTTTGTGTGGGTACTTTTTGGTGGTTTTTGTGTTTTTGAAATTTTTTTTCAGAGAGAGGGAGGCATGAAAAAGTTGGGTGAGTGGGAAATTGAGGGAGGATCTGGGAGGAATTGGGGACAGGGGAAAGAAAATTATCACAACATATTATAACTTTTGACTAAAATAATAAATTTAAAAAACATAGAAGAAACTTACTTCCCCTTATCTAACCAGAGAGATGATTATCAAGATCCAAGAGGCATACCAAATAGACAGGATCAGAAAAGAAACTCCACATCGTACAATAATCAAAACACTAAGTATACAGACAAAGAATATTAAAAGCAACAAGAAAAAAGGACCAACTCATATACAATGACAGGGCCTTCAGAATCACAGCAGACTTTTCAATGGAGACCATAAAATCCAGAAAAGATTGGTCCAATGTCCAGCAAGTTATGAAAGACCACAGATGCCAGCCTAGCCAAACTGAATCAACGAAAAAAGTGAAAAATTTCCCAGGAGAAAACCAGATTTAAGGAATTTGTAGCTACTAAGCTGGCTTTAGGGGGGATATTGGAAGGAACACTTAGGTCTGAATAGAATGTTAAACATACACATACACAAAAAAGGACAAGGCAGCAATCAATTCCAGAACACTGAACCAAGAGAGGCCTAATAGACTTCCACAAAAGCCACACAATGATGGGAATTAATAGACACTGTTGCACAATAACTTAATATTAATAGTCTCAACTCCCAATAAAGGGACACAGACTGTCAGACTGCATTAGAAAACAAGCTTCATCTCTGCTGCCTCCAACAAACACACCTCATGACCACTATACACACCACCTCAGAGTGACAGGATAAAGGGTATACCAAGTAAACAGAACAAGGAAACAAGCAGGTGTGGTTATTCTAATTTCCAACAAAATTAACTACAAGCCGAAACTAATCTAAAGAGGCAAAGAGGAGCATATGTCCTCATTAACAGAAAAATTCAAAGAGGGTATTATAACCCTAAACATATACACAGCAAACCCAAAAGCCAGTAACAGAGTCGGAGACAGCCCCTGTTCCCACTGTTAGTCCCATAAGAAGACCAAGCTACACAACTGTAACATACATGCAGAGGGCCTAGGTCAGTCCCAGGCAGGCTCCCTGGCTGTGGGTTCAGCCTCTGTGAGCCCCTATGAGTCCAAGTTAGTTGATTCTGTGGGTTTTCTTGTGGTGTCCTTGACCCCTCTGGCTCCTACAATCCTTCCTCCCCCTCTTCTGCAGGATTCCCGAGCTCCACCTAATGTTTGGCTGTGGGTTTCTGTACCTCTTTCCATCAGTGTCAGCTGGCTTTCTCATGTGCACCAGGACCACCTGCCCAGGGACAGCACTGCCCACAGTGGTCTGGGCCCTTCCACACCAATAATTAATCAAGAAAATTTCCCACAACCTTGCCTACAGGCCAATCTGAGGGTGACATCTCCTCAGTTGAGGATGAAAGAACTGTTAAATATATAAAGAAATCATTAGCAAGAGCTTAGTTCAAACAATGTACAGAAAAGAAGCTGGAGGAAGGCGATTGACCAGGGCCAGAGGGGCCACAGGCAGCAGCAAAGGATGCGATGTGACATCATCCGAGTCCCAGAAGCAGAGGAGGGTGGCACGCTGCAGAACGTTTAGAGTAACTGCTGGAAGGTTGCAGCATCCTGAGAGAGCAGGTGGTGCAATGGGGGAGGTCAGTGGTAAGGGGAGAAACCGCTATGGTGTCCACCAACACAGAAAGCCCATCTGAAGGACCCCAGCATCGATGCTGGACAAAATTTTCTGTAAATTTGGCATGTCCTCTGCTGGACCAAGAGCATATACAACACCCTGCAGTCTATTTTCTGCTTAAGGGTGAACGTCTGACCACTTTCCCTGAAATTAGGGGCCCCTTACATATTTCCACTCAACCTTTTATGGGAATTACAGTCAGCTGATTGGGAAAGAAGAAATAAAACTCACTATTCAGAGGTATTATGATCATCCTTGTAAAAATCTTAAGGACATACATACATGCACACATATCTACATATACACATATATTCCTATACTGCCTAGAAAAAATAATTGCTCTTCTCCCTCTGTTCACTGCAGATCCAATCCCCCAGTCTCCAGTTCTGTGGCAGCCTTCCCTACTCCCTTGTCCTGTGGATCCCACAGATCTTCCCCCTTCTATCCTCCTCTCTACCCATTGCTTTGTCCTAGCCCCCAACCCCAGCAGCACCCTCTGCTAACCAAGGACTGCTCCTCCCAGAGTAACAGGTAGACTGAAGGCAGATTCACACCTTCCTGTTCCACAGACCCAATCCCCCAGTCTCACCCCCAGCTCTGTAGCTGGAAACCTGCTGTGGTCTCCCTTTCTCCTTGGACCCCACCCCCAATAGATCACAAACATCTTCTCCCCTAACTTTCCCCAACTCACCCCATCATCCCAGCCTCCAACACCAGCAGGCATTCACAGGGAACAGACCAGCTGAGCAGGACAGAGAAACAGGTAAGCTAACTGAAGACTTTCACCGCTGCCTGCTCCCCTCCAAATCCAATCTTCTAGTCTCACCCTTAGGGCTGCTGCAACAGAATACCAGCTGCATCCTTCCTTCCCCAATGCCCACATCTCTTGTGGATCCCACAGACCTTCCCCTCCTAACCTCCCTCCCCCAACTTATAGCTTTTTCCCAGCCTTCAACTTTAGCAGGCTCCTCTTGCTAACCCACAGGCCATGCCTGCCAGAAAACCTACCTGGCTATTTGCAGATCTCTTCTCCCTCTGTCCCCAGATCCAATTCCCCACTGTCATCCTCAGCTCTGCAGCAGAACACCTGTGGCAGCCTTCCCTTTTCATGCTCCCATCTCCTGTGGATCCCACAGATCTTTCCCTTCTAACTGGCTCCCATTACTTTGTTCCAGCCCCAAACCCCAGCAGGTACCCCCCTGCTAAACCAAGAGAACACCATGAGCAGACCAGGAGAACAGGCAACACACAGCCACCATATTCTCCAAAACACAGAAAAGTAACAAAAACCAAGGAAAGAAACACCCACCCAACAAAGACAAATCCAGAAATCAGCACCTAGACCTATAATCATCCCAAAACCAGATGCCTAGACACCATCATAAAAACATAAGCAATAATGTCCACTAGAGCCCAGATATCCCACCATAGCAGGCCCTGAACATTCCAATGCAGCAGAAACACAAGAAAAAGACCTTAAAACCAACTATATGAAGATGATAGAGGTCCTAAAAGAGGAAATGAAACAATCCCTTAAAGAAATTGAGCAAAAGACAAACAATTGGAAGAAACAAATAAATCCCTTAAAGAAATCCAAGAAAACACAAATAGACAGTTTAAGGACGTGAATAAAACTGCTGAAGACCTGAAAACTGAAGTAGAAGCAATAAAGAAAATATAAACTGAAGGAATTCTGGAAATGAAAAATTCAGGAATTTGAATTGGAGCCACAGAGGCAAGCTTCACCAACAGAATACAAGAGATGGAAGTGAGAATCTCAGATGTTGAAAATATGATAGAAGAAATGGATATATTGGATAAAGAAAATTTAAATCTTAAAAACTCCTGACACAAAATATCCAAGAAATTTGGGACACTATGAAAAGATGAAACCTAAGAATAATAGGAATAGAGGAAGGAGAAGAATCCCAGCTCAAAGGCCTGGAAAATACTTTCAATAAAATCATACAAGAAAAATTTCCTAACCTAAAGAAAGAGATGCCTATAAAGGTACAAAAAATATTTAGAACACCAAATAGATTGGAGCAGAAAAGAAATTCCCTTGGTACATAATAATCAAAACACTAAGCATCTGGAATAGAGAAAGAATATTAAAAGATGAAAGGAAAAAAGAGCAAATAGTACATAAAGGTAGACCTATTAGAATTATACTTGACTTTGCAGTGGAGACTCTGAAAGCCAGAAGATGTCTTGGAGACTCTAAGAGGTAACAGATGTCAGCCCATATTACTATATCCTTTCAGTCACTACAGATGGAGAAAACAAGATATTCCATGATAAAATCCAAATTTAAATAATATCTATCTACAATTCAGCCCTACAAAAGGTGCTAGAAGGAAAACTCCAACCTAAGGAGGTTAACTACACCCATAAAAACAAAAGGGACAAATATCCATGACCAGCAAAACCAAAAGAAGGAAAGCACATGTGTGTGAGTATGTACACACACACACACACACACACACACACACACACACACACACACACTCATGCACACACTCACACACACACACTACCCCCCCACCAATAAAATAACAGGAATTAGCAATCATTGGTCACTAATATCTCTCAATAACAATGGACTCAATTCCTCAATAAAAAGATACTAACAGAATGGATGCAAAAACAGGATCCATCCTTCTGCTGCATCTAAGAAACACACTTCAACATGAAGGACAGACATTACCTCAGGGTAAAGGGTTGGAAAAAAGCATTCAAAGCAAATGGACCTAAGAAACAAGCAGGTGTGACCATTTTAATATCTAACAAAATAGACTTCAAACCAAAACAAATCAGAAGAGATAGGGAAGGACACTACATACTCATCAAAAATTTAAAAAAATCCACGAAGATGACATTTCAATTCTTAATATCTATGTCCTAACACAGGGCACTCAAGTTTGTTAAACAAAAACTACTACAGCTTAAACCACATATTGACCCTCACACACTGATAGTGGAGACTTCAATACCTCACTCTCACCAATGGACAGGTCATTCAGACAAAAACCAAACAGAGATTTATTGGAGCTAATTGAGTTTATAAACCAAATGGATATAATAGATATTTACAGAACATTTCACCCAACTACAAAAGAATATACCTTCTACTCTGAACTTCATAGAACTTTGTCCAAAATTGACCACATACTTGGGCACAAAGCAAGTCTCAACAGATACAAGAAAATTGAAATAACACCCTGCATCCTATCAGACCACCACAGGTTAAAGCTGGATATCAACAACAGAAACAACAGAAAGCTCACAAACTCATGGAAACAGAATAACTCTCTACTGAAGAAAAATGGGTGAAGATGGAACTAAGGAAAGAAAGATTTTTCTAGAAGTCAATGAAAACAAATACATAGCATACCCAAACTTCTGGGACACAAAGAAAGTGGTGCTAAGAGGAAAGTCCATAGTACTAAGTGCCTACATAAAACAACAACAACAACAACAACAACAACAAAACAAAACAAAAAAACTGGAACTATCTCACACTAGTAACTTAACAGCACACCTGAAAGCTCTAGAAGTAAAAGAAGCACTCCAAAGGGAAATAGATGGCAAGAAATAATCACTCAGGGCTGAAATCAATAAAATAGAAACAAAGAAAACAATACAAAGAATCAATGAAACAAAGTGTTATTTCTTTGAGAAAATCAACAAAATAGACAAACCTTATCCAGATGAATGAAAGACACACAGAGAATATCCAAATTAACAAAATCAGAAATGAAAAGGGGAACATAACAATGGACACTGAAGAAATACAGGGAATCATAAGAAATACAGGGAGCCAGCCCCCACCCCCAGGATATCTAAAACAACCCTGAACAATAAAAAAACTGCTGGAGGTCTCCCATTCCCAATTTCATGTTGTACTACAGAACTCTAGTAATAAAAAACACATTGGAATAAAAACAGATACGATGATCAATGGAATCTAATTGAAGATCAAAAGGTAAATCTGCATATCTATGGACACCTGATTTTTGATAAAGAAGACAGAAATATACACGGAGGAAAAAGACAGCAACTTCAACAAATGGTGTTGCTTAAACTGGATGTCTGCATGTAGAAGAATGCAAATAGATCCATACTTATCACCCTGCACAAAACTCAAGTCCAAGTGACTCAAAGGCCTCAACATATAACAATCCAGTTTTATGTTGTATCTACACTGAACCTGAAAGAGGAGAAGGCAGAGAATAGCCTTGAACATACTGGTACAGGAGAAGACTTGCTGAACCAAACACCAATAGTGCAGACACTAAGATCACCAATGAATAAATGGGACCTCATGAAACTGAAAAGATTTTGTAAGGACAAGGCAGCAGCCTACAGAATGGGAAAATATTTTTATCAGCTCCACATCTAAAGAGGACTGATATCCAAAATAAGAACTCAAGAAACTAGATATCAAACAGAATTCTCAATAGAGGAACGTCAAACAGCTGAGAAACACGTAAAGAAATGTACAGCATTCTTAACCATGAGGAAAACGCAAATGAAATCTCCAAACAACCCAGACTGTTGCTAAGACAGCAATCCTCTCTGCAAACTGACAGAGGGGGCCCATTGCAGAGGACAACACCCATACAACTCATTGAAGATGGAAAAGTCAAGCTGGTGCCCACACGACCTCACCTCTACATTCTGGTGGTTTTGGTGAGGGAAAGTACTTTGCAGGTTACCAAAAGAGAAATGTACACACCAAGCCAGCCACAAAATCTTTGACGTACAATATGTCCTGCATGTAAGATATGCTAGGGCAATGGTGGCACAGAACTTGTGCGAGTCACCAACCAATGTCTGATAAGATGGAACCCATATCCAACACTGCTCGGGTGACCAAGAACCAGAGACTAAATAGCCCAGAGACCTAGGATAAAACAAACACTACTGTTCTAAAAAAAGAAAAAGTATCAATAAAATGACTCATAGTGATATTCTGCTATTCTCATAGATCAGTGCCTTATCCAGTCATCATCAGAGAAGCTTCCTGTGGCAGCAGATAGGAACAGATGCAGAGACAAACAGCCAGACATCACTGGGAAAGACAGTTTAAATGGGATATCTCCATCAATGCCTCCCTCAAGAGCTCACTGCTGCTGAAGGGGAGGTGGAAAGAATGTAAGAGCCAGAGGGGATGGAGGACACCAGGAGAACAAGGCCCACTGAATCAACTAAGCAAGGCATGAGTGAACTCACAGAGACTGAAGCAGCAAGCACAGGGCCTACAAGGGGCTGCATTTCTCTGTGTATTATTTATATGTATGTATGTGTATATATTATAACTTTTAGCTCAGTATTTTCACATCATTCTGAGATTATTCATTAATTAATTCACCTACTCAAAACATAGTAGTTGTCTGTAACTGGGTATAAAGTAATGAAAAATCCATGTGATCTCTATGATCACAAATCCTGAAGTCCTGAAGATGAAGCAATACTGAAACATAAGTGGAGAGCTGGGCAAGTGACTATAGAAGGGAAAAGACAAGGCTTATGGTAGTATGGTACAGCTTAGTGCTTTTACAGGAGTCCTCAGTGTGAGGATGAATGGGTCTCTGATTCTTGTCCCTGCTCTTAGGATCTTTTCCTCCTGTTGGTTAGCCTCATCCAACTGTGATATGATGGTTTTTGCTTTATCTTAGTATATTTTATTTTGTTATGTTTGGTTGTTATCTCTTAGAAGCTTGTTCTTTTCTAATGAGAGATAGAAAGGGTGTGAATCCAGAGGGGACAGGAGGTGGGGAGGAACAGAGGGAGGAGAAACTAGAATCAGGATATATTGTATGAGAAAAGAAAATATTTTCAATAAAAGGAAAAAATAAAAAATATTTGAGTTAGCTTTAGTGACATTTCATGCTAAAATCTCAACAGTAAGTAATTATACTTCAGCAAACTAGCAATGAACAATTAAAGGCAGAGAAAATTAAATTACCATTTCAAGAAAAAAAGACTCTCATATATAAATGTAAAAAAGCAGGCATGAGTCCTGTCTGAGATGCCTACACAGTTTGATGAAAGAACTCAAGATTAATATAAACAGAAAACATGGCTGTACCTCATCAGTTAAAATTTAATGTAGCAGCAAGGATGTCCTTAAACACATAACCAAACTCCAATCAAAATCCCTGGTCACTTCCAAGTTAGAGGCAAGGTTATCCCAAAATTCTCGGGAGAGGCAAAGGAGGTGGAGCAGCGAAATAGTCCTGAAAGGGAAGAATGGATTCTGGCGGAGCATGCCTTCAGACTGTGAGACTCACTACACTGCAGGAGCCAACCTGGTGTACTTGTCAGCAACGGAAACAGATGCCATGGGCAAGAGCAGATATAGATTTCTACACGTGCACTCAGCTGGTTCTCAAATGCTACAAAAGAGTCATTCTTATCCAATGGCGGACAGGTGATATTTTTATCAAATGGTGTGAGAATTACTCGCATTCATACAAGTAAAAATGGACCTGAGCCAAAACCCCACACATCACACAAAAGTAAAACTTATAATGGGTTGCAGATTTAAGTGGAAACACAAAAATGTAAAACTTAAGATTACATTCGAGAAGAGCCTAGGCTCCAGAGCTGCACCAGGATTCTTAGGGTCCCACAGGTGTGAGGCACAAACCACAAAGCCATCAAGTTGAATTGTATCAGACAGAGATCTTAGGCTTGCACAGCTCTAGGAGGAGAATGTGGAGCCCAGCAGGGCCTGGGAGAAGATATCTGCACCGTGTGTCTGGCAGAGGATTTGAACTCATTATATACAAAGACCTTTTGATGCTCCCTACAGGAAAAAGATTAAAGTTAGAAATATGTAAAAACTATAAACAGATGTTTCATAAGATATAATAATCAGACGAAACCAGACCAAATCAACCAACCAACCAAAAACCACCCCAGCATGAAACCATCTCAGCACCAAAAGCTGTCAGGTAAATGAAAATCAAAGCCACTGAGGAATATCGGCACACACCCATTGGAGTGATTAAAATCAACAGAAGCAGAGAAAGCTGGCGAGCACATGGCACAGACGGTGTCTCAGGCCCTGCTGGTGGGGATTCAGGCTGGTCTACCACTGTGGAAAACAGAAGGCCAGGGTCTTGTACAGGTAAATATACACCACAGGCAGCAAGTGAGCCAAACCCAGGTAAAATTAAAATGCATTCACAGAAACTCTGTTGTGAAATATCTGTAGAAACTTCAATGTAACTTCCCCAGACTGGCAACAACTGAAATGCCCTGCAGCAGATGAACAGATCCACAAACTATGGGCCATGTCTTACTACTCAGCAATAAAAAAATTAGGGGCACACAACTGAGCTAACTCTCGGGAACTGTGCTGACTTGTAGGGAGCGGAGGAAGCCTGAGTGAGTGAAGCCCTGAGTATGTTGACATGACCTGGACATGCCAAGAACCCTACAGCCTCAGACCCATGTTTTAATGTCAGAGCCTTCACTCCCGGGATGTGGCTCAGAGGGAAATGGCAAAGTTTTCCCTTGAGTCTGTGTGTGGATAGTGTGTGCAGAAAATGCTCTTCATAGCTTTCTCCATCCTATCCCACCCCAACCTTATAACCTTGCAGACTGCTCCCCTGTGGAAAGTTCTACTGAGATTAACTGAACCCATCTCTTTGACTCAGCTGTGCACCATAAACCCCACCTCTTTTTTTTTTTTACCCTGCCTCTGTTCAATTATACATAATAAACACACTGTGCTTCCAAGGTGCTGTGGTTTCTCCAGCAGAGAGCCCAGAGCAACCCATCACAGCTTTCTGTCTTTTCTTTATTCCCTTGAGGCCTGGTCAGGTCAGGTAAGGAGCAGTGACGGACGAGGCACTGAGTGAAATGCTAGTTCTGAAAGATCCAACAGAAGGACTCCATGACCACAACTCCTCTCTATGAAGAGACAAAGCCAGTCGAGCAGAGGTTTTGTCTGTGGCTGCCTGAGGACCTGGATGGGACCCAGCCCTTGGAGGCAGTACAGCGGTGCTGTGCCCGACAGGGTTATCACACGAATCCAACCATATGCTACAATGCATAGACTGGCACATAAAACCCAGTTTTTATGTATCTTAATTTAAGAAAGTATGAAGGAAAGAGGAAAAGCGGTAATACTGTTTGGACTCCGTGTAAGGGGAATCAGGTGAGACGCCACAGCTGGCCACAGCAGCACAAACCACCTGCACAGACTCTGAGCCACCTTCTACTGTTCACGACCATCCTCTAAAGGTGTGTCGGTGTCAACTTACATCAAAAATCACCCCAAACCCACCTAAGGATAAAGGAAATGAAATAATTGACTATCTCCACTTGAGAAGCAAGAGAGTTTGGCATGGACCAGCTCTACCGCGGCCTCCGCCCCAGCCTGTTCATTTCTAGGCTGCTCCTTACAGCAGTAAACTGAGCAGCAGGAACCTCAAGGGACTTCACATGACATGGAGATAGGGCAGCAAGGACCACATTTTTACTCACACACATCACCGAAACCATGAGCTGGGCTGAAATTATGAGAGGTCGAGGGAAAACTTTCAGATTGTGCATTAGGATTTTCTTAGCACCCCAAGAAGAACTTCCAACTCTCAGGAGCTACCCCTGGTTATGAAAATGCCCAATAATTCAGTTTTCTCTAGTTGACCTTGAGAATCACTGTGGCTTACAACGCTTGACAGATCCCAATTCCACAAACAGTGATTTATGCATCTGAGACAGATCAGTCTTGGAAAACAAGCTCCTCTTCCCCATGCCCCAGTGTCCTGAGCAGCAGTGATCAGCTTTTTATTTTTCCTTGCTTCAACAGCATCATCACTCAAAAGGAAGAACCAAGGTTAATTCCAGTCTGTGATGACTTGGGGTGAAGAGAGCCCCAGAAATATCCCATATACACCAGACACATGCTTTCTATGTCTCAAGCGCTCTGCCTGAAAAGCCCAAAGGTGCATTTTGATTTCCTGGCTATTAGGTGGTTTTTCCACTGATAACTTTGGCCTAAGATATTTGTATCTCAGTTAAGACAAAGATATGAAGGGAAGGTCTCCACGGAAAGCATATTCTTGAATGTTCTAGAATTTTTACTCCAGTGCAGTATATTGTCCTTAAAAATGATTATTGTTAGTTGGACTCATTCTCCGGAAGCACTCACCGGTGCCACCTTCTTTCTCTGTGTGCCCATTAACAGCTGGTGATCCATGTCCTATCCTGAACCGACAAGCAAAACAGAAGAATTCCACCCCCAACATTAACAATTTGTTTTACTTCCAAAGTGGCCAAATGCTGTCCAAGTGACACCATTGTCAGTCAGTGAAGACCCTCTCATCTCCTATCCAAGCCTGAAGGGGTGGTTTGGGGACAATGAGGTCCACATACCTTCCAGCAGGTCTCTGGCCAGACCAGGTTCTGCCCCCGTGGACCGAACAAAGTCTGACAGGACTGCGTCCATATCAAGCGTCATAGGATCATGTAGAAGTGCTGCCCAGCACTCAGCCGAGGGCGGGTTTGGAAGCAGGCTAGAGACCATCCATCTGCAGGAAACAAGAGAAGGGCATCTCACCATGCAATGGACAAGAGGGATGTCTGAACGAACACACACACACACACACACACACACCTCTCAGAGTCCCCATCAACCAGAAGAAATTCCTACCACCTCCATTGTACCGTTCTGAATTTGTTTTTAAGTAATTCCATTCCTTTACATGCAAGCTGTTACATCATTAAAGTCAAACTAAAGCATCAATCCTCTGCAGCACTGTGAGATGGGGCACTGGAATCTGTGCTGTGTCTTCCAATATGCTGAAGCCTAATCTGTTGACTGTTAAGAGAGACTCCCAGTTCAGTCCTGGCTAAAATATCTGCTGCCTCCCTGAGTTTTCACATTCACAGTGACAACCCCACTGTATTTACTGGATGTCAGATGTCCTGAACTAAACAGCTGTAGGCAGCGGGACAAGATGGGTGCCTGAAACAGCTGGATAAAGCAGCCTTGGGCGTCACCTGGGGAGAGCAGTTTCAGAGCTACTTGTGTTCTCAGTGAGGGCAGATACGCAACAGATGCATACAGCATCATGTAGATGACTGGCCAAATATGGCTGTCTGTCTGTTTTTATACATAAAGTTTTATTGAAAGTTGGCCACCAGCACATGAATGAGTTGAGTAGCAGGGACCATGAAGTCCACAGAATTAAAGTTATCACTATGTGGGCCTTTACAGGAAGTTCACTGACGCCAGGACAGATGCTGCACAAATTTATATCATCAAGTATGTGGTTAATTTTACACACTGCATGGTGTTGTTAATGAATTCCCTTTGCTCCTTCTTCTCTGATAATCATGGGTTGGGAGTTCTCAGTGAGCAGGTTTTGTATCTTTAGAGCAAGGCGCACTGGCCTTTTTTGGCTGGCTGTGACAGGGTATTCACCGCTGTGAGAAGGGAAGATAAAAACTCTTAACGCCCAGGATGTGGGGATCGAGGTCTCAGGCAGGAGGTCATAATCGCAGACCTAGCCATTTGCAGTGTCCTAGCTGCATCTGGCTCCTACTTTGGTGTGGCTAAAAAGGAAGAAATGGTTTGACCTGATGTATGTGGCACCAGTTAGGAGCCTCCTTCCTCCGCCTCATGCACCGCAGCTTCAGCCGCAAGAGTCTCCTCTTCTGTCACTGCCACCTGGGGACAAATGAGAGCATAAGGGCATGTTATCTCCTCTCCTGTGTTGTGCTCTTCATCAAAGGAAGCCGCGTTTAAGGTGGGCACAGTTGTTAGAGGCAGGCCCTTTGCTTCCTGGCTGCCACAGGCACTTCCTGGTCAGCTTATCACCAGCTCCCAAAGTGGAGGCTGGCAAGAAAGGATGGGCTCAACTTCCTTTTGGCAAGCACCTGGGATCACGTTCACAGACTAGAATAACTCTAAACCTTGCTTGTAACTTCAGGGCCAACACATTTCATCTGAGCTACCATTTTAATGACAAAGTTCTTAAGTGACATTAGATGCAGCTGTCCACTTTCACCTCCAGAACATTCTGTCCTCCTAAATGGAAACTGGCCCCATTAAACACCAGCTCCCTATTGCTACTTTCCTTAGAACCTGGCAACCTCCATTTTACTGTCTGTCTCTATGAGTTTGACTAGATACTCCTATAAGTAAAACCTCACAGTATTTGTCTTTTTGTGATTAGCTTATTTCACTTAGGATAAATTCATCAAAGTTCATGTAAACTGTAGACTGTCAGAATTTGAAGGTAAGTCCATATTGTTGACGGAACACTATGAACTTCAGTTGAAAGACTGATTATGATATCCCTAAAGGTGCAATAGTAGCACTCACATTTTGGTGGTAATCAGCAGTTGTATAATTGGACTTATGATCACATTGTTATGACTACTTTGTAATAACCATATTGTTGCGACTACCTTGTTATGGTCACCTTGAAGCCATGTCTTTGTTTCAGGAGGTTGTTATGGCCAACTTGTTATGTTCTGTTTCTATAATTCTACCTATTTGCCTTCCAAATTCCCCATTTTGAAAGCCCCTGCTTCTGAGCTATAAAAACCCTACTTTTCCCATGTACAATGCTAATCTCTTGAATCCTGCCTTTGGGGAAAGACAGGATTGCATGTGAATACAAAAAGCTTGCTTTAATTAATTACTTGCTTTAGTTAATTTGACCATTACTTGGGTTGGTGGTCTTTCTCCTCACATCTATGGGATTGACAAGAACCCCCATAACTAAGACTCACGGAACATGGTGGAAGAGTGGGCAGAAAGATTGTAAGAGCCAGAAGGCCAGGACATCTGCTATGAGATAGTGCCTTCGAGACATGACAGGGAAGCTTTATCCATGAAATCTCAACAATATGATTGCTTAAACAAGGCCAGTCAATGGCAACACCCATTGTCATGTGAAAGTGGACTGAGAAAATCTCATAAGGGTCTACCTCTAAATGAAGAACTACAAGCAATTAATGACTGTTGAGAGGGAAAAAATCAGTCTTTCCCCAGTAATGAGCTCCTTAATTAGTTACCCAAACACCAAGTAGCCAGCCCTAAAAAGATATACATATGAGCAACCTAAGTAGATGTGATAGGTTATATATTGATTCATCTATCTATCTATCTATCTATCTATCTATCTATCTATCTATCTATCTATCTATCTATCTATCTATCATCTATATCTTTCTATCTATCCATCTATTCATCCATCCATTCACCTACCCACCCACCCACCTACCTACCTATCTGTCTATTGTTTTTTCAATACAGGGTTTCTCTGTGTAACAGCCCTGGCTGTCCTGAAACTCACTCTGTAAAATAGGCTGGCCTTGATCTCACAGAGATCCATCTGCCTCTGCCTCCGGAGTGCTGGGATTAGAGGTGTGTGCCACTGTGTGTGACTCTGACACATTTCTATTTCTACATACAATATATATATATATATATATATATATATATTATATAATATAAAATAATAAAACAAAAGAGGGTATGAATTTGAGGGGGGCATTGGAGGGGTTAGAAGTGGGGTGGGGCAATTATGTAAGCACAGCACACATATGAAATTTTAAAAGAATTTTACAAAGAAATGAGTACATATACACTGATGAACAGAAGAGGACCATTTTCAGTGTAGGCATGAGCCTTTGACTCTGGGGGATGGCAGGTGTTGGAACTCATCCAGAATTGCTGACTGATGCTGGGAGGCAGGCTAGGGACTCACATTTCTGCTGCTGCAGAGACATGTTCAGGGACAGCTACCTTCAGGTCAGGGTTGTCCGAGTCAGTGCGGAGCAGGACTCATGTAGATCTTTCTGAAGATGCGGCCTGCAGAGCAGAGGCACGAAGGGCTAGGGCAGCAGCACAGGCCTGGAGTGCAGCCTAGACTCAGGGTCAAGTAAAGGCCCCGGGTGGAGCACAGGCTGGGGGCCAGTGGTTCACCGTGTGAGAACCTCCACTGTATCCTAACTCCCTGATTTGGGCAAATGAGTGGTTCCCTGGAGTCTTGCTTGCTCTCTTGATCTGAAAAATGAGGCTAAGAACAGCCCTGCCTCTCAAAATTGCTGAAAGGATGAAAGAAAATGATGTGTTATGAACACACTCTATTGTTATCATTAGTAACATAGATTTGAGACATGCAGCTGTTGAGTCTCTTTGCTCTATCACTGATGTATGCACATATCCCTCCTATGAGGAGTAACAATAAAAAAGGGTCATGCACGCTTCAATCCATACTACTCTGCAATGGAGGAGCCCATTCTGGTGAGAAGCTCGCAGACGCACAGTTAACATTGGGGGTATACATAGCATCTTAGGTCAGATGACAACGTTTCTCTGTCCAGACCATCTGCTTGCTCCATCCCTGTGACTTGGGACAAATTCACTGACACTGGATTCTGTGTATGTTACATTAGTGAGATAAAGCTTCCAGGGCATTCATGGTCTTAGTTCAGATGAAAATTGGGAGAATCTTAGAATAAAAGGGCGTAAGGTTAACAAAGTGTCCCATGTGCACAATCAACCTCAAAGCAAGTTTCCATGTGCTACCGCTGGGAACACATACTGACCTTTGAGTAACTGCGGCTGCAACCAAGCAATGTATCCAGAAAACTCCAACTAAAAAGCCCTGGGTGAAGAGCAGGTGAGATAGCAAGAGAGAAGGAACAGGCAGTGAGGCTGGGGGATGACAATAGACAGGGCTGCCTAACAACCAAACAAAAGTGGATATGGCAATACCTGGCTCCCAGGATGCAGATTTTTCACCTTGGCCACATGGCCTTTTCCATCTCTTCCTTGGTAAAGTTCATTTTCTAAAATATCTGGAAGTTTGTTACTATAGGGACTGCAGAGAGATCTAGAAACGATGATGGGCAGCTCCAGCTACCACTTAGGCCCAGGTTTGGAAGGAGGCACGTGTGGGTTCTGAGCCCCTTCCACCTGTACAGCAGATGCAGACGGAGTGGAGAAAGGCACAGTTTTTGATTCAGGGACCACTGACACTGTGCCAGGCCAGCTCTTAGGGCACCGGACAGGGTGGATTAACACACATGAGAAATCGGGGCACTGAAAATTATAAATAGCTGGGAGGTAGTGGCACACACCTTTAATCCCAGCACTCGGGAGGCAGAGGCAGGAGGATCTCTGTGAGTTCGAGGCCAGCCTGGTCTGTAGAGCAAGTTCCAGGACAGCCAGGGCTACATGAAGAAACCCTGTCTTGGAAAACTAGAAAAAATAATGTAAACGGCCTTTCAATGCTCTGATTTATGGACGACTGTATCCCTCCCCTCCCTTTCTCCCTCCTTCTTGTCCTTCCTCCTCCTTCTCTTCCTCCTTTTTGGATTTCGTTCTGAGAAAGAGCCTCACAAGGCAGCCTAGGCTGCCTTTCAACTTGCTATTGTCTTGTTGCAACCTCATGAGCACTAGCAGGTGCTGGAATTACAGGTCTAGTTAGATTCCTATACTTTTGAATTCAGATAGAAAACAGTGATGTCCATATTTTACAAATATTTTTCCTGGGGCCAGTGAGATGGTTCAGCAGGTGAAGGTGCATGCAGCCAAAACTGACAACTTGAGTTTGATCCCTGGGAACCACATGCTATAAGGAGGGAAGTGACTCCCCTCCCCCTACACTGTCCTCCGACATCCACAGACATCTCATAGAGCATACGTACCCATGTAAATACACACACACACACACATACACACACACACACACACACACACACACACACACACTCTCTAAGTGAAACTAAAATATTTTTCAATGAAAAAATTTAAATATGCATAGAAGTAGACAAAAGAATACATGATAAACATCAATGGACTACTCAGTTATGGCAACAATCAATTTATAGCTAATATTATTTCTTCCATACTTCCAACAATTTCCCCTTTACACATCATTTTGGAAAAAAAGGCCTTTTAACATTATTTTATCCACATGTAGATGAGTATTTTTCTAAAAGACTCTAGAATATAACCTTAATACTATCACACCACTTAGAAATTAACAATAATTCTTCAGGGAAATTAATACTCAGAGGGTGAGAAAATGAGAGCATAACTTACAGAACCTCTGGGATACAGCTCAAAGAATCTGAAGGGGAAGTTCCACAGCCATAAATGATCATGTTAAAAGCATCAGATAGATCTTAAATAAGTAATCTTAGGTGTCATTCAAGGTCCTAGAAAAACAAGAGGAGCCAGACTCAAAGCAGTAGATGGCAAGAAATAAAGATTAAGGCAGAATTTATGAGACATAGGTTATAAGAACAATACACAGGATCTACTAAAGAGTTATTTGAAGAGGTTTTAAGTATGGCTGACAAATTCTAGCTACACTAACCAAAAGAATGAGAAAGAAAACAAACACAAAGTAATAAAATCAGAGCCAAAAAGGGAGTCATTGTTCTGATGAAATCCAGATGCTATTAGAGAACACTTTGAAAACATATTCCAAGAAGATAGAATATCTAGAAGAAATGGGTAAAGCGTGAACTGGCCATTTTCTATAATCAGGCAAGGCTCCTAGCAGTTAAGACTGGGGCATCAACTCAGCCACAAAACCTTTGACCTGCAATCTGTCCTGCCTGCCAGATGAACTGGGACAATGGTGGTGCAGAGCTGGTGGAAGTGGCCAAAGCATGACTGGTCCAACCTGAGGCCCATGCTGTGAGAGGGAGCCCACACCTGACACTGTCTGGATGGCCAGGAACCAGAGGCAAGACACCCCAGAGAACCAACATAGGACCAAAAACAATTGGCAAAAAAAGTAAACGAAATGATTCCCAATGACATTCTGCTATGCGCATAGATCAGTGCCTAGCTCAATGGGCATTAGAGGGGCATCACCCAGCAACTGATAGGAGCAGATGCTGAGACCCACAGACAAACATTAGGTGGAGCTCAGGGAACTCCACAGAAGAGGGGGGGGGAAGGATTGTAGGAGCCAGAGGAGTCAAGGACACCACAAGAATTCGGCCCACGGAATCAACTAAGCAGGGCTCATGGGGGCTCTCACCGACTGAAGCAACAAACATGGACCCTGTATGGGTCTGAGCAAAGTCCTCTGCATATACCTTATGGTTGTAGCTTTCTGTTCTTGGGACTCCCAATAATGGGAGTGGGGGGTGCCTCTGGCTCTTTTGCCTGTTCTTGGGATCCTTGTTTTCCCTAAAGGGTTGCATCATCCAACCTTGATATAAACGTTTGTGCCCAGTCTTACTGTATCTTGTTAGGCCATGTTTGGTTGATATACCTGGGAGGTCTGTTTTTTTTTTGAAGGGAAACTGAGGAGTTGATCTGGGGGAGAGGGGAGGTAGGGAAAGGGACTGGGAGGAGTGGAGGGAGGGGAAACCGGTTAGTGTGTAATATATGTGAGAAGAATAAAAGTTAAAAAAATAATTGGATCAAGGAGATAGAATCAACTTAGACCTATAAGAAGCAAGGAGACTAAAGTAGTAATTAAAAGTTTTTCCACAGTGCAAAGCCTGGGACCAGATAGATTCTCTGCTAAATCCTATTGAATCTTATTGAGCTTTAAAGGAAGACAGAACACAAAATAGAAAGGAACACTACCAAATTCAGTCTACAGAGCTGGTGCTACCCCATACCAAACCCAGAGGAAAACACAACAGAAAAAGAAAACTACAAACCAATTCAGCTGATTACCTAACGTAGACGCAGAGATTCCCAATAACTACTTGCAAACTTAATTAAAAAGCCATTAGGAAGATTATATACAGTGATCAAATTGGCTTCATCCTAGGAATGAGAAATTGGTTCAACATAGGCAAATCAACAAATGTATACATAAACAGACCTAAGGACAGAAATCACATGCAGAAGAGGCACTTCTCAATGTTTAACATGACTTCATGATAAACATCCTTAATAAACAAGGTGCAGAAAGAACATATGTTGACACAATCAAGGCTACTCCTGACAGTCCTCTGGCCAACATTTCCCAAATGAGGGAAAACAGACTTCTTCTGAAGACTGGGTTGAGGTAAAGGTGGCTACCCTCTCCATTCTTATTCAGTTCAGTGCTCAAGTCTTAGCTAGAACAATGGGGCAAGAGAAGGAAACAGCAGGGGTAAGGAATAAGAAGGAGGACACCACGGGACTCCTATCTGCATATAACAGGACAGCATGCCAAGAGGTCCCAGGAATGCCATCAAGCTCTTATCAGATAAGTACATTCTGTTACAATACAAAGCCTACATACAAATATGAGTAGCTTTTCTAATCAGCAACAACAAACTTGCCAAGACAGAAATTAGGAAAAATATCTCCTTCACAGGAGCTTCAAAACATTCCAAGGAATAACTATGCCAAGGAGGTGAACGACCTCTGCAATGAAAACTTTAAGACTTTGCAAAAATAAACCGAATGATACACTAGACAATGGAAAGACTTTCCATGCTCATGGATTGGCAGAGGTGATGTAGTAAAAGTGGTAATATTGCTTCTCAAACAGCCATCCTGTAAACAATCATGGCTCAGGTAACACAGTTGGTGAGCAATGTTGGCAGTTTGTAAAGGACTCAATTTGGCTTGGTTAAACTTGATAGAAAAGAATCCCAGACAATTGCCATGGTCACAGCAATAGGATTTTCTACCATGGGATTTAAGGGCTTCCTTGCAAAACTGATGTCATATCCCTATAAATAATATTATTGTGGGTGGCTGAATACTTTCTCATCTCAGGAACTAGTAAACAGTGATGATGTGAGAAGCTCATGAAGTAAAAATTTGCCTAAATACGTTGTATTCTTCTTTTCTTTCCTCCTTCTAACATGTTTTCTATTTCTAAATTTAAATAATTTCAAAATAAATACATTTTTCCACAACAAAAAATGGCAATACTATCAAAAATATTATACAGATGAATGCAGTTCCATCAAAATTCCTTCAACATTCTTCATTGAACTAAAAAAATTGATAAAATTCACATGAAGATATAAAAGGCCCCTTACAACCAAAGAAATCCTAAGTAGAACATGTGCTAGGGGTATCATAATCTCTGATCTTAAATTATGCTACAGGACAACAGTAACAAAGTTAGCCTTGGTCCTGGCACAAAAACAGTAAAACAGAATAGAGAGTCCAGAAATAAACCCACACAGGTACAGCTACCTAGTTTTTGACAAAGGTGTCAAAATATGTACTAGAAAAAGAGACTCTTCAACAAATGTGCTGGGAAAATCGTGTACTCATGTGCAGGAGAATTAAACTAGAAGCCTATCTCTCACAAAAACAATTCCAAACAGGTCAAAGATCTGAAATGCTGAAGCTGCCAGAGGAAAACACAGGGAAGACAGAAGATAAAGACTAAGGACCTCCCCCAGAAAGACTCCAACAGCATGGGGCATAATCTCAAGATCATCAACAAATGGAATTACATGGCATTAAAAGGTTTCTGCACCATTACAAAACTATCAGCAGAGTGAGACAGCCAAGGAATAGAAACAACTCTTTGAAAACTACACTTCAAACATGTGGTTAACAAAAAGAATATATAAAGAACTTCAAATTTAATCATCAAAATTCCCCAATCTTCCAATCAATAAAATGGCTAATGAGTGGAGAAGACCGTTTTCAAAAGCAAGAAGCCCAAGTGGCTTAAATCAACATTTTCAAAAGTGGTCAACATCTTTAGCCACCAGGGAAATGCAAATTAAAGATACTCAGGGGTTCCATCTCACCCCAGTCACAGTGGCTGTCATCAAGAAAACAAGTCAAGCTGGAGAAGAGGTGGGAATAGGGAGTCCTTAGACACTGTTGGGAATGTAAAGTGGTACGGCCACTGTGAAGATCTGTGCTGAGGCTTCTCAAGTATGAAACTGGACTGCCATGTGATCCAGCTGTACCACTCCTGGGAAAACACCCCTGAGGCCTTAGGTCCTATCACAGGTACTTGCATAGCCATATTTATTGCTTCTCTGCTTATTAAAACTAGGGAAAGAAATCAGCCTAGATATCTACTAACATATGAAGAGTGAAAGAAAAAGTGATTATCTATACACAGTAGAATTTCCATCAGCATAAAGAAAAATAAAATCACGACATTTGCAAGAAAATGGGTGCAAGTGGGGATCATTATATTCATCAAAGTAATTCAGACTCAGAAAGACAAATATCACGTGCATTCTCTCTTATACAGATCCTAGATGTGTGTGTGTGTGTGTGTGTATGTGTGTATGTGTGTGTGTGTGTGTGTGTGTGTGTGTGTGTGTGTTATATAAGCTATAATGAGACCATGAGAGGGTAGAAAGAGGTCTTAAGGGAGAGAGGTCTTAAGGGAGAGAGGTTGAAAAGAGTAATATATGTGCAATGGGGGCTACTGGGAGAAGGGGGTGCCAGATTGGGGTGGTGGGGGGGAGGGAGGAGGACCAAGCAAAACAAAGTGGCATGGAAATACCATAAGGAAACCCATTACTTTGTTTGCCAACTAAGAGACTAACAATTAAAACTATTCAGAGTGGGAAAATGCCCAGTCATTTCAAGTGCTATAACTGTTTTCCCACTTGTTTGAACCAGGATTCCAGAATGAGTGGCAGGTTGTAATTGGTCTGACTTATTAAAATAAGCCAAACCTGTAAATTTTGTTCCATCTTTTTTCTTTCAGTTTGTTGAAAAACCTGATCTTATTTCCTAGAATTTTCCCACTTTCTGAGTTTTCTGGATTGTTCTTATTGTGTCCTGTGAACTTTGCCCTTCCTGTAAGTTAGCAGCTGGTTACAAAGACACTGTCAGATACATACTCCATCTGGGTATGTTTTGGTGGCTTGAATTCCTGGAACCCTAACTTGGGAGCAGCCATTCCCTGGGCCACTGCCTCACCTGCTGATCTATCCTTCAGGTTCATGCTTGCACATAGAGCTGTGATTCTGTCATTTCTTCTTCATTTATTATTAGGAGTGTGTGAGTGTGTGTTCTTGCATGAGTGTGCATTTATACTGAGATCTCAGTAGACTCTGGGTATCTTACTTGACTGGATGGTTCTCCACCTTATTTTTTCATACACTGTCTCTGTGAACCTTGAGCTCAATGACTCAGCTAGACTGGCTGATAACAAATTTTCGGGCTTTGCCTCTGCTCACCTCCTCCAGTGCTGGGGTTACAGATGCACACCGGCACACCTGTATTTTCACCTGGATGCTAAGGATCCAGACTCAGGTCTTCATGGTTGTGCGGTACGGCAGACATTTTCCTGACTGAGCCATCACCCTAGTCTCTTTGCTGGACAGAATTCTTTTTTTTTTTTTTTTTTTTTTTTTTTTTTTTTTTTGCTGGACAGAATTCTTAAAGAGAAACTTCCATTATCTTCTGCTGGACCATGTGCGATGGACTTGAGACAGGAAAGGCAAGGCAGATGCTATGTTGATTGCACTTCAGTTCACAGGCTGAATGATTCTGCTGGCTTCCTTCAACAGCTACCAACTTGTTTGTTTTTTTTCTCCTCCTCCCCATCCTCTTTTCCTCCTCCTTTCCCTCCCCCTTCCCCCTCTTCCTCCTTTTTTTTTGTATCATTTTGAGTGCTGAGGACATGCTCAGCATATGTTAAGTCTTAGATTTGATCCTCAACAGTATTAAACACAGAAAAAAATGTAATTTTTGCCCATGATCTGAATATACTCGATACATTTAAATTTACCCAATAAATGCAGTTATTATTTTTATGGATGTTCAAATTGTCCTCCTTTTGGCCAGTGAAACCTCTTCGGGTCGGCTCTGGGTTTCTAAGCCACACTGCTTTGATTCTGGTGTGGTTGACAGGAGGTGAATCTAGAATCTGACATTTTGACATGTCCAGTGGGAAGGTTTACTTTTTATCTTTATAGCATATACATCTGCCTAGTGAAAACAGACCTTGAGAACACGTTGGAGAACTTGGTGCACCCACTGATGCTGGCTGAGTCACTGTCTATAGGACTTTTTAGTTGATATAGCTACGAAATATATTTGTTTTAAGATAAAATAAAATTGGCTTCAATATTTTCAATTCAAATGAAGATTTCAGTGTTTTCTTTAAAGATTCATTTCATTTTATGTGTATGACTGTTTTGCCAGCATACATTAATGTACAGTATGCATGTAGTGTCCACAGAGGTCAGAAGAGGGCATTGGATCCCCTGGAATGGGGGTTACAGATGGTTGTGAGCTCTGAGAACTGGACTCTGGTCCCCTGCAGGAGCAACTGATGAGCCATCTCTCCAGCCCTTTCAGTGCTTACACTTAATCTCATTTGTTTTACATATGATCTTCCTATATATCACAAATAACAGAAAAATCTGTCTGGCTTTTGACATGGGTTCTGGCCAATAACAGGAGTGACAGAATATTACACAATTATTCAATGTCTTCTATCTATAGAAGAACTTCACAACTTCAGGGCTCCATTGGTAAGAGTATTTCGTGAGCAGTCATGAGGATGCAAATTCAAATCTCCATTACCCATGTCAAAAGCCAGACAGATTTTTCTGTTATTTGTGATAAAACACCAAGGCAACTCACAGAAGGAAGAGTTCATTTGGTCTTAGAGCTTCAGTGTGATATAAGTCCATTACAGTGGGGAGCATGGCGATGAGTCCATTATGATGGGGAGCACGGTGATAAGAGTCCATTATGATGGGGAGCACGGTGATAAGGGTCCATTATGATGGGGAGCACGGTGATAAGAGTCCATTATGATGGGGAGCACGGTGATAAGGGTCCATTATGATGGGGAGCACGGTGATAAGAGTCCATTATGATGGGGAGCATGGTAATAAGGGTCCATTATGATGGGGAGCACGGCAGGAAGTGGAAGGCATGGCAGCAGGTGTGTGAGCTGAGAATCACATCTCAAACGCAAGAAGCAGAGAGGAAGAACTGGATGTGGGTGGAGAGCAAGAAACCCTCAAAGCCCACTTCAGTAACATCCTTGCTCCAGCCATGCCATGTCTCCTAAATCTCCCAGACAGCACCATCAACTAAGGACCAACTGTTCAAATGCGCAAGCCTATGGAGAGAATATTTCTTATTCAAACCATCATATTCCACTCCTTGGCCCCAACAGGCTCATGGCCATAGCACAGTACAAAATGCATCCAGTCCAACTTCAAAAGTCCCCATAGTCTTTCACAGTCTCTACACTGTTCAAGAGTCTGAGTTAAAGTCTCTTTTGAGACTCAAGGCATTTTATTAACTATAATTTCCCATAAAATAAAAAAGCAAGTTGCATACTTCCAGCATACAATGGGTGAACTATATATATTCTCATTCCAAATGGGAGGAAAGGGGGACATAATGAGGATATACTGGATTAAAGTAAGACCAAAACTCAGCAGGGCATACTAAAGCCTCTAGTTCCACCTCTGGCATCAAAGTGCAAGAAGGCTCTGCCCCTCTGGCTTTGCTGCCAGCACCACGCATCTCTATCCTGGGCTTGTGCCACGCCCTGCACACAGCTCTCAGGGGCAGATGTTTCACAGTTCTGCTATCTCCAACATTTTAGAGTCTCCACTGCAATCCAGGCTTCAGTATCACAGCTTTATGAAATGGTCTTTCACAATCTCCTGGCCTCTCAGGACCTTCATACAGGGACACTTGTCACATGCTGCCTAGCGTCTGCACCTCTCTGGGGCAATGGAGGAAGAATTCACAACTCTTTCACTCTTGCATTCTTCAAACTTCTAAAACCAACACCAGACAGACATCACTGCTCAGTTCAATTGCCAGCTTGTGATGGACCCTAGACTGTGGTGATATTTTATTTGTGCTCTAACAAATAAAGCTTGCCTGGGGATCAGAGGACAAAGCAGTCACTATATTAAACATAGAGGTCAGGCAGTGGTAGCACAGGCCTTTAATCCTAGCATTTGGGAGGGAGAGATTCATCGGATCTCTGTGAGTTCAAAGCCACACTGAGAACAGAGCCAGGTGTGGTGACACACACCTTTAATCCCAGCACTAGTTAACCACAGAGTTCTGGAGGTCTGTACAGACAGACAGGAAATAATAGAGCTGGGAGGAAAGAGGAAGTGATGTAGCTGGGCGGAAAGAGGAAGTAAGATGGCAGGGCACAGAAAGGTATATAAGGTGTGATTATACAGGAAGTAGCTCTCTTGGGCTAAGGACTTCCTAGTGGTAAGAACTTGTGGCTGGCTTGTTCTATTCTGATCTTTCAGCTTTCACCCCAATATCTGCTCCGGGTTTTTTTTTTTATTTATTTTTTATTTATTTTTTTTTATTAATAAGACCATTTAGCAATTTGTGTTACATCAGACCCCTTGAGTGTGGTGATATTTTATTTGTGCTGAAATGTGGTGATATTTTGTTTGTATGTTAATAAAGTTTGCCTGGAGATCAGAGGAAACAGCAGCCCCTTTTAAGTAAACACAAAAGTCATGCAGTGGTAGCACATGCCCTTAATCTGATCACTTAGCAGGCAGGGTCTCTGTGTGTTCAAGGCCACAATAGGTAACAGAGCCAAGCATGGTGACACACGCCTTTAATCCCAGTGCCAACTATAGAGACCTGGAGGTCTGTACAGACAGGCAGTGACAAGGAAGTGAGGTAGCTGGGCTAAGAGCCAATGAGAAGGCAGAACAGCAAGGCAATAAAAGTCTGGGTAGACAGGAAGTCAGGGCATTTTGAACCTGAGAGCTGGTGAAGTAAGGTTGGTTGGTGGTTCTCACTATTTCTCTGATCTCTAAGGCTTTCATCCCTATATTTGGCTCTGTGTTTTTTATTTAATAAGACTGCTGAGAAATTCATCTACACTCGAGTCGCATTAGCAGCAGTTTACTTCATTCAGCTGCTTTCTAGGAGCAGAAAACTCCTTACTCCTGGTAGAGTCTTGCCCTAAGAGCATCTTTCCCTTTGTTCGAATGCAGGGCAGGCCTCTTCTTTAACCATTACAGCCTCTCTCCCAGCATGTCCTGGCTGTAACATGGAGCACTAGGAAATGCTCTTTTTCCTCTCCAAACTGTAATTTTGTATTTTTTTCTATCCACTAGCTATTTTTCAATGTAGACTTGCATAAGTGTTATTTATAACAATTACTCCACAGAATGAATATTGTGTTAGTCTCAATTTTCCTCTGCCAAAGAAATTAGCCCAATAGTCTTAAATTTAACCTCAGACAATTTTCAGGACACAGGCATAACACAACTAGATTCTTTGCCCAAGTATCACAGGAATGACCTCTAGCCCCAATGCTAATGTTGTTCTCTTCTGGCACCCCTTGGGCTGGACCTACACAGTTTTCATTGTTTTCAGCACTAACAGCTTCCAGGGTCTGACTAGAGCGGCTCTTTAAACTCTGCTTACAGTACTCAACCACTTTTTTAGTTCAAAGATCCAAAGTCTTCCACCTTCTTTGACAAACAGTGTGTTCAGGTTCTTTAAGCAATAGCCTACTTCCTAGTACTAACTTCTGTATCAGTTACTTTTCTATTGCTCTGATAAAACACCATGCCTAAGGCAACTTACAAAAGGAAGAGTTGATTTGGGCTTAGCAGTTCCAGAGTGATGAATTCATCACTGGAGGGGAGACATGGCAGTAAGTGTCAGGCATGGCAGCTGGAGCAGGAAGCTGAGAGATCACATCTCAACTGCAGGTATGAAGCAGAAAGAACTGGAAGTAGGGTGAGGCTATGAACTCTCAAAGCGCACTTTTCATATTTCCTCTAGCAAGGTCACACTTCCTGAATCTCTCCAAACTGAGGACCAAGTGTTAAGATTCCTGAGTCTATGGGGAGTACTTCTCATCCAAGCTACCATATTTACCACAGAACACAATACTGAACTCCTGGAGTTTTGGTAATCTCATAGATATGAAGTCTCTCTTTGTAATCTCTATCTATCTATCTATCTATCTATCTATCTATCTATCTATCTATCTATTATTTTTGTTTTTTTTTGAGATAGGGTTTTTCTGTGTAGCCCAGGCTGGCCTCAAACTCACAGAGATTCACCTGTCTCTGCCTCATAAGTGCTGGGATTAAAGGTGTATGCCACCACTCACCTTGTAGTTTCAATTTAAATACCTCTTATTATATGTGAAAATGAACATCTTTTGGTACAACCAAAACAATGGTCATTTCATCTTCTGTGACCCTTATGATTCTCTAGTGCAGTTCCTCTTTTTAAAGATTAGGGAGGTCTTTATTTAACACTCCATTAAATTCCTTTCTTTATTTAACTCTCATTAAATTCCTTTCTTCTTTGTTATGCACCAAAAATTTTTTATATGTTTTGCTGTATCTCCTTTTCTTGTTGTGTCTTTTTCCTTGTAATTAAGAACTTTAAATTGACAGGAGGGGAATGAATTGAGCAAAACAGAGAGGATTTTTGGGCAGTGGCACCATTCTGTTTGATGCTATAATGGTAGAAGCATGTTATCCTTTTGTTCAAATCCGCAGAGTTCACAATCCTGCCATTATAATGTGTCCATGTGCACTCGCCAATTAGTGGGGAATGTCAATGAGGGAAAAAACTGATGGTGTGGGAAGTAAATGGAAACTTCTT
Source organism: Peromyscus leucopus (assembly GCF_004664715.2). NCBI lineage: Eukaryota > Metazoa > Chordata > Mammalia > Rodentia > Cricetidae > Peromyscus > Peromyscus leucopus. The sequence goes on from NC_051063.1 coordinate 149,615,557, forward strand.
ATGCCTTCCATTCATTTTCCCCCTGTGTATTAAAATACCTTCTAAATAGCTGTCTGTTTTATCCCTCGATGTGTATGGATTTATGTCTAAAAATCATAACCAATGACAGAACAGAGAATCTCACCAAAGCTTCCTCCTCTAGCTTCATGGTTTAAAAGTATTTGAAGCTTCAATGCAACTGAAAATACCACTTAGAAAAAGCACATTTTAGGTCAATCATTATTTTGAAATGCTCCATTACTATAGGATAAATTGGCATTTACTTGATTTTTTGGGTTAGATTTATGCCAAGACATTTTTGAAAGATGTCTTCCCTGCCCCTGTTATGTGTGTCAACTAAGTGTTGTGTTTATAAACAAAGCTACTGATTTTTCTGAGTTGAATGTATATGGTGAGGGAGTGGAGATATGGCTCAGTAGTTAAGAGCAATGGTTATTCTTCCAGAGGACCCAGGTTCAATTCCCAGTACCTACATGGCAGCTCACAACCCCCTGTAACTCCAGTTCTGGGGAACTGATGGTCTCTTCTGGCCTTCACTGGCACCAGGCATGCATGTGGTACACAGACATAAATATAGCCACATTGTGCTTCAAACACACAAACACCACCTACCTACACACCAAAAGAGAAAAAAACACACAAGGAATAATAACCACTAATTCTGATGGAACAACTGGGCCAGAAGTGAGGCCATGGAACCTGAATACACATGCCCTGATTTGTAAGAACCCTGACCTGGCAGCTGTGATAAGTCACCTTTCAGGGTAGATTGCTACCAGATCCGTCATCTCATCTTTGAAAACCTGTGCTGAGCGTTGCCACTGCCTCTGAGGCTGGTAGCTCTGGAGTGTGTGCAACTCCCTTGCTCTGGAAGATACACATTCTCATTTCCCAGGCTCAGAAATCCAACTGTTACACAGGTAAGAAATACGTGTCTGAATTAGACCACTGTGACCTCAACAAAGGCCTTTAGTGGAGCCAAACAATTTACCAAGCAGGTTGATACCCCTGCTATGGATTGGTCTAGTCATTTCATTTAGCTTTGGGTTGAGCTGAAGATACAAAAGGAAAATAGCCTAATGGGTCTGGCTTCTTTCACAGCCTCCCACTGTCACTGGGCTGCTGCTGTTCCAGCCTCCTCCGTTCTCCCTGGGAGCTTCTTTAGAGGGAGGGCTCATATTTCACTTGTCTTATCACCGTGAGGCAGACATACCAAGCGCTAAATGAATATGCTGAACAATCGAACAAAAGGGATTGGAATCCTAAACTCAAGTTCTTACTCCATTTTTATGGGTAGAAGTGAAAATAACCACAACTCAACTTTGAATGGATTAAGCAGAATGCTATTATTTACAACTATATCCACTAGAATTAAAATACGATTTTTGTGGGTGTGTCTTTTTGGGGTCCTGGAGATGGAAGCCAGGGCTTTGTACAGACTAGGCAAATACATTCTACCACTGAGCCACTTCCCAGCCCCAACTCAGGGTTTATTGTTTTTTTGATTTTTTTTGTCACACTGGGCACCACACCCATGACCCTATGCATGTCAGGAATGTGCTCTATCATGGAGCCACACTGCCTGACCTAAGAGGAGCATTCGAGGGGGATTTAGAATGTTTGAGCAAAAGTCAAGAGCACAGACACTCTTGCAGACCCAGGGACTTACAGCCATGAGGGCTGTGGGAGAAGGGCAGAGCCAGCCATCTGTGCTGGCAAGGCAAGTAGCCTTGGCTGTATTCGAAGGGCTGTGAGTGTTTCTGACATCTGTGCTTGAGGGAAGAAAGATACAGAACTTGGTAACAGAGTGAACCATGCATGCCTGGCAGGCAGAGCAGTGGGAAGGTACTTGCTCACGTGCTGGAACTTACCCACATGCTGGAACTTACCCACTCTCTCCACCCTACAGTCCACTGCAGAAAGAATCATGACTCAGCAGGAATTGGGGGAGACTCAGCCTTCTAGAGAAGACAGACAGCACTCGTAGCTCTGGGGGGTATCATGAGTGGTTAAAACCAGCAACACACTCAGTCCCCTGGCCTGAAATCTCCAACCTGAGTGAAGTCATATTGGCAATATGGCCCACTTGAGGTAAACTGATGTTACTTGTGGTGATATATTGTGTACCCTAATAAATTTGCCTAAGAATCAGAGGACAGAACAAGCCACTAGATCAGACACAGAGCCAGGCAGTGGTGGCACACACCCTTAATCCCAGCGCTTGAGATCTCATGCCTTTGCTTGGGAAGCACACACACACACACACACACACACACACACACACACACACACACACGCCTTTAATCCCAGGAAGTGATAATGGTAGGTCAGAGAAAGGTCTATAAGGCATGTATGCTTCCCTGTACTGGGATTAAAGGTGTGTACCACCACTTCCTGGCTCTGTCTCCAGTGTGGCCTTGAACTCACAGAGATCCCGAGTGATAGGATTAAAGGTGTGTGCCACCACTGCCTGCTCTGTGTCTGATCTAGTGGCTGGATCTGTTCTCTGATTCTTAGGCAAGTTTATTAGGGTACACAATATATCACCATAGTCACCCAGTCTGGCCTATGAGAAAACATCATCTTACCAGGTAGAAGGTGACAGGCTGGGTCAGTATAGCCCACTTCCATGTTGCTTCCTCCTTGTCCCTTCATTTTGGGTGAGGGACTGATAGCCACACTCTCTGTATCTTGGGACTATGAAATGTGAAGAAAGAGGAAAAAATGCACTGAAATTCAGGCAAAGCCTGGTTCCATTGAACATCTGCTCTAGCCTTAGCCTGCCTTTGGGGTTTTATTATCATTTTCATATAAGCACTGATTCATTCAAGTCAATTAAGTCAAATGTTTAAACTTATGTATAATTGGTATATGAAAGTAAAATGCTTTGGAGGTCACAATTAGAAAAGAAGCAACAGCGGGAAGAAAAGAACAAAGACAGTTGTCATTCATAAATGTACATGTAAAGCTAAAAATTAAAGACGGGCAAGTTCATCCAAGCTGCAGACAGGACAATGAAAGATAAAGCAAAGCTTAGTTAGGCACTGTAGGACTCAGGAGCTGCAGGACTAGGAGGCACAGGATCCAGGAGCTGTACCTGGACCCAGAAGCTGCAGGGCCAGGAAATGCAAGATGCTCTTGTCTTGGGTCCATGGAGATAGAGGTTACTAAGTTTGAGGGGTCAGGGTTGAGTGCATGGGAGTTTCTGGAAATTCTGCAGTCATCACAGAAAGGTCTTATTCCAGACTCATACAAGAGAAAACCATCTTAATAAATTCTCCACTATTTCTTGTGTCCCAAATAGGCAAAAATAGTTCTAATGCCAATAAAATACAAGAAAAATTGGGGGGGGAAATTATACAATCATCTCAAAAGGTGCCAAAAGTCATTTGCTTTACACCATCTTGAAACAAAGCAGAGGTGGAAGGGAGTTTCTACTAAAGAGCATAGATCCAGACTCATAAGAATGAGAAGGACTAATAATGAGACCATTAGTAGGTCCCCTAAAATTGAGGGCAATTCATGACTAATAGGAAACAGAAAAACTTTAGATAGCTGGAACAAGATCAAGATATAAAAATCAATAATTTTCTCCATTAATTAGTGAAACATTTTTAAACACAATAAAAAGATCTATCTTATAAGAGCTACCACAAAATAGTCTTTGAACCAACCAAGGGAGCACATCCCAAAGCAAGAGATACTTTTATTTGTTCTTTTTCAGAAAACAGTAAGCCTTCCCAAGGTACAGACACAGGACAGGAGACTGTCTGAATGGTGCTAATTTTTCTTGGGTTTGAATTCAGTCACTGTGGGAGCTTTTCATCGAGGAGCAGCTTATAGAACATTAGAGGATAAGCAAGAAACTCCAAGACAGTTTTGATAAAGAAAAGAGTGGATGTTGGTGCACATATATCCAACCTGTGGCCCACGGGGCTCCAAGCAGCTGAGGGTAGCTATGAAAGCGGCCCAACAGAAAGTTGTAACTTACTTCAAAGATGGCATTAATTTTAAGTGATTTTTTTTTTAAAAATAACTCGGTTGCATTGTTCTCAAATGTGAATGTTGTAGATGAGAATGTTGGGTTGCAATGTCAACACTTTGACATGCTGAGAAGAATCTGTCTTCCTGTAAATCCATACTATACATGGAAATATGATGATTAAAGCAGTGGGAAGGGGAGGGAGGGAGAAGGAGGTGTGTGTGTGTGTGTGTGTGTGTGTGTGTCTGTGTATTTGTATGTGTATGTGTGTATGTCTGTGTGTCTGTGTGCTTGCAGGCATATGTGTGTATGACTAAGAGGAGAAAATCTGGCATATGATCCAGTTATATGTGCTTCATTTCCTACCTAAGATCACTTACTTTTCTCCTCATGACCGGATAGTTGCTTTTGTTCCTGGCTGCATCATACCCAATCATGTAATATGGTTAGCTATTGATCAAGACAATTCTGCTACACTCCAACAGTTTTTCTCACATCTGAAAGTATTCAGGTGGTCAGTTTCCCCACGAATCCCTAAAATTCCAGGGAAAGCCACTGGCTCTCTGTGTGTGACAAACATTTTGCTTTCTTAACAAAGGGGACCTTTTCTACTCCTCTTTGAAGAGATGTGAGACACGAACCTGTGACTATGAGGAAGACGTCAAGAAAGCCCACATGCTGCAGCTGTGACATCCCTGAATAGTTCCTCTAGCGTCAGCACCAAGTGCTGGCAGCTCTGTGAAAACAGATTGGGTAACTCTCCTGTCACTTGGGGAGGAGAGTTTTATTAACTGAAAGAACAACAGATGCAGAGAATCCTAAACCCATGGGATCCCAAGAGAAAGGATCATCCATAAAGTGAGTCAACTGTCTTAGGAAAAACAAAACAAAACAAAAAAACAGTTCAACAAATCCCATAAGAACTCTTTAAGAATAAAATTGCTTCTTGTCTGTTGTTCCTATTTGTCAAACAAACAAACACTACACGTGTGTCAGAGGATGAGGATGGGTGAGCATACTTGGGACCTTATGGCAAAGCAGACCGCAGAGCCCTGTGATGTGGACTTTGGGCCTCTTCTTCATGAACGCACAGCATAGGTCCAACACAGACAGAAAAGGCCACTCCAGGAAGGACGGCAGAATGTGATGTGGCCACTTCCTGGTCTGGTTCCTCACTGCCTCCTGGTTCTCAGATTTTCTTTGACTTCTCATTTGCTAGTGAGTAGAGAGTCTTGTGGAGGGCTGAGGCCACAGAGTTTGCGGGAGCCGCTGGAGGAAGAAAGGCAGCCACCTAGGTGATCATATTGGGCAGGGAGCTTCTGCTGACCACACTGGGCTAACACAGGAAGAAACATAGTTAGATGTGTTGAAGCACAGACATCTAGGGGGAAGGTTCCAGAACATGTCTTGCCTCCAATACAGGAAGGCTTCAGAAGACATAAAAAGCAAAAAGCCACCCCCAAAACATTTACAAAACGTAACAGGAAAACCCTAAAATTTTAAATGGCAAAATAAATAATAACATTTTCTTCATTATATAAGAGAATGGGAGAAAATTTTGGAAACTACATAATAAAGAAGTGATTGGATTCAGAATCTATGACTGGCACTCCTCAGTAAGGAGAAAAAGACACATGGGTTGATAAAAATTTGAATGTGCAATTTATAGGAAATTCAAATGACCAACAGACAACTAAAAGCCAAGCAACCACAGTAATAATGAAGGGGAGGTAAACCAAGTCATAGGAGAGTCATTGTCTTATTGATCATCATATTGCTAAGGGAGAAGTCAGAAAACCCAAGTCCTGGTGAATCAGGCCTGCTGTCACATTGCTGGAGGGAGCATTTTGGGCTACTGGTCAGTGAGGACATCCTTTCAGTAGATAATGTTGTTGTTGTTTTTAATGTGCACATCTTATAAGTCAGTGATTCCACCTCTCAGCATTTTCGTATGTGCATGGGGAAGCAAGTCTGAGGATGCTGCACAGAAGCGAGGGAGAGCAGGCATCATCCATACAAGGCTGTGCTCTTGGCGTCAATAGGAAAATCCCTCGGAGGCACTTGGAGAATATTGACATTATATAGTATGATTAAATAACACTAACAGGGAACAACAAGCTCACGGAAAAATGTGCAGGGGACATTGGCTGTACCCTAAAGTGACAATAATCGTCTGTTGCTCACCAATCACTCGGCATTGCTGCCCCATCACAGAGACTGACACAGAGAAGCACCCTAATAGTACTGTTAAGCTCCCCGCCCCTGCATTCCTTTCCTACAGCCAGTTTTCACCAACTGAGCCCTTGCGCTATGCCATGCAACAGGGATGCAACCCCAAATGAGGCATGGCCTGTCTTCTAAGGGTCTCCAAGCTGATGATCCAGAAAGTTAAGCAGGTAGGTACCCCACAAGCTGTTTGGTGTTAGAGAGAAGCAGGGTGCAGTCACCCTAGACAGGAGACAGGAGAGGGCGAGAGAAGCTTTGGGAATGTGGTGGGATCCCAGCAAACCTCAGGCGCACCTGGGAAGCAAAGGGATGGAGCCATGTGACTGCATATGTAGAACCAGGAGCAGGAGCTGCAGAGCCAGGAAAAGAGGGAACAGAACAGACGTGGTGAACAAGAGCAAGGGCATGCTCCAGAAATTAGAGCCATGAGCTGACAAAATTAAGACAGGGCAGGCCAAACTGGTGGGCAGATGCTCCATTTTCATAGATTATAAGCTACAGCACTATTAAGATAGCAATTACATTCTGACTGATTTATGGATCCCAGGCTATATCTCTGAAGGAGTCTTTGTAAACACTGACAAGGCTCATACTAAAACTATATGTGAAAACAGAAGTTAGGTTAGCTAAAAGGGTATTGAAAAAGAAAAAGGTTGGAGGACTTAGGAGACAGATTTTAGGATGTGGGCAGGCCAGTCCAATGAGTATGAAAAGGCAGACCTTGTGTTAATGAAGCAGGAAGCACAGATCGGAGTTTGCCACAGGTATAGCAGGAATCCAGTGAAACAGGAGAGACCTTTCAACAAATGGTGCCAGAAAATGGACATGAGTATGTAACAAAACACAAAGTAATAACCTCAACCTACACCTCACACTCTGTAAAACTGACTCTAAGCAGACCACGGATCATGGGCATATCCTTGAGTGAGCATGTTCATACGACATTCTTGTATATGTGTGTTTTTGTGTGTGTATATGTCCATGTGAGTTTGTTCATGCATGTGAGCTTCTGTATGTCAGTGCCTGTGTGTATGTAGTGCACATTGTATTTATACTCATTTTGGGTAAGGATGTATATGAGTAGAGTGCACATTTGCATGACTGTGTGTATTAAGGGGAAGGGAGGGTGTTCAAGAGACATTTGAAGAGCAGTTTCAAGAGAATAGATATTTACATTCATGGTCCATATATAGTTGGAACCACAGGAATGGACATGGGAATTTTTCACTTATTTTCAGAAAATAATTGAAATTTTACAGAGGAGAGCTTTGGCTTTGGAGCTTAAATAGATGTATTACAGTTGAAAATTCACATATCAGTCGCCAGTGAAATTCAGTGTTCAAGCCTCTGCCTCTCCAAACAGATCAAACTAATTTGCCCAAACACACAAGTAAATACACAAAAATGAAGATGGCAGCACAGGCATGGACAGCCACCATCCCGATGACCTGAGACTAACAACTTGATTTCTCTTATTCCTTAGCAACTTCATGGACTGACGAACAGACTACATTAACGATTTTCTTATTTAGTTTTTTGTATTGTTATTCTTTTAGACATTAGAAACACATACTAAATTCACACAGACATTTCAAAGGCTCTGGCGACAATCGATTTTTAATCTTGAGTACTCACTGCTTTCTTAAAAAGTTATTTTCTGCCTTGCTAGGGATTGAACCCAGGGCCTCCCTCAAGCTAGGCAATTGCTTTATCATTGATCCATGCCCCTGGCTCTCACTAACTCTCATTTGAAACAAGGATAGCACCTTCTGCGGTAATGTGGCTACCTCAAGCACAATGCTAATACTGAGGAACACCAGGAAGAGGCGGGCCTGTTGCTGCCCATGTTATTATCCAGGCATTGATTTGCATGCACATCCTTTGACTAATAACCTAGAAACTCAGCAAAGCCCTGTGGAGTTCCATTCCTTCACAAATTTGCCTTGGTAACTTTCACATTCTAGAACAGTAAAAGAACTCATAATTCTGTACAGATGAACAGGAAGTCCAAGATTCCAGGATCAGCTGTTTAGGCTGATAAAGGGATTGCAATCGCAAGCAGAAAATGTGTTTGTACATACTACCCCGAGGAAAGAATGGCCAAAACAATTGCACTCCAACACTGGGCAGTGGCTCAAGACCAAGCAAGTGGCACACAGCCCCGGGGGAAATAGTCTCTGCAAGTCTCTACATTGATTCCAACTAAGGAAATTCTTCCCTCTTGGTCATGGATGGAGAATATTTTTCTGAACTTAACATTGTCCTCAAGATAAACTGCCTGTGATTCCAGTCTCTCTAGTCAATGGACACAACAACACCACAGCTGTAGAGAAGAGAAACTGACTCTGACCATGAATCAAGAAAGGAAAGATTAATACCCCCGACAATGGGAGTCGGGGAGCGGAGGAAGGCAGATATTCTTCCAGCAGAGAGAGTGACAAGAAAAAGGTCTATTCCAGAGCTGCACATCTGGGTGCACACGCTCTTCACTTCAGGCATGCTACCATTGCTGTCAGCAACTGACCCCGAATGTAGGGACTTAAATAAAATGTGTTTGTGACCTGATATTGTCTGTAGGGCAGTGGCCAGTATGCAGCTTGAGTGCATTCTGTCCCCAGGCTGTTAACCCAATGTTGGTTGGGGCTGTGATCTCAGGGAAAGGTTCAGCTAGGAAAGGGCCCCTTGCCAAGACCCCCCATTCTTCCTTGGCTGGACTGCTGTGGATGATTGTTACATGTTGGGAGGCCATCATCTTTGTGGCAGCCATCACTTTATCTAATTATTACTCCCAAGTTAGCAAAAGGGGGGAAATGAAGACTTCTTAACATTCTGATATCCTGCTTCAACATAAACTGGTAAGCCTGCTTGATCCTATTCTGAAACTCTTGAGAAGCATCATAAATATTTAAAGATTCACATCTGATAAAAATGCAAAAGTCAGAGGTCTGCCTATAGAAATGGGTAATTATATTTTTATTGCCTAATAGAAAGCAAGCTCAGATGTGTTATACTGCTCTGTAGAGGTGGTTTAACAGTGCCCTACACCTAGGTTTCCTTTCTAACTTACTGTATTTCTCAGTTACTAAAAAGCTCCTTGACCCAGATGATTTGCCTTCTGGTTGGCTCCCTTATGAATGAACATGTGAAATGACTATTTGGCCCAGGCTGCTGAAGAATTCTGTCTGAAAATTTAGCATCTGCATGGTCTAGCAGTCCCTTTGTACACTGCTGAACAATGATTTCAATAGAAATTGGCTTTTCTTGAGAAGTTGTTTGTTTAAAAACTTCCCAGGCTCAGGCAACCTTGGTCAGCTCATTCATACTCTCATGGTAACACAACATCTATGTGGATGCAAGTTTCTCCCATTCATGAAGAGTCTAGAATCACCTGGGGGCTGGCCCAGCCTTTTGCTACTTTTTTCTCGTGTTCTCTTGCTGTGGGCTGTGTCTTCTTCCCACTGATACAGTGAAGGCACCAAAGCTGAGTTCCAATAACTAGTGCTTCCCTGACTTGCCACTGGATCTGCAGAAGGGAGGCACATGAGGAGTACACCAGCATCTAGGCATGTTCTGGTTATTGGGACAAGAGATTCAACATGTCTTCTCTGAGTTCACCTGGGAGGCTCTCTGTCCACTCATTCCTGTGAATGGCCACATAAAGGGCACCATGGCTTCCAGGGAAGCTGTTGGGGTGGAAGTCCCAGGATCCATAGCGTGGGCACAAAGAGGATGAACACCAGTGATGGGGACATAGGCATCTGCTGGGCATGGCCTCAGGCCCACTGGCCTTGGCAGGGGATGGAGCCAGATCTGCACAGCATGAGCTCAGAGCAGTGACCATCTGCCATTCCTGAGCATCCTATGCACCCATTCAGTTATTTCAAGGTGAAGTTAATATAGGATGCTTTAAAACCATTAACTTTCAAACTGAAGCTCCAAAAAGAATCCTTCCTAATGTTCATCGGTGAGGATGCTCATGACCTCTCCTGCTACTGTATTGTGTGGGGGAAGGAAACCTCTCAGGAGGACAAAGGGACAAACCAGGGATTCCTCACAACACATCTCTTTAGAAGCTTCTGTGTTGTCCACTTCATTAAGAGACCCTTTTGTGTTGTTAATAATGCTATGCTGATCAGCTGTGTACTTGCAGAAATCTATAAATAATAATTTAACCTCTAAGGGATGTTCATCATACATACGCATCCTTTTATAGGTTATCTACAAACATGCGCATGTAAGACCTAGTGACCTGGGCGAACTTTAACACAAAGCAGTTGTATGGGGGTGGTACTACAGTTTGAGGATGTCCCTGACAGTTCATGAGCTGGACGTATGCTTCCCAGGATGGTGGTGTCAAACCCATAAAGATGGGGCTGGATGGAAGGCATTTGGGTCCTTAATTCACCACTGTTAGAAGGGGTTGATGCTGGATTGGTGGGTCAGGTCTTGGAAGGCAGGCCACACACGTTTCATCATTCTGCACACATAAGCTCCCATTTACACTCTCCTGCCATACTATGGGTGTCAGGAGGCTGGAAAGGCTAGAAGCTCAGGAATGCCTCTGGAGAGACATGTCTACCCCAAGTGACCAGCAAGCCTGTGGGGAGGGAGGGGCTTCTCATCCCTGTCTTTCTTTCTCTGGAACGCAGGTTGTCATATGGGTTGAAAGTCCACTGGATACCCTTGGAGATGAAAATAGAGGCAGCCCTGTTTCTGTCCATGCATTCAAATGACATGTAAGTGATCTCTTTGGTGTTTATGTGGAACCATGGACCACTAAACTCCTCTCTGCACTATTTTGGTATGTCTGCACCTTGGAAATGGAGGAGGCATAGTCATGTCCCCAAGGAATGATTCGGGGCCAGGGGATTGGCAGTGGAGCAGCTGCACACCAATGGCTGATATAAAGGAAGCCAGAGGTGGTGGTCAGAATGCAAGGACCTTGGGTTTTCTGGGCTCCCTGGAGTCCTGGAACCCCAGGAGAGCAGTGTTATTGTCTGGGAGGAAGGGCAGGCAACACCTGCAGGGTCACCCCCCAAGCTCAGTGTACAGAGAAGCAGGCAGAAAGCACAAAGGGCACAGGAGAGCACGGGATGAACCAACCAACATGCCGTGAACCTCAGACCTCCCCTGCTTTGATGAGTTGTATGGGAAAAGTGGGCCAAGGACAATGTTCAGAAATAGCAAACCTAAGATACTGATGTGTTGTCCCAGGCAGGCTCCTTTGTGAGACTCACCACCACACATGTTGTGCTGCCTACTTTTGTGTCAACTTGACACCAGTTAGAGTTATTTGATTGAGAAAATGTTCTCACAAGACCGGCCTGTGGGTAAGCCTGTGTGCGTGGAGGGAACATTTTCTTGATTGATGATTGATGTGACAGCTCACTGTGGTCAGTGGCAGCCCTGGGCAAGTGGGTCTTGGGTGCTGCAAGGAAACAGGCAGAATAAGCCACCGTGAGCCAGCCAATAAGCAGCACTCCTCCACGGCTTCTGTTTCAGTTCCTGCCTCCAGGTTCCTGCCCTGACTTTCCTCAGTGATGGACTGTTACCTAGAAGCATAAGATGAAATAAACCTCCTTTTCCCTAAGTTGCTTTTGGTCATGGTGATTTATCACAGCAATAGAAACCCTAACTAAGACAGAAACTGGCACCAGGTCAGGAGTATTGCTGTGATAGATCTGACCATGTGTTCTGGAAGGACTGTGGTGGCACTGAGTGCTCAGAGCTCAGTGGGCTGTTCCATGGTAACTTGGATGATAAGCATGTTGAGAGCAGTGCTCAGAGAGAGGCCTGGCATGTGAAGTTTCAGAGGGAAATGAAGACCCTAACATGATAGTTTGAGAGATATTTTGAATTAATAACTATCAAAGTGAAGCCTTTGCTTTGCTGGGACAATTGATGCTGGGGTCCAGAAGGGGCCAAAGTCGTTACTGAAAGCCAACCTGGGTGATATGTAAAGTTTCTCAGGTTATGTTGGTTTTGGAGATGTGAAGGGATCACGGAGAGCAGCTGGGGCTTGGTACTGTGTGGCAGGGCAGGGATCTCTGAAGAGAGGACGGTGACTAAGTACAGCCTCAGTTGCAGTAGAGACCCCAGGATTGAAGGAGTCATGGGGAGAAATTGAAGCTTGGCAGAGTCAGAGTCCCTGAAAAGAGCCCCCGAGAGGCTATTGGTGAAGGCAGAATCCAGTTGCATTCAGGACACGCCAATACCATGGGTGGCAGCCAAAGTTAGCAACACATGTGGAGTGGAGCTGGCCTAAGCTTGAGACAAGCTGTGTGTGCTGCAGATGAAGAGACAGAGAAGCGAAATTGACCAGGCCGCTTGGAGCCCAGAGGATCATGGGTCCCAGATGTGAAACACTCAACAGTTTATATCGTTAAAATTTGCTTTGATTATAACTGTGCCCTAGTTATTTCTTCTTGGAGTAAGAAAGTATATAACTTATTTTTTATTTTATAGAGCCCACAGTTTAGAGGCTTTGAAATTTTATAAAGATGTAGGAATTTCAGAGAGACTCTGGATAATTTAAGATACTTTTGGTATTTTAGAGAAACTTTGAAAGAGACTGTATATTTAAGAGACTGAAATTTTAACGTGTTTGAATTTTTAAAGACTGGGACTTTTAAAAGTTGGAATATTTTACACGGTGATACTATTATTAAAATGCCATCTTAGGGACAAATGAGAAGGGAGTGATTCTAGTCGAATAGTGACGTGTTTGTGTGTCAAACTGACAAGGGGTCAACTGTGCTGGTTAGTTTTATGTCAACTTTTGACACAAGCTAGAGTCATTTGAGGAAAAGGTACCTCAACTGAGAAAATGCTTCCACCAGATTGTTCTCTGGGCAAGCCTGTGGGACATTTTCTTGATTAATGAGTGGCATGGGAGGGCTCAGTTCACTGTGGGCAGTGCCACCCCTAGGAAGGTGGTCCCGGATGGTATAAGAAAGCAGGCTGAACAAGCCATGGTGAGCAAGCCAGTGAGCAGCACCCCTCCATGGCTTCTGCTCCAATTGCTACCTCCAGGCTCCGGCCCCAACTTCCCTCAGTGATGGACTACTACCTAAAAGTGTAAGATGAAATTTCAAAACCCCTTTTTCCCATGTTGGTTTTGGTCATGATGTTTTATCATAGCAACAGAAACCTGAAAACACACATACGGTAATACAGACACGGTATAACTTCTGTAGCAGCCTGCACTTCCATAGCGGTGTTCTTGATACCATTTTCAAAACATTCTCGAGGAAGGTTCCTTGCAAGTCAAGAAGTACACATAAAACCATAGATTTAGTCCACACAGGAGGAAGTTAGTACTCTTCAGACAGACATCCAGCTATGATTGGTGACTGAAAAGCCAAGTGGCAGTAGATCAGAGAGGCCCGGGAGTAGAAGGAGAAGGACTGGAGGTGACCGAGCAGACTGGAAAGAAGAACAGAATGGCAGTGCATCTGCACCTGACCAAGGACACTGCGGTGACAAACTCTCCCCGCTGTGGTCACCAGGCTGCTCCTTGATTCTCCTCAGTGTAGGACTTTAAAATGTGACCACGAAGATCACAGGAGCCTTTGTACTTTGGCCAAGCGTTGTTTAAAAGTTCGTAGCAGGAGTGTGGCATTGAGCTGGCACTCTGCCTATCTTCCCTGTTCCTCATAATAACTCACAGCCCGTGCTCAGTGAGGCAGAGCTCAGCTCCTCCCCACAGCACAGGCCTCTGCAGTATCCCTTAGTCTAAGGACATGCTGGAGGCTCAGTAGGGGACATTGATCTAGGGTTTTGGCTAGTGTGTGTCAGAGGAGAGGCACACCATGGTCTCCTTTCATTCCTTCTATTGACCGTCAAAACACACTCTTCTGTGTGGTGATCTCATACGCATGGAGAACATGAGACAGGAGAGGATGTGGAATGTCCAGGTGAATGGCTCAGTTAAAAATTCCTGTACAACTGTGGAGGTTTGCTAAAGCTATTCAATGAAAACTAACCCCAGAAGACAACATCCACAGGCTCTCAATATTTGCTAAACTTGTTAATTACAAGAAATAAAAAAGGCAATTTATAAAGGGGGAGCTTTGCCAGAAGCCATTTTAGCCAAGAGAACACGTCCCATGGCCATCTCTTAACAGGTCGGTCGGAGGAAGCAGCGCAGCCTGGAGGGCTGTTCAGGCAAAGCCAGATGTTTATCTCACTAAGGAGGAAGAAAGAACCCAGCTGGTTTGGATCAGAGACATTCCTCAAAGTAAGTGGCTTAGATTTTTCAAAAGTATCAACATAATGGGAGTGGAGGTATCGTGTTCTGGCGAGGCATGTGCCTATCATGCATATGTCCATGGCATGGCATGTGGCTAATGTGCGTACGTTCCAGGTTTTGATCCCAGCCCTGCAAACCAAAACAAAAAATGCATGTCCACAACCAAACTTGATTCTGGCCGTGGAAATAACTCAGCTGTACACTGCTTGCCTAGTATTCAAGAGGCCTTGGGCTGAATCTCTAGGGCTGAAACAAACACACAAACAAACAAGAAGGAAAACAGCAATGGAGGAAGGGGGGGGAGGGTGGCAATACCAGGGAAGATGCAAACAAAAGCAAGGCTGAAAAAGAATGGCAGAGAAGTGGTCGGCTTCAACACACGGCAGCCGGGGAAAAAGAGTGACGGTGACTATTTCCCAGATGACCATGGATGGGCGTCTGAATTGGGACGATATACTGGGTAACTTTGCTTGTCAGTGTTTCAGATTTCATAGTGAGGATGCTGGTCTGGTTCTGTAGAGACCGTGGTGATCTTGGGAGGTCCAGGCCTGAGGGTGCCACGCTGTCTACAGCCTGCCTTCAAATGTTTCTCATACAAAGTCTGAGCACACACAGGCACATATTATAATCTCTCTCTGTGTAATCAATCAGTAAGTCTGGGTAAAGGTTTTAGGAGTTATCACTGTCCTGTTCTTTAGATTTTTCTGTACATTTGAAGTTCTTAAGAACGATAAGTAAGGTAAAAAGGCAAACGAAAGTGTGTATTCCAAGAGTTGTAAGATGAAAAGCCACGGCTCACGACCGCTGGACAGAAACTGTCATTTTGGACAAGCATGAAAAGGAAACATTAAAATGAAAATAGTCTTTTAATCCAGCAAGGCACATTTGCTTTGTTTGTATCATTCTCAATACCCACAAAACCAATCTTAGCTGCCACAGTGACAACGTGAGTTTGCACTAGGGTACATGAGGCCACCTGTCGGTCGGGCATCACTGTCACATTCTTCTTAAGAATAATGCCATTCTACACTCACTCAAATTCCAGTGCAATGTCGAAGGTACTTCTGACCTTTTATTCACTGTCTTCCTGTGGGGGGTCAGCATGCTGCATGGGCTTTGACCCCATCTCCTGGTGCTCTGCTCCTAGGACTCTGAGGTCCTTGGAGATGTTGGTAGCCCTCCCCACCCTGCCACCAGGACCCCAGCATAGGACTTACTTTCCAGACTCCTTGCTCTTTGGAGGTGAGTGGCACTCAGGCATTTGGGTCACCATGGCACTGTCCCTGTTGAAAATGGCCCATATTTGCCACAGGGGAGGTATGAGAGCCCAGCTAGCTCCTGAGAACTCTGGAAAAGAAAGGGTAGAGAATGTTCAGTGTGTCAAAAGTGAGAGGTAAAAATCTCAGTGACTCAGTATACATATGAAGGATGACAAATCCCACTTTGCAACATAGTGGGGTGGTTACTCTACCACCACGGTACATCCCTGACCCAGGAGCCATTTCTACTTCTTTCATTTTTAATGAAGTGCTTTGAAGATTTCTTTCATTATTATTTAAAATGATGTGTTTTTGGATGTCTGTACCTGTGTGTCAGGTACACGCATGTGAGTGAGGGTGCAGAAGCCGAAGCACTGGATCCCCTGGAGCTGGAGTTACAGGCGGTTGATGAGCCACCTGCCATGGGCGCTGGGAACTGAGCTTGGGTCCCCACAAGAGCAGTGTGCACTTTTGACCCCCGAGCCATTTCTTCCACTTGGGAATCACTTAAATGTTGTTTTAAGCCTCTTGGCCTTGTTATCAATAATTTTAGCATATGACTATGCTTCAGGACTTCTGCTAATTGAACATGAATAATTTACATAATTTCTCTTTCTTTCATTAGACGCAGCCTTTAAGTAATTCTCTGTAAATGGTTTTTGTAGGCAATACATTTTTGGAGTTCTTTAATGAAAACCAGCAGGATAAAATAGAGATTAAGTGCAAGAGAATGAAGCTTAACAGTCAGAAAATAGTCTTGAAGAAGAACAAAATTGAAGTTCTCAGATCTAATTTCTGAACATTAGAATTCTTCGGTAGATTAAAACAGCGTGGTTTGGGATAAAGACATACTTATGGGCCACAGAGAGAGAAGGGGACCCTGAAGTCAACTGTCACCTAGATGACCTGTGGTTTTTGATGAAAGTGCCACGATAATTCAATGAGGAAGAGACAGTTTTGTTTTGATTTTTGGCTACAGGAAAAACTAGGTATCAATATGCAAAATATGACAATATAGCCTTACTTAACAGCATACCTATATGTAAAGCCTAAAATAATAATAAGCTAACTAATAATAATATAATGAAATAATAAGCCTATAGTAATAATAATAATGATAATAATAGTTAAAAAAACACTCAGGAGGAAAATTCAGAGGAAAGCTTTATAACATTGATTTTGACTGTTGTTTCTTGGTATGGCAGGAAAGACAGGCAGATGGGAGGGACACAAACTGGCTCTCATGGAAAACTACGAAGACGGTGAGTAGAAGCCACACACTGGGGGAACATTTACAAATACTTAACAGGTAAGAGACAGCACCCATTTTGTCCATGAATAACCTTTTTAAGGTAAGTCATTTCTTCCCTTTCCTGTGCTCCCTGCCCTGGCCTGTGGTTGTCCCAAACCCACAGCCTAAGCTCCACCTGCAGCCCAAGAACCAGATTTGTTCAGGGACCACCTGTGCCTGATAAGTTGCTTATTCTCTTCCCCACTCTTTCCCCCCATCCGCTGCCATCTCCACACTGCAGGGCTAGCTCCAGATCCTCAGCCTTCAAACCCACTTTCTTGAGAGTCAGGTTTGACTGATAAGATACACCTTTCTTCTCTGATCCTCTCCCCCACCGACTGCTGCTATTTCTGCACCCACAAGCCAAGCTTAAGACTTATAGTTTGGGAGTAATATTTCCCTGGTCCAATTAAATAGTGTATAGACCATCTTTACCTGGCTTAGCTCAGGTCAGGCATCTCCTGTACTGGCCCAATAGAAGGCATACAGATTGTCTTCTCAGCCACACAACCAAAGAAAGAACTCTGCAAGCCCAGGTCAAATCACAAAAATAAAGCCAAAACGAATGACCAAGACTACACGTCTGCCATCAAGTCATTAGTCCTATAGAAGTATTCTCCAATGAGAATTGCCTAGAGGAACCCCAGGACATAGAATTTAAAAGAACTATCATAAAGTTTCTGAGCTAAGTCAATGACTTTAAAGAAGATATGAACAGACCCTTCATTGAACACCATGAGGATAAATAAACACCTGAGTGATAGTCAAGTCAAATACTAGTACATACCTGAATGAAATAACAAAGATAATTCAGGAGTTATTTCAAAACCGAATCCAATGAAGAGATAAGAACACTGAAAAGAAGATAAGCTAAAGTGAAAGATAAAATTGAAAAGATATCTCCATTAGAAAACTCAGGGGACAGACAAGAAGAAAGAATAAAGCAGAGGATAGAATATCAGGACCCAAAGATAAAGTAGAGATCTATCTAGATCAAATAAGCAAAGAGTATGAAAATTTTAAGGAAGCACAGGAAAGAAACATGCAGGAAATGTGGGGCACCATCAAAAGGTCAAACCTTGAATTACAGGCATAGATGAGGGAGAAGGATCCCAAGTTAGTGACACAGATCAGATCCTTAAGAGGATCATATACAAGACGCATACAGAACCCCAGCTAGATGAGACTGGAAAATAAATTCCTCATGGCATATCATAATCAAAACACTAAATATACAGAACAAAGCAAAAAAATTTGAAAGCTGACAGAGAAAAACCACAAGTCACATATAAAGGAAAACCTATCAGAATATTGGCTGATTTTGATGGGAAATTCTAAGAGCCAGAAAAGCTCAGAGTAATGTACTCCAAGTCCTGAAAGAGCACACCTGCCAACCTAGATTACTGTACCCAGCAAAACCATCTGCCATTACTACATGTAAAGAAAAAAAAACATAGCCAACAAACAACAACAAAAACTAACTAAACAGAATTCTGGAAGCAATACTTACAACAAAAGAGGGGAAAAACACAGCCAAGAGACTCTAGAAAGAAAACAAACAAGCTACAATTAATGAAATACAAAGCACAACTAAGCAACCCAGAAAAAAAAATGACTGTAGTCTACATATACCTTTCAATAATAACTGTATCAATGGCCTCAACTATCCAGTCAAAAGACACAGGCTAGCTGAATGGATTAAGAAGCAAATCCATCTTTCTGTCATCTATAAGAAACACTTCTTAGCTTTAAAGTGAAAGGATGGAATAAAGTATTCCAAGCAAATAGAATCGGGAATCAAGCAGGCATGGCAATCCTGGTGGCTGACAAAATAGATTTAAAACTCAAACTAATCAGAAGAGACAAAGAGGGACAGTTAATTCTAATCAAAGGAACAATGAACCAAAACCACATTACTGCCCTAGACATACATGCACCAAACTCTGTGCACCCAATTTCATAAAAAGTATCATAGTAGAATTAAAAACACAGATTATTAAAACCCAATAACAGGTCATTTCAAATACCCCACTTCCTCCAATAGATAGGTCATCTGGACAAAAAAATAAACAAAGAAATCTCAGAATTAAATAAAATCTTACATCAAATGGACCTAACAGATATCTACAGAACATTCCACCCAAACACCAAAGAATACACATTCTACTAGCAGCTCCTGGAAGTGTTTCTAAAATAAACCACATGCGGGGACACAAACCTTAACAAATACAGAAAACTGAAATAATTCCAGGTGTCCTATCTGACCATAATACAATAAAACTTAAAGTTAATAGCGAAGAAAATTCCAGTCAACTTGTGGAAATTAAACAAGTTATTACAGAATGATGAAAGGGTCAAAGAAGAAATCAAGAAAGAAATAAAAATATTCCTAGAACTAAATGAAAATGAAAGCACAACAACAAAACCTCTGGGACACATTGAGAGCAGTTAGTTCTAAGAGGGAAGTTTATAGCCCTAAGCGCCTACATAAAAAATCAGAAAGGGCACAAGTAAATTACTTAATACCACTTGAGAATTTGGAAAAATAAGAACAAACCAAATCCAAACCCAATCAATGAGAAAAAATAATTAAAATCAGAGCAAAATTCAATGAAATAGAAACAAAGAAAACAATTCAAGGAATCAAAGAATCTAAGTGTTGGATCTTTGAGAGAAGATAAACAAGATTGACAGACTCTTGGTCCAATTAACACAAGAAAGAGATGACTCAGATTAACACAATCAAAATGAACTGAGAAACATTGCAGCAGATACCAAGGAAATGTAGGATATTATAATGGCATACTTTAAAAACCTATATCCCATTAAGCTGGGAAATCTAAATAAAAATAAAAATGGATGAATTTCTTGATTCTTCTAAACTACCAAAGCTAAACCAAGAAGAGACCAACAATCTAAATGGACCCATGACAAAGGAGGAGCTTGGAACAGTAATAAAAATCATTCCAGCTAAAAACAACTCCATGCCCAGATAGGTTCACATAAGAAGTCTACCAGACTTTCAAAGAAGAACTACAGTGAATAAATACTTCTTCTTCTTTTTTTTTGGAGATAGGGCTTCTCTGTGTTGTTTTGGTGCCTGTCCTGGATCTCGCTATGTAGACCAGGCTGGCCTTGAACTCACAGAAATCTGCCTGGCTCTGCCTCCCAAATGCTGGGATTAAAGGTGTGTGCCACCACTGTCAGGCATAATACTTCTTAAATTAAAAAAAAAAAAATGGAAACGGAAAAATCACACTTGAACTTGTTCTATGAAGCCAGTATTACTCTAATACCCAAATCAGGTAGATATAACAAACAAATCTATAGGCTAACATAGATGCAAAATCTTTAATAAAATACCAACAAGCCAAATACAGGCATGTATATCGATCATCCACCATGAACTAGTTAGCTTTGTCCTGGAAATGCAGGAAGGTTAAACATACATAAGCCAATAAATATAATAAATCATATAAGTGGACTTAAAGACAAAAAGCACATGCTCATCTCAATAAGATGCAGAGAAAGCCTTTGCTAAAATCCAGTACACATTTATGATAAGTCCTAAACAGAGTCGGACTGAGGGACTATACCTCAACATTACAAAGATATATGTGACAAACACACAGCCAACATTTACAATAAATTGAGAAACCCTCAAGACAATCCCACTAAAATCAGGAACGGGGCAGGGCTGTCTACTATTCCCCACTCCTTTTCAGTATTGTGCTCAAAGCACCAGAGGGAGCAGTAGGACAGGAAAAGGAAATTACAGGGGCATAATATAGAAAGAGAAGTCAATGACCCCTATTTGCAGATTCTATTATACTATACATAAGAAATCCCAAACTGGCAGGATATAATGTCCCCTAACAAAAATCACACCCTTTCTTTACCACACCAACAAACACAGTGAGAACCAGATGTTGGGGATGCTCCCACTTACAACGTCATCAAAGACAATAAAGTATCTCAGAATAAACTTAGGTGGTGACAGACCTCTACAATGAAAATATCAAATCTCTGAAGAGATTGAGAAAGATACTAGAAAATGGAATATATGTTGTGTTCATGGATCAGTAGAATTAATATTGTAAAAACGACCATCCTTCCAAAATCTATTTAAAGCCTAAAGCAATCCCAATTAAAATACCCATAGCATTCTTCACAGAAATAGAAAAATAAGCTATCGTAAAATTCACACAGAACTAGAAAAGATTCCAGATATATAAAGAATCATACTGGGGGATAGCCATCCCCATTTCAGGATATATTATGGAGTTATAGTAATAAAAACAATATGGTTCTGGCACAGAACAGACTGATGGAATGAAACAGAAGACACAGACATGAGTACATGTAACCACAGCCATCTGATGTTTGACAAACATACATTACAGAAAAGACAGCATCTTCAACAAATGGTGCTGGATGTCATCATGCGGATCAGGATTTTAATCTGACTCTACCACCCTGCACAAAAGTTAGCACCAAAGCGATCAGTGACCTCGAAACCCAAAAAGCTAAAACTGCTGGAAGAAAATACAGGGAGTATCCTACAAGACAGAGCAGTAGGAGAGGACTTTCAGAATACGAATCCCTATGAAATAAGACTATAGTTGATAAGTGGGACCTCATAAAACTAAAATACTTTTATGCAGCTAAGGAAGCAATAAAGTGAAGAAGAAACCTATAGAACAGGAGAGAATCTTGGCCAGCTATACACGTGACAGAGGACATACAAAAAACAGAGTCAAGGAAACAAAGGACCCAATTCAAAAATAAGATTAGGGTTGAAACAGAGAGCTCTCAGTAGATTTTTTTTTAAAGCTATGAAATACCTCAAAAATGTTTATCATCACTAGCTATTAGGGAAATACAAATAAAAAAAAAAACTTTGATATTTCATTTCACCCCAGTCAGAATGGCTAAAGAAAACAACTAAAAATGTCAGTGTGATTGAGGGGAAAAGAGAACTTCATTCACTTTGGCAGGGATTTGAACTTAGGCAGTTGCTCTGGAAATCAACAGGGGGAATCCTCAGAAAACTAAAAGCAAGTCTACCGCCTGACCCAGCTTTACCACTCCACGGCATATGCCCAGAGGACTCTCTTCCTAGTCCACACAGACTCGCTCAGAAATATACACTGCCATCCTATTCTCACAACAGCTAGAAAATGGAAACCACCTAAATGTCCTTCAACAGATGACTAGATAATTAAAATGTGCTACATATGCACAATGGCGTACTATTCAGCTGTAAAGAAAAATCACAACATTTGCAGGTAAATAGACAGACCCAGCGAAGATTGTAGTGAGTGCAGTAACCTAGGCCCAGACTGACAAACGCCACATGTTTATCTGCAGTTCTTCCCTCCAAATCCTCGGATGTGAGGACACAACAGGGAACAGGTACAGAAACCAGGACAGTATAAAGGGACCGTGGAAAGTGGGAACTTAAGAGGAGAACAGCAGAATACAATGGAGGGCGAGGTGGAAACCAGGAGGGTGGCTTCAGTAGAGGGGTAAAGAGGGGGTCAGTATAGGAGAAGGAGGGACAATAACACCAAGGCTGTTTGATGAACCCTCAAGGATTCATAGTACATTATATTTACTAAAATAATATACAATGCATATAAGTATATGTGGACATACAATGTCTCTCCCCCTCCTTAATACACACACACACACACACACACAATATATGTATCTATCACACCCTGTTGTATGGTTACTAGTGTTAACTCTAATGAAGATATATAATGAAAAGCAGCAAGTTGAGCAAGGACAAATATTTGAGGAGAAAAGAGGCACCTGGTAGTGGAATACACTAAATCCTGTGTTCAAGGAGATAAAAGGATTAAGAAATGGAATAAAGGGCATGGTGACCTCGGGGAAAGATTGCACCCAGCTAAATTTCCAACTTGTGGAAAGGAATTAAAGAGAAGTTTGGAGCCAGGTGTGGTGGTTCATGCCTTTAATTCCAACACTGGGAAGGCAGAGGCTGGCCTGATCTACAGTGCAAGTTCCAGGACAGCCAAGCTTAGGCAGTGAAGGTAACAATCGAAAACAGAAAGCTGGTGAAGATGTAATTGAACAAGGGGGCCGTGTTCCAGTCCCAGCAAGCAGGAAAACTTGGCAGCTTCGGCCACATAGTTCTGGCTTCAGAGTTAAGGACAGAAGAAAGGGTTATGGAATTTGCCTCGGCACCTAAGGAACGCTGCGGGGGCCAGGCATGCATCAGGGGAGTCCCTGAATGGAGGCCAGAGAGACCACTTCCTGAAGCTGTGAAGATAAAGCTGGAATTACCCTGGAGACCCCAAGATGTTAGAGATGCCAGAGTTGTGGGATACCTTCTGAGGAGAGCTGCCATCAGGGAGTGGAACCAGCATAAGAGAAAGAAGTGTGTTGCAATCAACAAAGTTGAAAGGAGTTGGGGATGTGAAGAAATTTTGACATCAGACATGGAGATGCAATTTGAAGTTTGCCCAGGTGGTTTTCGGTATTGCTTTGGCCCAGTATTTCCTCACTGTGTGTCCCTTCCCTATGTTTTGGAATGGTAAATATCCTGTGCCACTATATGTTGGAAGTATGTGATCTGCTTTTGATTTGATTTTACAGAGGATTACAGTTAAATGAATGCCATGAGTCTCAGGAGAGACTTTGGACTTTGAAACAAATTTGAGACCTTTACAGACTGTGGGGACTTTTGAAGTTGGACTGAGTGCATTTTTGCATGATGATATGGCTACAAGCCTTAGGGGGCTAGGGAGTGGAATGTGGTGGTTTGAAAGAAAATGGCCCCCAAAAGAAGTGGTGCTATTAGGCATTGTGGTCTTGTTGAAGTAAGTGTGGCCTTGTTGGAGGAATGTGTCACTATGGGGGTGGGCTTTGAGGTCTCTTTTGCTCTAGCTTCATTCAGTGCGATACTCAGTCTACTTTTTGCCTGCTGATCAAGATGTAGCCAGCACCATGTCTGCCTGCATGCCATCATGCTCCCCACCATGATGGTAATGGACTGAACCTCTGAAATTGTAAGCCACCCCAATTAAATATTTTCCTTATAAGAGTTGCCATGGTCATGGTGTCTCTTCACAGCAATAGAAACCCTAACTAAGACAACACTCACAAACACACACACATACACACACACACACACACACACACACACAAAAAAACACACACGTACGTACGTATATGTATATATAAAATAAAGTTACATCACTTGGACTGACAACACTCCCCACAAGAACCACACACTAACAAAATCCCCAGTACCGGGCACAAGACGCATCCTTCTGAGAACAGTCCAAGTGACTCTCCAAACAGTATACAGCATGGTTGTTTTCCTTGGTTTCCTCTCAGAGGTGGAGGTCAAGTCCCCACTGCTGAAGCTATCGGCACTATCACACACTCAGGAAACAGGACTTGGATGTTTTGAGCTGGATCTAACCTGAAAGCCTCCTTCCTTCGATGTAGCTATCATAGTACCATAAAGTACTATGCAAGCTCCCAAGGGAGGGAAGCAATCAATAGTCCTACCCAGCTGGGACACTTATGAGCCACAACAATGCCCAGCATGGGAAGATATCCACGAAGGTGCAGTAAGTGGTACTCACATATTGGCAGTAGTCAACTGCTATCTAATTGGACTTAGGGTTCACTCAACAGGAGGGAAATCATGCCTGATGGTAGAACCCTAGCCAACTACCTGGGACTAGTGAGGTCATGGATTTTAGAAGACAATCTACAACCACCACTTTGCTAGACCAGAATAATTCCTAAGTACATTCTAAATGGTACCCTTACACCCACAGATAAGTGGAGTTCTCACCCCTCATCAAAGACGCTTCCCTTTACAGTGAATGGGGACCATGACAGAAAACCACAAGCAGACAAAACGCAGAGATCACCAGACTGTGGTGACCCCGGTGCCAGTGGGTACGTCGGCAGCACAGTTCCAGCATCTACTGTTCAGGACTAAACAGGCTTGCTGCTCCCAGAAACAGCTGCATAAACAAGACCTGGAGAATGACAATTACCAGTAGACATGCTAATGCAGAAGGGGGAAGAGCAACCTCAATGGAGGTGGTGCACCTCCCCGAGACAAAGAACTTCAGGTAACTAGTGACTGCTGAGAGAGGAAGAATAATCCCGTCTCTGATTGGTCAGTCCTGAAATCATAGACACACAAACGGCAACAGAGAACGACTTCAACAGGCTGAATTTCCATAATTGTGCATATGTGTAACAATAATCAAAGGAAAAAGGCTATCAACTTGAGAAGGAGGGGCATGGGAGGGGGTGAAGGGAGAAGAGGGAAAGAGAAATGATATCATTATATTTCAATTGAAAACAGCATCCAGAATATTTAGAGAATTCTAAGACAGAACAGAAGAAAATAAACAAGCAAGTAGGAAAAGGAACTACAGACAACCGAGTAGAAAAATAAATTAAATAAACAGGAATTTTGAAGACATAGACGAATAGATCATTAAAGATAGAAAAAAATCTTAAAATTTCCCATTAATCAAAGAAATGTAAGTAAAATTCACAAAGCTAAAATTCTGTGTCAGTGGAGACAGTCATGTGGCCTCCTACCTCCCTTTTCTTCACGTTTTTACCTGGAGGATTTTCCAAAAGCTGCTTCTCTCCATGTTCCACCCCAAGGCCTTACTTACATGTCCTACCCCAAGGCCTTACTTTCTTTGAGGAAGCTTCCCTTACACAGCCTCTAGCCCAGGGGGCGCCCTCTGTTTTCTGTGCTGGACTCAGCATCCTGTCCCCCAGAGGGGCATCAGCATGCTGGAGATGCTTGCCTGCTGGTTGAAAGAGTGAAGGCCGTTCCAGTCACATTCTCTCATCCCGTGTCAGGACAGGCACATGGAGGGTGGATTTCTCTTGCAGTCATCCTAAGAGCCTTAGGGAAAGTGGGCTTCTAGGAAATGGACTGAATTCATACACTGGCCACTCAGGTTGTCCCTGGATTAATATGGTCTAAGCATTGTATATTCTGGCCAGGTGCTCATCTCTACCTCAGGCCTGCTGGGATTCACTTTTGTTTCTGGTTCTCAAATGGAATCCAAACCTGTAATGTGTGCTGGCTAAGTTTTCAGGAAATCTAAATTCAGAAAAAGCCTAATGGCTTCTGGAAAGAAAGAGAAGGTTCACTCTGCACCGTAAGATGCTGGGAGTCTAGAGTGCATCCAGGATGAATTATGTAGAGACTCGGAAGGCTGAAGTGCTTCTCAAAATTCCAGTTTCCCAAAGAGAAATCCAAGAACGTTGCCACCAATTTAAAAAGGTTTGGACCTGGAGAAAGACGAGGGTGGGGCTGGAGGAGGAAAGGGTGTCAGTCAGCATCAAGGGAAGGATGATGTATACACTTCAGTCCTGAGAAGTAAGGGCTATAAAAATCAAACAGCCTGTTAGCTAGGGCATAGCTCAGTGCTTGCCTCGCCTGTGTGAAGCCCTAGTTCCATGCCTTGCACTGATACAAAACAAAGCAAGTCATGAAGCTTTGGGTTCGTCTCTAAAGGGCAACTTGGCTAGTTGGGATGGGCACACCTTGAAGACACTGTCTATTAGGAGACAGGAGCTGCCTCTCTTGATGCCCTAAAGCTGACAGCAGGCCTAGGAATGTGCCTGGGACTGAACACCATGTGCCTCCAGGAGTTCTGGTGAGAGCAAACTTCCAACACCAATGTTCACATTACAGACTTTCCCCCCAGTCCCTATACTCCACACAGGCCCAGCCATGTCCTGGAGGCCCGTCCCTTCAGCTTGCTCTGTGTATGCGCCTCTCTATTAACACAAGACTTGGACTGCCTCAAGGGTCCCAGTGAGGAAAAAAGGGAACAGATCCCTGAAAATGCTCTAGTGATCCATAGGCCCTCACTGTCCTAAGGCGACACTGTTCCAATGGCAAGTCATAGGCCCGCATCAGGGCTGCAGATGAGAGCAAGGCCTGGCTGCTAGGAAATATCGGGGACCATATAAACAGCAGCCACCAAGTAGGTGGCTCAGGAGAGAGGAGGGGTACTGCCCACTGACCACGCAGGCACTGTGGTGTCTGGAGGTGGCAAAGGCAGGTAGCAGGTGCTGAGAGGCAGACCCTCAAACACAGTGACCTCCTACCATCCTGTTCACACCTCCACATAGAATTTGCTGTACCTTTCCGCCCAATTCCCTCTCTCTCTGTCCAAACCCCATCTACCCCTCATCAGCAGAGGCGTCCTCAGGCCCTTCTTCTCCAGGAAACATTTGCTGGTCATTCAATCAGTGAACAAAAAGATCTGGTTTTCTTTATATTTACTTTGTGTTTACTCCTGGCAGTTTTCGAGTACATGGCTCGGTTGTCTGATAGCACGCTGTGCCAGAGCTCAGCAACTGACCTCTTATCTGACTGGGACGCTGCATCCTTTGAGTACATGGAAACCACAAGTTAACTCTTTAAGTGGTGAGCCTTTCTGGATCCTGTACATGAGCAAGGTCATGTGGCATTTGTCTTTTTGTGCCTGGCTCACTTCATTTCATTTGTAGGTCCATCTATGTTAAAAACGGCAGGATTTCCTCTGGTTTTCAAGGCTGGAGAGTGTTTATATCCATCACAGGTCCTTAGTTCCTCCCTTACACACACACACACACACACACACACACACACACACACACACACAGAGAGAGAGAGAGAGAGACAGACAGACAGACAGACAGACACAGAGAGGGAGAGACACAGAGACAGACAGACAGGCAGAGAGTTTTCAATGTATCCATTCTTGTTTTGACTCCATGTCTTCATTATTATGAATAGCACAGATGTATCTTTGACAAACTGCTCTCATTTTATTTTTCCAATAATGGAGTTGTAGGATCATAGGGTAGTCCTATTTTTAGCTTTTTCAAAAACCTCCAAAGTGTCTTCCATAATGGCTAAAATAATTCACACTCTCAACACAAGTATGAATGGGGGCTCCCTCTTGTCCAATTCTCTTTAATATTTGTTGTTTTTTTGTCTTTTTGAAAATAATAATCACCCAAACAGGTATGAGGATGTATCTGTATTATCATCAGGCAAACCTTCAATGAACACTCGCTTCTCTTCTTTCTCTCTTTCTCCTCTCTCCTCCTCCTCTCTCTCTCTCTCTCTCCCTCCCTCCCTCCCTCCCTCTCTTCCTCTCTTAGAGACAGGGTTTTTTTTTTTTTGTGTAACATTGGCTGTCCTGGATCTCGCTCTGTAGACCAGGCTAACCTCAAACTCACAGAGCTCTTCCTGCCTCTGCCTCCCGAGTGCTGGAACTAAAGGTGTGCACCACCACCGCCCAGCCAAACACCTGCTTTTCCAGGTGCAGTGGAGCAGAAATAGAGGGAAGCACCTCTCCCCATCAATACCCTGCAGTCTGTAGCAGGAGACAGACCTGGACACCAGTGGCTGCAGTGTCCCTTGCCCAATACAGATCATAAGGGTATACCATACTACAGAGGGTAACCAAGTCCAGGGAAGCCACTTGCTGTCACTTGCCTCAGGAGACAGGGGA
Organism: Peromyscus leucopus; assembly: GCF_004664715.2. Classification (NCBI taxonomy): domain Eukaryota; kingdom Metazoa; phylum Chordata; class Mammalia; order Rodentia; family Cricetidae; genus Peromyscus; species Peromyscus leucopus. The sequence goes on from NC_051063.1 coordinate 149,644,103, forward strand.
CTTTTCAGGGAGAAAGATGCACATGTTTATTCCTTAAACACAAACAGAATAACTATAAGAAAGAAAAGAAAGGGGGAGGGACCTGGTCCTTGCACCTATGTGGGTACCTCAGCTGAGGCATGGGCATTTGAGCTTGTGTGCAGTCCTGTCCTTCTACCGTCCGGGGGAGAAGAAACTCCGGAGTGAAGGCTGAATGCAGACCCAGGCCAGGCAGCTGGTAGCCTGCTCCTGATGGGGTCACTGCACACAGAGAAATGGAGAAAGATTTGGTGGAATCTAGTACAGATTCTGCATGATGAAGAACGGACAAGGAAGCAGACAGAACTCATGAGAAGATGAAGACAACCAGGCAGGAGGCTGGGCCACACAGCATCTTACGGAGAGCTCCTTTCATGGAGAGGCAGCAACTGCGGCGCTCTGGGGCCTGAGACAGCAGGGGGATTTAAACGTTCACGCTGGACACTGGAAGCTGCCCATCTTTAGGCACGTCAGAGGCAAGGCCTCCATCTGTACAAGCATCTGCAGGGCAGAAGGAAATGGTGCCTTGCAGCTCATCTAGTTCCCACCAGTCTGCCTTTCTCATCACCTTGGGATGGGACAGACTGACTGGAGCCCCATTCACTCTTTGTCTGGTAGCGTTTGTCTTAACGTGCCGTGCCTGGGTTATCTCGCTCGCCCTCTGTGGACTACCTACCCGAAGCAGCCCCTGCACCTTAGGGGGAAATGGCTGTGGGATGTGCTTGGCCTCACAGAAGACAGAGGTTGAAGAAGCTCACGCTTAGGCCTTGGGGGTCCAGTGGGTGAATTTGAAGTCTTGTGGATTATTTGAATACATCAGCTAAATTCCCTATGCGCCATTCTTACTCTTTCATAGCAGCCCTATGAAACAAGGGCTAGTTAGCACACCCGAAGAGGGCAACCTGACATGTCACACAGGAGGTAACCTAAAGTCTGCACATCAGATAGTCCCACTGCTTTGACGTGATATCATTCAACAAGGCCCGAGACATGGGCAATGCTGTATCCAGCGATGATCTAGGCACTGGCTATTTAACTCCCAGGACGCCCGACTGCAGAGGTGTGTCACATGGTGTAAGGCCCTTCCATCACAGCTCATCCTGGAGTCCACAACCGTTCCCTCTCAGACAGCATCACCTGCACGGCACAGCAGCAGCCAGGGGTCTCCCTTTCGGAGCATCCATCCCTACTCTTGCCCTCCTGCACCAAAAGTGTTTTCTATGTCACATTGCTTTACGTTGTGCTGTGATAATTATGTCTTATTCAGGGTGAATCTTTTTCCCTATATTCAGACTGAAAATTATCTATTATTTTTGTTCTTTTCTGATCCAGAAGATTTTTCACATCATATCTGATCAGCACAAGTTTTACTCTAGTGCATCGGGACTCATTACACTTTGGGAAATTGTATTTGTTGTGGCCCTTGTTTGTTGCTCTTTCTCAAGAGAACCACTGATGTAGCTTGAACGAGAAACATCCCTACAGGTTTATGTGTTCCAACATTTGGTCTCCAGCCAATGGAGAGGTTGCAAGACCCTTAGCACCTTGGCACCTAGCTGGAGGAAGTGGGTCACAGGGGGCAGGCTTTGATGGTTTGCAGCCCAGGCTTCCATCCCATTCATCCTCTGCTTCCTGATTGCTGATGCAATGTAACTTGGTAGCTTCCTGCTCTTGCCTTGTGTACCCATTTCAGGCCACCATGGCTGTATCACCACTGAACCAGAAGCCAACATACACTTTTCCTTTCTTTAAACATATTTTCATTAGTTCTTTGAGAATTTCATACAATATATTTTGATCCTATTACTCTAATCTCCTCCCAGACACATCCCATCTCTCTACCCACCTCCCCAATTTTGTGGTCTCTTTCCTAAAAAAAAAAGAAAAAAGAAAAGAAAAGAAAAAAATAACCCACTGACTCCATTTTGTGTTGTCCTGATACTCCTGGTATTTTGGACATCCACTGGAGTTAGGTCAACCTACCAGGAGCCACCTCCTTGAAGAAAAATGATCCCCCCTTTCCCTCAGAAGTTACCATCTGTCTGCAGTTCTTCAGCCAATGGTGGAAGCTCATGGACCCTTTCCCACTCCATGCTAGAACACTGGCTAGCTTGAATGTGTGTAGGCAATCACATATGCTGTGAGCTCATGAATGTAGTGGTCCTGTCATGTCCAGAATGTACAGCTTCTGCCCCACCCTCCCTGACTTCTGGCTCTTACAGTGTCTCCAGCCCTCTTTTGTGATGGTCCCTGAGCTTCGGGGAAGGATTGTGACGGACATGACCCATTTCTGTCTGAACACACCATTGACACTCGTTCTCTACATTCTGGTCACTTGTGTAACCTCCCTGCTGTGGATATCACTCTATATAAATAAAACACTGATGGCCAGTGACCAGACAGGAAGTATAGGCAGGACAAGGAGAGAGGAGAATTGGGGAAACAGGAAGAAGCAGGAGAGACACTGCAGCCACCGCCAGGACAAGCAATGTGTAAAGACTCTGGTAAGCCACCAGCCACGTGGCAAGGTATAGATTTATAAAAATGGGTTAATTTAAGATATAAGAACAGTTAGCAAGAAGCCTGCCATGGCCATACAGTTTATAAGTAATATAAGTGTCTGAGTGATTATTTTATACGTGGATTGTGGGACTGCGGGGCTTGGTGGAACCTGGAGAGAAGCCCTCCAGCAACACCTCCCCTTTCCCAACCTGCCTCTTGTCAGGTGTCTGACTGCAGCAAAGGGAAAAGTAACCATAACACTCTCCACTATTGCTCCCTCCCCAGGCCCTAGAGCTCCTCCTCCCCAGGCCCTAGAGCTCCTCCTCTCCCCAGGCCCTAGAGCTCCTCCTCTCCAGGTCCTGGCCTGCACATACAGCTGCTGCTTCTCTTGCTGCATCACCTGGGTAATTCCTGACTCCTTCTGGAACATCCTGTCTCCCATTTAGAGACAGGAACAACAGTATCTATTAAATAGCTAGCTATAAGGAGCTAGTGAGAGGACGTGTAAGCTGGAGGGCAGGGGCTGTGGGAGTAAACTCCAGAAGGCCTGGGGACTGCCTGAATTACTCTGTTTCAACAAGAGCAGGATGGATGCAAAGTAGGAAGCCCAGTGATGGATGCTGCTCACGAATCCAAGGGAGATTTCAGTGGGTTGTGTCAGTTTGTCAGCGCTGCTCATTGACAGCAATGGGACTGATGGCTTACAGAGCTTTGGGGGCAGTATATAATGTCAGAACTGGCATTGGTGTACTGCTGTCCCTACCTGAGCAGTAGAATATGAGCGGCCCAGGCTGTGACCCCATTTTGACAGCTTGAGCCAATGGGTGTTAGCGAGAATTAGTTACTCACATCTGGTACATCCCACAGAGGAAGGAGAGTGGGAGGGAGTCTATGTTAGGCTTTGTCTCTGCTCATGCTTACTGAGAGGGAGCTTTTGCTGCAGTGCGGGTCCTTACCTGTGCAAGGGTTTCTGTATTGCGTCTTTTCTCAACAACAGGCTATAGATGTGTGGGCATTGTGGTTCAGGGACTGCCTTGTGGGCCTTCATTAGCAGTAGAACCATCTGACTACCACCATTTGAGTGATATCACACTTAAATCACAATTCCATGTTGAACTATTTATGGACACTGCTTCCTTCCTCTCTTCATCACTTAGCTCACCCTGTGTTCCCCATTGTCCTCTAATCAAATCTGGATCCTGGTCTTACCACCAGACTAAGACAATGGACACAAACAAAATCGCCACTTTCTGATGATTCTTTGACTTCAGCTCCCAGTTAACATGTTGTTCATGGCTATCAACTTGGGCCATTCTTCACAGCTGTCCTTCAGGTCTGGAATATTCCCCATCTTATACTGCGCTACTGCTGTTTATCACTGATTCCCCTTTATTCTCACAAATTAGGAGTACTCTCCCCAATTCCTCATATTCATTAGTTGCTAATACTTTCCTATGTCCAAGTGACTTCTATGTCTCTATTGTCTTGATATCTTTCCCTTTAGCTCGTTCTCTGAACTTCTGTCCACTTGTACTCCTCAGAGTCATTAAAACCAGGCTCACTTGTGGAACACCTGCCTGTTCTCCAAATCAATTCAATCTGACAGGATTCTCCCTGTTTTTTTTCCTCCCTGTCTCCATGGCTCCTTCAGATGTCTTTCTCTGTGAGCCACTACATTCCACTTCCTCCTCCCCCTCTTTCTCCATTTCTCTCTCTGCCTAACACTTCTCCCCTGCCCGAGAGGTTATATAGTCCTGGCATTCAGGGAATGGCTTTCTGCAGCTTTAGGAAGCTTCCTATCTTCTTGGTGTAACCATCACTGGGTCATCTGACTTCAGGTATACAAACTCAGTTTAGTCATGAGAAACCGTCACACAAACTCAAAGACCATTTCACAAAATAACTCACCAGTACTCTTCAAAAGTAGGAAGGTCAAAAAAGATACCAGTAATAAAAGAAGGCTATCATGACACCCTGATGATATCAGAAACACAAAAAGGAACTAACAAATTAATAGACAGTCTATGCATATATTTAATAAGTTAGAGGAAACAGTAATTTCTTGGAAGGTCCTCACTTCTCAATTCATTCAATGTAAGACAGATAATTTATGTAGTCCTACAATTATAAAAACCAAATTCAGAATTTATAAAAGTCCCTTAAAGAAATGTGTAGGCTTACATGATTTCACTGATGAGCTCTACCAAACATCTAGACAAGGATTAACAACATTTTTACACAACCTCTTCCAGAAAATAGAGCAGAAGGGAATATTCTCACACATCTATAAAGACAATATCACTTTCACTCCCAAGCCAGATAGATCGTAGAGATCCATATCCCTCATACAATAGATTTAAAAATGCTTAAAAATATTAGCTAATGTATTCAGTATCACAGAAAAATAATTACATACTATGATCAAGTGGAATTTATTTTAGGAATGCAAGGGTGATTCAAGATTCAAGATTTGAAATCCTGTTGGGAATTTATTTTAGGAATGCAAGGGTGATTCAAGATTTGAAATCCTGTTAGTGTAATCCACCATATTAACAGAATAGGAAAAAAATGACATGAACATGTAATTGATACAGAAAAAAATCTGATCAACTTAACATCTCTGCATGATAAGACTTCTCAGAGAAGTAGGAATAGAAGAGAACACTCTCCTTTTAACAAACAATATAAACACCCTACGTTAACACTGTAGCTAACAGTGTTAAAACAATATAATTTACTTCTGAGTTTGGGAATAAGACAAGGATATCTCCTGTTCTCACTCTGATTTGACAGAGTCCTGGCACTTCTAGCCACTGTCTGTCATTAGATAAGATGAATAAACAAATTTTTAGAATAAACAGAATAAAACAATGTTTGAAGATGACATAACACCCTATGTAGTAAGTTCACATAGAACTTTTTTAGTAAGTTCTCCTAGAACTAATTTGTGTGCACAGCAAGGTCACAAGACACGGAGGTAGCATATATAATCAATTGTATTTTTCTATATTATCAATGAACACGTGGATACTCACATTAAAACTATAATATCACTTTAACTGCTAAACAGAATTAAGTACTTAGTTGTAAACCAAAAAAGCAGATAGTTCCTGTAGACTGAACAGCATAAAACAGTGATGGAAGACACAGTAGACACAAATAAATGTAGAGTACATTGTTCAATGGATTGGAAGACTCAACAGATTAACAGATGTCAACACTGCCCAAATCGGCATTCAGATCTAGGGTAAGAAGAATAAAGTGGCAGAATTCAATCTAGTCAATAATAAAGAGCCCAACAACATGGTCTCTCATGGGTGGAGTGCAGCTACTTTATTGTTAGAACAGAATAGAGAACCCACTTTAGACCAATACAAATGAGTTAACTTTTTTTTGTCTTTTAGGAAATCGTATTCTTAAAATCTTTTATTCATTATGAATCCTTAATTTCACTGTGTTTTGATCGTATTTACCCCTTCCTCAACTCTTCCCAGATCCTTCCTTTCCCCACCCACCCCACTTTCTGTCCTCCTCACTTTTAACCTAGCTAGCCCAATTTGTGCTGTCCAATTATTCTTGGACATATACTGCCGGAGCATGGTTCACCCACCAGGGGCTATCCCTTTGCCACAGGTATAAAAGCAACTGGTGGCTGAATTGTTGTTTTGCTTGCTACAGCAAGTGGATGAACATCGGAAGACCTTGGTCTTTCACTGTACATGCAAATACACTGTGCATGGTATTGCTGTTGAATCATATTTTTGTACACTGTGAAGATATGTCGCAAAAGTCCGACTACATGGTATGTGTACAAAATTAAAATAATTTGTATTTGTGTCTTAGTTAGGGTTTATATTGCTGTGATAAGACACCTTGACCAAGAGCAATGTGAAGAGGAAAGGGTTTGTTTCCTCTTATAACTCTCAGGTCATACTCCATGTTGGAGGGAAGTCAGGAAAGGAATTCAAGGCAGGAACCTGGAAGCAGCAACTGAAGCAGATGCTGCAAAAATGCTGTCTCCTAGCTTGCTCTACCTGTTTGCTTTCTTAGTCAACTCAGGACCACCTACCTAGTTGGACAGGTCCCTCCCACATCAAGCAGAAATCAAGAAAAAGCCCCATAGTCTTGCTCCCATGCAATGTGATGGAGGCATTTTCTCAGTTAAGAAACTTCCCAGATGACTTTAGCTCATTTTGAGTTGAGTAAAACCCAACCAGCATAACTTAAATGTAAAGTATGATCATAAAAGGCTTAAAAACAAACAAGAGGCTGTCTTAGGGATGCAGGATTCGCAGGGGAGCTTCTCTTAATACCAGAAGCATGACCCGGAAGTAGAGTAACTGATCACCTTGACTGCATCAAAATTAAAAAGGTTTGTTCTGTAAAGGAGGGTAAAAGAACAGCTTCCACCTGGGAGTACATATCTGTGAGCATTTGGCCCAGGGCTGCTATGGAGGCTGTATAAAGATGGGACTTCTCAAAATCCCCCAGTAAAAACATATAATGAGAAGAAGCACAGAAATCTATGCCACTGAAAGATTTTGGCTGGCAAATAAGTACACAAAATGCTCAGCATCATTAGCCATAAGGGACATGCAAATGAAGACAAAATGAAGTCTCATTGCACACACATTAAAGGACAGAAGTAAAGAACAACAGTTGGGTACTTGGTGCACATCACTCACACTGTGGGCTTGTACAACACTCACTGTTGGTGTGGATGCAGGGAGCAGGGCACTCACACCGTGGGCTTGTTAACACTCAGTTCTGACAAGGTGCTGAGAATGGGTCACCCATGCACTGTGAGTTTCTATAATATCAGTGATGGTGCAGATAGAGGGAGCAGGTCACTTACCCTGTGGACTTGTACCCATGTACGAAGTAGGTGGCTCACACTCCAGCCATGTAAAAAAAGAAATGAGGAGTTTCACAGTTTCTCAGAAAACTAAACATGCAAATATCTCAAAAAGTAGTGACTAGTTTAATGGGTATTTATCCCACAGAAAGGAAGCTTATGCTCACACCAATACTTGCACAAGAATGTTCACAGCTATATCCTTCAGAGCCAAAAGCTACCCAGAGTCTTTAAGGTGAATGATGAAAGCAAACCACTATAGAAAACTATGAAGGAAAGAAAATGGATAGACTTTTGACGTTTCAACCTCCTGGATGAATATTCCAAGAAGCATACTGAATGTAAAAAAGCAAAATGTTTATTACATTTATATGATACTGTTAAAACACCAAGTTATAGAAAGTGAGATAAACTGAAGGTTTCCAGGAGTGAGGGATGGGTGAATGATGAGTGATGAAGATGTACTAGGAGTCCCTGCTGTGGTGAGGATGCACTGTACGCTGACCACAGTGGTGTGGAGATCTGTTGTGATGTGAGGAAGAATGGATAAAGGGTACACTGAAACTGTGTACTTAGAACTAGATATGAACCCATAAGGACTTCAAAGTAAGTGTTAAACTAAAGTATACGTTGCCCTTGTCTTAAGTACTCTTCCTTATTGCTTATAGCAAGCCACTGCTAGGACTGAAAAACCAGGGCACTGCTGTGTCCCATCCTGTTTAGGCTTCTGTGTTCCCTGTTTCTCTTCAGGAACTTGGCATTTTCTAAGCTCTGCATTGTAGCTGCCACAGCCACTCTGAGCAGTGGGATCCTCAAGCTACGGACTGGACCCCACCCATTTTCCTTTCTTCTTCTGTATCTTGTTCCAAGTGCAGTCCTGAGACCCTGCCACATGGCACACCCTGACACTTGTCAGGAACTGATGCTCCCACCACAGGTGGATCCACTGCGCCAGAGCTGTGCTTCAGCTCTGCGCTCAGATGCTGCCCTCACTGAAGTTTGGAAGGGCTGATTTGCAATGGATAAAGATCCTGACTCACAAAGCTAAAGTGAGGTTGAGTCCCACCCCCCACCCCACCTCTAAAGTGCTTTCCCTTCACCAGGGCCAACCTAGTATCAGGAAATAGTTTACTCTCTGTAATAGTTTTGATTGTCAATTTGTTACAATTTAAAAATCACCAGAGAGGTGTCTCAATGAGAGATGGTCTAGATAAAGTCTGCCTATGGGAATGTCTGTGAGGGATTTTCTCAATTATCTTAACGGGGGTGGGAAGATCCATTCACCATGGGAGGCACCATTCCCTAGGCAGGGGAATCTTGAACTGTATGAGAATGGAGAAAGCATGTGAGCACTAGCAAGCTTTCTGCTCTTGGCTGTGAACATGATGTCACTTGCTGACCAAGGCTCCTGCTGCTGTGGCATCCCTAGGGTGATGGACTGTGGCCTGGAATTGAAAGCTAAAGTGAGTCCTTTCCACCCTGGGTTGCTTTATTTTTATTTATTTACTCACTTATTTAATTTTTTTGGATATTTGTCACAGCAACAGAAATGAAAGTAAGACAGAGATTTGGTACCAAGAGTGGGGCCATTGCTATGATATGACTTTTAAGCTTCTGAGACCCTTTTTATGGAGGAATGTAGAAGTTTTTGGTATGATGGGCCAGAAAAAGTGTTTTATGGTAGAAACAGAGCTTAATGGACTATTCTAGTTAGAGGAAGACAGTAACTTGGAGAGAAATATACACAGTACAGGCTCTACTTAAGGGTTTTCAGAGTGGAACAGGCCTCTACCAGGGACTGGGCTAGAGGGCATTTGTGTGACACATTTAGTTAAGACTCTGGCTTCACTTTGCTGGTGTCCTGAGAACCTTAATATAGTTGAATTGATATTGTGGGGTTATTTGTCTGGAAGAGAAAATTTCAGGACACCAGAGCATTTGGACTGGTGATGAAGAAACATACGATTATTAAATAGGTCAGCACCACTAGAGAGGAGCCTCCTGAGATGCACTGGGACAATAGAGAAGGTGTCCTGAGGGCAAGACCCACCATTTGAAGGCCTTGACTTGTGAAAATGTGAATTCATGTAAAGGAAAAAAGTCTAAGCTGAAGGGGCTCTCTCCTCCTCACAGCAACTACGTAGGAAAATGTTCCCAGGGTCATCTCACAGAAGCTGATACAGATGTCCAAGGGGGCCCAGGTTACATCTTGAACTGACAGCAAAACTTAGAAATGTCATCCACAGTCTACTGTTGTTGAAGGCATGAAAGATACAAGATTCAGAGGGTCATGAAGGACAGCTGAGGTCAAGTGCTATATATCAGGATTGGAGTCCCCACACAGAGGCCTCGAAGAAGTCGTGAGGGTGGAGCCCCAGTTACTATGGAGAACCCAAGATACTGGAGAAGGCAGCATTGTGGGACATCTGCCAAGGACATCTGGAGGCATGAAGTGGTGTTGGCCTGAGGATGAAGCTGTGTGCAGTAAGGGAAGCAGAGCTGAAGGGCTGACGATACTCAAGCCATTGGAAGCTCTGAAGATTACATTATCAATGCTGGACATGGGGGTGAATGATTTGATGTTTGCTACACTGATATTTGTATTTTGTTGTTTGACTATTCTTTGATTTGCCCTGATTCCTGTCTTTTGTGGTAAGATTGTTTGCCTGCTTGTATCATTGCATGTTGGAAGTATTTAACTTGGCTTTGATTTTATAGAAGGTCTTAGGCCAGTGACTTCAGACTCTCCTAGACATATCAAGACTGATGACATATGAACTCACAGAGACTGTGGCATCACACACCAAGTTCAAGCCATATGGGATCCCAGCATTGAGAGGGAAAAGTGGAAATGGTCTTCTAACCATGAATCTATCTGCAGTTGATATCCACTGGCAAAGCGAAAATGAGTTTCTCCAATCAAGCCCCACTGGGTATATTAACCACACTTTTAGAGTAGGGCCCATGCCCAGGAGTGCCTGCCCAACACAAAATGAGCTCAACAGTACTGTTTTTTTTTTTAAATAGACTTTTGGTCTCATTTTGCTTTGTTTGGGTATTTTTTGTTTTGTTGGTCCTTTGCTTGTATATTTAGGTTTCCATTTTCATGAGTTTTTATTTTTATTTTTGTGTGTGTATATGTTTCTTTTGTTTTTTTCTTTTTTAGAAGGGAGAGGGAGGAAGAAAGAACATACGTTGGTGGGCAGGGAATTGGGGAGGATCTGGGAGAAATTGAAGGAGAGGAAAACCTGATTAAAAATTTTTTTTCAATAAAAATGTATTAGAATGTTTGAAGACTATGGGGCCTTTGAAGGTTGGACTGTACTTTATATTATGAAATATATAATATATTATAATAATTATATAATATAATAAACATAAATCTATGGGACAGGGCTGAAGTTATGGTTTAAGTGATTCGTTTCTATGCCCAGTTAGTAAGAGTGGAATTGTGACTGTTAGTTATAATTGTCAACTAGACATAATCTAAAATCACTAAGGGAAAGAGTCGCAATGAGACTGTCCAGATCAGGTTGGTCTATGAGTGATCTATAGGCGACTGTATTGATTGTGTTAATTGATGTTGATGGAGCTACCCCAGGTGGATGGCATCATTCCCTGGGGAAGGGATCCTGAACTGTATGGAAGTGGAGAAAGCAAGCTGAGCACAAGCATGCAATGCTCATTCTTTCTCTGATCTTTAAAATTTCTAATTATTTTTATTTTTGAGACTATAATTCCAAAATTTTTCCCTTAACTTTCTTCCCTCCAAACTCTCCCATATACCCGACCCTGCTCTCTTTCAAATTCATGACCTCTTTTTTCATTAGTTGTTATTGATGCACACACACACACACACACACACACACACACACACACACACACACACATATATATTGATAATATGTGTGTGTATTCATATATATTCCCCAATATAATCTGTTCAGTTCATCTAATGTTACTTTCATGTATGTTTTCGGGGCCGATCATTTGGCACTGGACAACCAATGGTCTGCTCTTTTCTGGGAAAGACCACCTCTTCTGCTCCTAGTTTTCCTCAATTGCCTATAGTGTGTGTGTAGGATTGAGGCCTAGTGAGCTTCTCCCCTTCCACTTTGTCATACTTGAGGCAACCAACAGTCCTACACAGGTGTGACACCTTTAAACCACATAAACAACCAGCATGGCACAATAACCCTAAGGGTGAAGCAGTAGCATGCGTATCTTAGTGGTAACCAACAACTTTCTAATTGGCCTTAAGAGCCACTCAACAAGAGGGAAAACAGCCGGGCAGTGGTGGTGCACACCTTTAATCCCAGCACTCGGGAGGCAGAGGCAGGCAGATCTCTGTGAGTTCGAGGCCAGCCTGGGCTACAGGGTGAGATCCAGGAAGGCATAAAGCTACACAGAGAAACCCTGTTTCGGAAAACAAAAACAAAAACAAACAAACAAACAAAAAACCAAGAGGTAAACCATATGTGGTACTAAAAGCCTAGAGAACAACTCATTACTAGTGAAGTCACGGATCCTGTAACCACCACTTCATTGAACCAACATAACCCCTAACTACATTCTAAATATTTGTCCTTATATCAACCAATATATTTATTCTTCGCCACATATCAAGGGAACATCTCTTTGCAACAGACAGAGACTATTACAGAAAAACACAACCAATCAAAATGCTGAGTTGTGGAGACCAGTCCCAATGGAGACATCCACAAAGCACTCCCACACATAAGGCTCACATAGAAGGAACATAAAGACAGCAAAAGCTAGTGGTTCAGGGAATTAGCTGAAGACTGTCTCCTAGCGATGTCAGATGCTCTTGATGTAACCAGCCATTTTGAGTTCTTGTCACTGTGGCGTCCTTGTGGTGATGAACTATAGCTGTAATTGTGAGATGGAGTGGAACTTTTCCCCATCTCCCTTTTACTTTTTAAACAATTACATTTATTTATTTATTTAGTGCATATATGTATACATATACATAGGTATGCAAGTGCCACAGCATGCATGCAGAGTTCAGAGGACAGTGGTATGGAGTCAGTTTATTTCCTTCTACCCTCTGTTTTTCCTAGTCCCTCCCCACCTTCCCTCCTATCTGGAACCACTCCCTTTTTGTCCTTCATTAGAAAAGAACAGGCTTCTAAGAGACAATACTAAAATACAACAAAATAAAATAAGATAAAACAAAGACTATAACATCAAAGTTGGATAGGATAAACCAACAGAAGAAGCAGAGCCCCATAGAAGGCATAGGAACAAAGAACTTGCTCACATACTCAGGAATCCCATAAAAACACTGAACTGGAAGCCATAATATATACACAGAGGACCTGGTGCAGACCCATGCTCACACTGTCTGGGAGTTCATATGAGCTTTGATCATGGTGATTTAGAGGGGCTTGTTTTGTTGGTGTTCTCTACCCCCCTCTGGCTCTTACACTCTCTCTACTTCCTCTTCCTTGCGGTTCCCTGAGTCCTGAGCAGAGGGACTTGAGGGACACATCCCATTCAGAGTTGAGTGTTCCAAGGTCTCACTCTCTGTGTAATGTCTGGCTGTGGGTCTCTGTATCTGTACCCATCTGTGGCAGGAGGAAGCTTCTCTGATGATGGCTGAACAAGGCACTGATCTGTTTCCCTGACCAAAGTGGCTTGTGGGTTCCCAGGGGACCTGTTTTATTTTGCAACAGAAATGAAACTAAGACACTTACACTGACCAACACATGAAATTCATGTTTCACATCCATTGTGGACGTGGAATGAAGAGGCTGAGTGCCCTGCTCAGTTGGGTCCTTAGCCCATTCAGTTCACCACAGCTTCAGGAACACAGGAAGTCCCCTGCAAAGCGACAGCTTTGGCCTTCTGCTTGAGCAGCCATGTTTTCTTTCTATCTAGACTCACCACTACATTCCATATTCACCAGTACAGCCCTGAGTCTCATTGCATCAGGTTTAGCACACCACAAGCTCTGGTGAGAAATCACCTGGACTGTTTCCAGGAAGGATTAGGCTCTCATGGCTATGAGCACATCCAGGACCAGGTCCACAGTGCAGAACTCCCAGACTGGAGGACCCCTACCTCATACACCTGCTGCTGCCCAGCTAGGAAACTCCTGGAAACCTTGCATTAACATGAGGCTTAGAACTAAACTCTAAACATGTAAATGACACCAGGGTTGAGGCTCTGAATTTGGCCCTCTCCAATATTATGTGTTGGTGAAGCATGCCTTGCCCTTAGCCATCTTTGTAAAGGAAGTTTTGTGCAAACAGAAACACCCATTCATTTACATTTCGTATACTGGCTGATTCCACGAAGGGCTGAGAAAGAGCTGTAACGGAGTGTAGGTCCTGTAACGCCATCAATGATTTACTGTTTGGATCTTACATTACTCACTTCAGTGCTGTAGCTTCTATACAACTCCTGGGCATGAAGGAAGACAGTCTTCAGTCTACTAAAGACTACAACAGGGCTAACTGAGGGACTCACATATTGGTTAAGGTCACGGACAATGGTGAATCTCATCTCATTAAACAGACATCAGGCTACATTGTCCCACTGTCACCAGGGACTTTAATGAGGAACTGGGAAGAACAGAGCTAAACCCCAAAAGTCTTTAGGCAATGAACCCAGCACCTTCACGTTACACAGGGAACACCTGGATTTAGCAGTGTAGCCAATTTTCTGAAGCTAACAGGTGTCAACAGAGGGACAGAACCCATCTTCACATTCCACGATGTGTATTTTTCTTTTGATTACACTATGCTACTTCAGTCAAATGTACCGAAGAATCACAGGCACACGGTCCCGGGCATTCCTTTGCAGAGTGCAGAGATAAGAAAGGCCAGAACCCAAGAGGGCTTTCAGTCAGTGCTTCCCTACTTGAGGCTGCTCACAGGCACCCTTCCTTCTTTTTTCTGGACATCTGTCTCAGAATATTGTATGGTGTTGGTATTACTGCCACCATTTTAGCATTTGGTGGGGGTGCAAACTAAGGGATGTGCCAGTGGGTACTGAATAATAAGTTTTAGGAAATGAATATTAAGTCAGAAAGTGAAAAGCCAAGAGAAACTCATAGGGCATAACCCAAGAATACAAACCTCAGGTGGTAGAGGGTCTAGAAGGAATTGGGGGACAGAAAGATTATTTTTAAAATATACTATATAAATTTCTTAGAGAATAAATTAAAAAATCACAGATATTAAAGCCCCAAAGAAAATGGTTCCAGATTCCCTCATACCCGTACCTGTGCACCTATTGCAGTACAGAATTCTCACACATTTACAAGGGCAGCACCCTTGAAGATAATGTGAATAATATTCCAAACTCTCTCCTGATATTTGTGTGATCTGACTTTTGTATTTACTTGTCTATCTGGCCTATTGTTAGCATCCAATTTCAATTCCCTCAATATCACCGATAGTTACCAAATAAATCATTACTTCTGTCTGCTTATAAAGTCTATACCCTTTCAGTGGTTTTACTTTCATTGTTGTACCAATTCCATACTCTTCTATATTAATTTCCAAGTCTTCATACAAAGTGACGGATTTCTGTATGGCATTTACTCTCACGTGTATCATTACACATTGCTCTTATTCATCCCCTCTCCGCTGCACGCCCCTTACCTCCTTTTGCCGCCCCTCCCCTAATTCCCTCTGCTTTCTGCTACCTATATTTCATGGTCCACTAGTCCTCCATTCCTCCTTATGCCTCCCTTTAGCTATCAACCTTCTATCTCATAGTTTCCCTTCTACTTCACACACACACACACACACACACACACACACACACACACACACACACATACACTTGAAATTGTGTACATAAGAGAAAACACACTAATTTTCTTGAGTCTGTCTTACTTTGCTTAAGATAATGAGCTTCCATTCTACCCATTTCCCCACAATTGCTATGACTCTATTCTTGCCTAGAACAGCTTTGGCACACGTCTCCTCTTGAACTTCTTTAAGCATTTCTTAGCAAGATTTGTGGATAGCTTTTGGCTTCCATAAAAATAAAATGTAAGGTGCTGAGTGAAACTGCACTGCATTTTTATATTAACTTCAGAAGTACTGGCATCTGTGACTTCAGTGTCCCCATCTGTTACAATATGGCTTCGGTGTTCCTCAAGGGTCTTAGCACTGACCTTTTAAAACCTTCTTAGCAAGAATATAATGTAGCAATTCCGCAGTAGTAGAAGTAGACCAAGCATGTCAGCACTTTCTGAATTCCAATGACTCCGTTAATTCCCCAAGGCCATCTGAGGGAGACCTGGGTCAGAGGAGAGCATGGGCCCTAGTGTGACATGCTAGATGGTGTTGAAACTGCTGAAAGGTGGACTCTAGCGGAGGGCGATGAGGCCTCTGAGGTATCCCCCTCAGAGGAGACTAATTAGTTCTCTCGAGACCTTGGTTGATTCCCAGGAGGTCAACTGATTATAAGCAGCTTCCTGTCTCACCATGTGATCTCTCCCTCTTTTACACATTCCTGCCATCATGCCACGTTGTGGCCAGAAGGTTCTCCCCAGAGCTGAGCTGATGATGGCTCAGTGCTCTTGGGATTCTCTAACTACAAACAAAAAGTAAGCCTCTTCTCTTAATATATTTCCTAGCCTTCAGCATCGTGTCATAGGAGGAACAGAAACAGACCAACACCATCCACACTTCTTCCTGCTTTGGGTATGTATTCTTCTGACAAGCCATGCATTATGTACATAAATTAAGAAAGAGGTCAGGAGAAACTTCTATCATGTTTGAGTACCAGTTGGATTTCCTAGTACAGGAATAGTTCACACAACAGACAATTAAACAGAACAATAGCTAGAGGACAGGAGGAAGAAGGGGGTGAGAGGTGGCTGATGAGAGTACAAAAAATGCACTACCTGGAAGGCAGTACAGATGAAATGGGATTCTTCAGCTTTTTGTTCTAACGAGACCAGCACCGTTTGAGAACATGGTCACCATCAGTGAGGGTGCAATGTGTGGAAGCAGCACTCGGTGTGGGTGCAAACCAAGGGATGTGCCAGTGGGTATTGAATACTAAGTTGCATCTGCCCTTTGAATCACACGTTTTGAATTTTATTCTTCAGAAACTGAGAGTCCCAACAAAGAAACATTTATAAGAAGCTTCCCGCTTATTATCATTGAAGACAGTGAGTGTCTACACAGCATGACCAGGATTGGGCAGAGACTTTCTGAAACAGGTGACATGCTGACACAAGCTTTCCACTCCAGCATTACATCTTCCCGCCTCAATCACGCTTCCTTTGCAGATTTCTCCTCTAATAATGATTTCCATTCATGATCAAAGAGGCAGCTGATGAGCTCTGGGTCTCAGTTCTGAGCTGACCTTTTTAGCGTGCTTAGCGAGGATGCAGGCTGATTGGAGAGAGAGAGAGAAAAAGAAAGTGTGCAACTTTAATTATTCCAGAGGCTTTATTAGCTTCTCAAGGGCATTTGTGGGGATCTATAGCAGAGACAAGATCAGAGGTGTTAGTATCGACCAAGGACAGGGCCCCGAGACGTGCTGGGGAGATGGGAAAGCCAGCTGCTGCAGGAGACACTGGCAGAGGAAGGAGACATGCCTGCAAGCCATGCTCCTGGTGCTGAGAGATGTCAGAGGACAGACAGTGAAAACCCACTGTTGGGGAAGTGAAAAGAGCCTCTCAGGGACTACGGACAAAGCCAGGTACCCGTTTAAACCTCTGCAGGAAAACAAGGGGTGGGGTGCACAGAGAAACTGAGGAAGAGAGAAAAGAATAGGAAAGGAGTAAACCAGGAAAGATGAGCAGAAGCAGGACAGAGAGGAGAGAAAGGACAGAAAGGGAAGGAAAGGAAGAAGAGAGGGAGGAAAGAAAAGAGGAGAGAAAGATGGACAGAGGAAGGAGCAGAGATGGAGAACACAGGCTACTCTTAGGATGTGTCAAAAAAAACACACCAAGGACCTGTAAGTCCCCACATGTTCTTGAGAGGGCTCACTCAGCCAGGCTTTCTAGCTCTGCGGGTTGGGTCAAAGGCATCCCGTGGTCAGGGACCATAGAATAAAGGGGGACCAGGACTGGTGGGCTCAGAAAGCAGAGCGCTAATGACCAACCTGTGACCCCAAGCCCTAAGTGTACTGGAGAAGAGGGCGGGAACTCTGAGAGGCGCAGACATCCACAGAGGAGCCAGCAGAACAGCCATAGGGCACTTGGCATGGGGAAAGGTGCAGGGGAAGCTATAGGGTTCCTTGACATTCACCATCTTTATTGAAGAGCCCCCTCCAACCCCAAGATCCCTGCAGTAAGTTATCTGGCCAGGACACCAAAGGGAAACGGCATCTCTGAAGGATGGAGCGTATTGTCCGAGTGGCGTTTGCAGACGGAGTACTAGCAGCAGTGACTGTGTGGCTGACCATGAAGCTGTTTTCTCCATCTGTCCTGGGGTGCAGGCCAGGAGAGGTGAAGCACAGGAAGAAGGCACAGGATACACCATGGTTGTACGTATCTTCCTGTGGGGTTTCCACATGCAGTCTATTACTCACAAAACATTGTGAAGCTGCCTAAAAATGTGGGGTTTTGTGTCTATGCACACACAATCATGTGTGTCTAGACATGTGGATGCACATTATAAACATGTGTATAGAAATAGTTGCACATATTAATTTTAAGTGAAGAAAAGAAGTTGCAGTGGAGCATATGGCCTAAGCCCTTTGGTGAGGTAAAATGAAATAAAATAAAGCTCTGTAAATAGCCATGCATGTATAAATGTAAGAAAATGTACAGAAGTCCAAATGTGCCTTGGGAGACAGAGCTGAGCTTAGGAAAGACTAGAAATGGAGTCATTTGCTATCATGAGCAAGCTCCAACTTTGTAATAAAAATAAGGAAAAAAAAATATTGCCAGTCCCCAGCCTCTCAAACGACAGATTCCAGATAACTGTGATTTTCATCTTTGTTCTTTTATGTATTGTCCAACTTTTCCCTGGTAATCATCTTTCATTTCTGAAATAGTTATATATTGTTTTTATTACCAGTAATCATAGACATTAAAGATAAACTCAGTGCTATTCAGCATTTAAATTCATTTGTTATTCATCTGACAAAAGGTATGTTTCTAGCTGAGTCAAGGCCATTCCATCTGAATGAACCCAGGAGCATACTTGTATGTGCAATTCAAGAGTTAGTCCTCAAAGACCAGCACCTGTCACTGAGCCATTAGGCCCTAAATTCTAGTCAGTGACATGGCAGTGAGGCAGAGGCCTGGGAAGTTCTTAGGAGCCACATTAGAGCCCATGCAGAATATTTCCTTCCACTGTATCATTCCCTTGAAGTGGCCTCAGTACTACACAGGATGAGAATAAGTCCTCAGGAATATAGACTGAGGGTATGGTTAACACCAGAGGACAGGTTTAAGTGAGCAGGGCCTGCCTGGGCTGTAGGACTTGCCTGGGCTGTGGGGCCTGCCTGGATTGAAGGGCCTGCCTGGGCTGTTGGGGCCTACCTGGGCTGTGGGGTCAGCCTGGGCTGGGGGCTGCTGGGTGTAGGACTGTGGGCTGTGGGGCCTGCCTGGGCTGAAGGGCATGCCTTGGCTGAAGGGCCTACCTCGGCTGTGGGGTCAGCCTGGGCTGTGGGGCCTGCCTGGGCTGTGGGGCCTGCCTGGGCTGTGGCTTGGGTCTCCACTGTTCCAGAGGGTAAAGCTGTAGGAAGTCATAGGGCTCTCTCTCTAGACAGGGAAGAGAGAAACAGATAAGCAATACAACAATAAGAGGCATCTGGGATCCCTGTCAACAATGGATACAACACCTAGACAGAAAGTCTAAAAGGAAACAGCTTCTGGAGGTGACACAGTAGTTACAGAGAACACTGCAGACAGAAAGGATGCCACAGACAGAACATTCTACCAGGATTAGCAGAAGACACACTTTTTCAAAGCTGGTTTTCCAGAATAGATCCCAAATGAGTTGACAACATGGATTTAACAAACCTATCAAGACTGAAAACATCTCAAACATTTCCCTAAACACAGTAAAATTAGACTAAAAAATCATTGACAAAACTAAGAAAATTCACAGAAACATGGACATTAAATTTCGATCTCCTAAACAACCATTGTGTCAAACAAGGTACTCAAAGGGAAGGGAGAAAATATGTTGAGCCAAATGGTGACAAAATCCCACACAGCAAAGCCTCCGGGTATAAAAGGGAAGGTCACAGCATTAAGTGCCAGCATTAAAAAGAAAGACAGATTTCAAGCACATCTCTATCCCTCATAGAACTAGAAGATGATGAAACCAGGCCCAAGGCTAGTGCAGAAAGAGATATGAATATTAGAGTGGAAATAAAGGAATAGACAAGGTAAGGAAATCAATGGGGACAAATAATGTTTTATAAAAAAGGTTAAATTGATACACCCTCAGACACACACAGACAAAGACAGAGACACAGACAGACAGACACAGTAGGAGACTCAAAAAAGTAAATTCATGAGGAAGAGGAGACATTGTAATGAGCAGCATGGGAATAAAATGGATCATAAGTTTATTGTGAACAATTACATGCCAACAAATTGGACAAGCTAGGAGAAATGGATACATTCTAAGATTAAATCAAGAGTAAATAAAAAGCACGGACAGACCAATAACAAATAAGGAGGTTAAATTAGTAATCAAGTCTCCAACAACATAAAGCCCAAGACCATATTGTGAACTCCATCAAATATCCAAAGGTAATACCAATCCTCTTAAACTCCTCAACAAAATAGAAGGGACTCCCGCCTCCCCAAGGCAGCATCTTATCATGTAGCTCTGGTTTGCCTGGAACTCACTATGTAGACCAAACTGCACTCAATCATGTGACAGTTTTCTTGCCTCTGCCTCCAAAATGGCGCTGAGATTACAGCCATGTGCCCAAATCAAATAATTTTCTGAGGCTACCATCACCCTCATAGTAAAACAAAGATATTGTAAGAAAAATTAAGACCATGATAAACATGGATAAAAACATCACCAACAAAACATTAGTAAACCATGTCACACTGCACCAAAAAGATTACATACCATTACCAAGTAGTATTTATCTACTTGTACATGCACATGCAAATTACCCAGGGTGATACAACAAACAGAAGGAAGAATAAAAGCTCCTAAGATCTGATTGACATAGAAAAATCACCTCTCACGAATCTAGCACGTTTGTGGTAAAAGCTCCCATAAGTTAGGATCAGGAGGAATTTCCCTCCACACAGTAAAGGTCACTTGGGAAAAGTCCCATGAAGGATAAGTTAAAAGATAAGACAGGCAAGACGCTTTCATGTTCTGCCCACTTCTATTCACTGTGCTACTAGAACTCCTGGCCCTTATACAAAATGATATGGGAGGTCTGGAAACTAGCAAGGAAGAAGTGAAGTCATCTAGGCAGGTAAACCAATATTAAAGGTAGAAAAACCTCAGACAAAAACTACTAGGAATGATAAATGAATTCATTACAATCTCAGGATACAAGAGAAACACAGCAAAGTCTGCTGCATTCTAGTGTACCAACAGTGAACTAATACAAGAGAAATTAAGAAAAGAATCACGCCGGGCGTTGGTGGCGCACGCCTTTAATCCCAGCACTCGGGAGGCAGAGGCAGGCGGATCTCTGTGAGTTCGAGCCAGCCTACAAGTGAGCTCAGGAAAGGTGCAAAGTACGCAGAGAAACCTGTCTCGAAAAACAAACAAAAAAAAAAAAAAAAAAAAAAAAAAAAAAAAAGAAAAGAATCACATTTACAATACCAGCCAAGTGGAGAAAATCCTTAGGAATCAACTCAACCAAGAAGTTAGTATTATAATATGCTAAAGAAATGAAATTGAAGACACAGTTAGATGCAACGATATCTTATGTTCACAAATTGAAAAAAAATCAATGTTAAAATGTTCACAATACACAAAGTGACCTTGTGATTCAATGTAGTCTTAAAAAATCATAATGGAAATCCTATTAAAATAGAAAAAATAATTTATAAATTTGTATGGAAAAAAAGACTGAGTAAGCAAGGAAAATTTGAGCAATAAATATTGCTCAAATACAGAATAAAGATGGAGGCATCACATCTCCCAAATAAAAATGTATTAAGAGCCTATAATAATCAAAACCATATGGTGCTAGTCTAAAAGCGGACACATAGATGATGGGGTGGATTGAAAGCCTAGACAAAAGCCATACAGATCCAGTCACATGACACTCTACAATGGTACTCAGAGTACCCAAGGAGGAAAAGGCAGTCCCTGTAACAAATGGTGTTGCCAGCCAGGATAGTCACAGCCAAAGAAAGAAGCTGGACTTCACCTTACCTTACACATTCAAATCTTGCCCTACATACAAAAACTGCAAACCACATACCAGACAAAGGACAAAAACAGATTAAGGTATCAAATTAAGTCCTGAAACTGTGAAGTTTTCCAAAGACGACATAAGGGAAACTCTTATTGCCTTAGGCCTTAGAGATGATTCTTGGCTATGATCCCAGAGACTCGATAAGGATGACTTCCTCAAATTAAGAAGTTTCCATATAGGAATGGAAACATCTGTGGGATGAAAAGGCAACCATCACAGTGAGGGACAAGGCTTCCAAACCACACAAGGGATTAATTTTCAAAATCTGTAAAACATATCTAATTTGTTAGCAAAAACCGCACTCCATAGTCCATTAAAAATGGGCAAAGAACTGAACAGACATTTCTCAAAAACAACATAGAAATGCAGGTACATGGAAAGTGCTTGGCATGCGAACCATCCAGAAACTACAGCCCCAAACCACAAGGTGTCACTGCGCACCTGCCAGGAAGGATATCATGCACACACTCAAAGATGGCAACTGATCCCACGAAGAGGAGGAAAACACCTTAGAGGCTCCTCAGGAGGAGAAAACTGAGCAGCCATACCGCACTCAGCTTCATTTTTTTTTTTTTTTTTTTTTTTAAGAAATCGGAGTAACCATATCTGATACAAGACTTAACATGTAAGCCAGGCATGGTAACTCACGTCTATAATCTCAATACTAGTGAAGCTGAGGCAGGAGGACTGAGGAGAGTCCAGGCCAGCTGGTGCTACACTGTGAGTTCTAAGCCACCCTTGGCTACAACCTATCTCAAAAAAATGGGTGAAAAGGAGACACAGCATTTGCTACATAACTGGGGTTATATAGAAAACACTTACCACTGAGCTATATAGAGTCAAGCATAAAACAGAGAATTCAGATATCAGTGCATATGGGTACAGACAATTGATTTTCCCCTTTAGGGTAAAAACAGATTTATTGAGATAAAACGCACACACGTGTCATATGATTCACGTGTTAAAATGTACATCCCAGGAGCTGTTAGCATGTTGCATTGCTTTTTTTTTTTTAATTAGTGGAAAAGTTAAATAAACTCTGTCATTTTAAGTAAACAATTTAGTGGCATTAGAACCGATTCCTGACAGAGTTGGATGCCTTCCTTGCACAGTGGCCACGGTAAGCTTTTCTACCTCTATTTAGTATATGTGCTGAGGAAGCAAGGGCTTGGTCTCTGACAATGGCAAAGACGAAACTACAGGGAGAAAAAAGCATTCTCGGTAACAGGTGGGCAGCCATTTGCAAAGTGGACATCAATCAGCGGATCCTGCACCACTCTAACTCATAGGAGATCAGCCAGGATTGGTGAGAGGATCAGTTCTGGTGTTTTGTGGTGGAGGGGTCTGTTTACGCAGCACGGGCTGACCTCAAACACTTGACCTTTTTGCCTCTGTCCACAAGTGCTATGGTTCCAGGCAGATGCTACAACACCAGGCTACATAATAGGCTGATGTGTAAAACATAAACTTATGAGATTTTAGCAGAAAATATTTGGGGCATAGGTTTTTGTGACCTTGATTACAAAACCAATACATTAAACCTTACCAGAATTAAAGCTTTTGCTCTGTGAAAGACCCTGAGGCATAAAAGTTTTCTTATATACTTCCAAATAGCCAGCAGAGAGGACTTTGAATAGTTTCGAAACAACGAAATAGCAAATGTTTGAGGTAATGGATATGATAATGAGTTTGATTTGTTCATATAAATTGCACATACTCATCAAACTGCAACACTGTCCTATAAATATGTCCATTATTATGTGCCTATTGATATTTTTTAAAGTGAAGAGAGAAGATATAGGCTGAGACAGATTTGTAAATCACATATTTGACAAAAGAACTTACTCAAATTAGTAGGGAACTCATAAAATCCAACACCAAAGACAAACAATCACTTAGAGCAGGGGCAAAGGAGAAGAAGAAACTCTTCCAAGAGGTCCATGCAACTCATGCTTTGATGCTCACGGCTACCTCTGTGGCTTATTCCGTCATGACTCCTTCCTCTTGACACCTCTCAGAACTGCTACCCAGGGCTCTCCCTCTCCCGACTTCCTGTCCAGCCCTCCCATGACATGGCAAGCCACTTCCTCCTAGGAACTGTGAACAACAACTGTCCATTTCTCCCTCCCTGCCCTTCTTCCTTTTTCAGTACCAGGAATTAAACTAGGGTCTCAAGAGCTGAGTCACACCCCCTGTCTTCTTTTCACTTTTTGAAAGGAGGGGTGGGTCTCACTAAGTCCTCAGGCTGGTCTTGAACTCACTCTGTTGTCTAGGATGCCCTTGCATTTGCCATCCAAAGGAGCTGGTATTAAAGATCTGTGATATTAGGCTGTGTCTTAACTATCTTTCCAATGGCAGTCAGTCAGTTTCCTGAACTACTGACCTTACTAGACATCAGATTGTCTACTGATACATGAGCATGTGTGTATGTGTGTATGTATATGTGTGTATGTGTATATGTGTACTTATGTGTATGTATGCCTGTGTGTATACACGTGTGTGTGTGTGTGTGTGTGTGTGTGTGTGTGTGTGTGTGTGTGTGTATGTTGGTTCCTTGAGATAGGGTCTTACTCTGTAGAACCTCCTGACCTCAGAATGGAACAATTTCTTGCTCCAGTCTCCCAAACTCTGTGATTACAAGTGTAATCCATAAAGCCCAGATCAACTGCCTCCTCTTGTTTTTCTTACTTCCTCCTTGCATATAAGAGGTAAAGGTCTAATACCTGAGTCCTGATCCAAACCTCCAGTCCTCACAACCATTTTAAAGCAACTTGTCTTTGAGATTATGACTGAATCTCACAGACTCAACCTCCCTTTACAAAATGTAGTTCCACTCTTAGTTATATGATTGCTTTATCAAACCCAGAATTAGAAGGGATCCATTAGAGTATGAGTAAAGAAATGGAGCTACCATTTCCAGTTTGCTCTCCAGACTGTGAGAAGGTCATTGACCCACTGGACAAAGTAAATCCAGCAAGGCTGTGTACCTTCCCATATGCATTGTGTGATACCCCCACATCAGAAGTTATATGGGGGGGACAATAAGTCTATGTCCACTGTAGGAGATGATGAGCAATTCTTCCTACTCTGTTTATGGCTTAGAAGAGGTCTCATGCCAGTTGAGAGCATGAAAATCACAAAAATGAGTGTGCACAGTGATGAACAGCTTTATGGGCAACACCGTGACCTGGCTAGCCTAGGGAAGAGCAAAACTGAATTCTGTAACCACACACAGGGTTGTGGACATTAAAAGCAGCTTTGGCTTTACTAGTGGGCAGAGGCTGCAGGCCCTCGGTCACTGTTGCAGGCAGTAGACCGCGGAGGGTGACCTCTCGGCAGCTCAGCTTCAGTCTGCAGCCTATTTCCCGAGGTGGCTTCATGCAGCAAGAGAGTGCTGTGCCCCCTTGGTGCCTCTTATTTCTCCCCCAGGCTTCAACAGCATCGTTTCCTCCTAATTTCCTACTTGTCCCCCCTCTCTCACTTTGTCTTATTTATCACCACTGTCCCTGTTTCTGCAAGCTCACTCCCTATAAATCACCTTGAAGACACCAGATTCTCTGGGGGAAATACATTCTACAATGTCAGTTGTGCAATGATATCAGTAATACCTACGGAGTCTTGAAAGATGGAAAAACACAGATCCAAGACTACAAAAGGTTTCACCTCCCAGCACCTCTCAGAGCACGCTAGCTGCACAGCCTCACTGGATTTAATTTTGAGCTGAGTCTACTGTTTGCTCTGGGTTCAAAGTGCATCATGGGTCCTTTAAAAATCATTTTATTTTTAAAATGTTTTTATTTATTCAGACTGTGAAAGCACATACAAACCTGCACATACCATCCTGCTGCCACAGACAGTTTGCAGAGCTTAAGTGACAGTGGTCTGAAAAATCCTCTTTTGGAATTGGTAGTAAATTTTGGATTTATAGTAAAATCTAGGCAACCAGGATAACGATATCTGATATAGGGGATTTATAGTAAAATCTAGGCAATTAGGATGAAAATGTTTGAAGTGAGGGTCAATGTCATGAAAATTTTCTTGGGATAATGAGAAAGGGTTCTTTCAAGGAATGTAAACAGTACTGGCTTTTGTATTTTAAAAATAAGTCTTGTGTGGAAAGATCATGGACAACCATCATAATCAATCAAAATATAGTTTCCAAATCAAGACTCTGAATGGAAAGTACTTTGGAAATGCCTCACTGATTTATTTTGTAAAAAGCAGAAAATAAAAACCTTGACTGAATTCTAAAAGATTGCTTCCAATAGGTACTCAAGTTCCGTGAAGAAGTAAAGCTGGCCTCACAGAATCTTTTATCATCCAATGTCTGATGGCTTCTTTGTTATTTTCACCCATCTAAGGTGCCTAAAGACAGGAGTGGGTTCCACCCCCTCCCTCCTGGGAGGTCCCGGAGCGGTGCCTCACCGTGGGAAGCAGCATTTGGTGTACATGTCTACCCAGGTCACACATGAACACAAATGTTATGTTGCATGTAGCTGTGTAAAGGACAGAGATTTGGCAAAAGCAGCACGAAGAGGGTTTGAGAAAGGACTTATTTCCGCAGCAAGTATGGTGAGGTACCCTGATTTCCACTTCACAACACACAAAAGTCCACATCTCAGTTAATGACATTCTTGATTGTGAAGGGGGAAAATGAGGTCAGGGGGCTAGGAGATGGCTCAGTGGGTAGAGCTTGATATTCAAGCAAAAGGCTCCAGGTGTGAATCCCTAGCAACCACTTAAAGAGCATGGATGATGTATGTGCCTATAACTCCAG
The DNA here is from genome assembly GCF_004664715.2 of Peromyscus leucopus. NCBI lineage: Eukaryota > Metazoa > Chordata > Mammalia > Rodentia > Cricetidae > Peromyscus > Peromyscus leucopus. Next base: position 149,670,613 of record NC_051063.1, read on the forward strand.
TACTGGGAGCATGGAGAGAGGCAGATCCTGAAAGGCCCCTGTTCGGCTAGTCTAGCTGTAATGGGGAGCTTCTGATTTAATGTGGGACTCTGTGTCAAGGCAATATGTGTAAATAGATAGAGGGTGACAACTAATGACCTATCCTGGCCTCTGCAGTGGCTCTGAGAGAGAGAGAGAGAGAGAGAGAGAGAGAGAGAGAGAGAGAGAGAGAGAGGGAGGAGGGAGGGAGGAGGAGGGGGGGGGAGAGAGAGAGAGAGAGAGAGAGAGAGAGAGAGAGAGAGAGAGAGAATATTTTAACAACAAAGCCTCAATAAAAGAACCTTTACATGAACTTGGGAAGAGAAAAACTTTTCCAAACAGTATAAAATTTCCATTAACATGATAATTAGATTAAATTAGACTAATAATTAGACTAAAAACTTCCTTTTATTGGAAAATATCATAAAGAATATAACAACACAAGTTTAATAGAGAAAAGAGTTCACTGCAACCCAGAGGATGCAGAAAAGGCCACTATGCAGACCATACAGAGATGCAGACAAGGTATGTGAACTGCTTGTAAAGACAACTGAGTGGCCAAGAATTAAAGGAAAGTTGCTGAACTGTTGTTCATCATCAACAAAAGTTGGGGACCTGGGCAAACTTGAGATGACACTTGTGTGAGGTTAAAGACCTGTGGCTCATTACACCCCCACCTTACTTATCCCCAAGCTCAGGTTGAGACCCCAGCAATGCCAGTTAATCTGTGTGAAATCAGACAACCTCACCTGACCCAGCCCTCCTCCACACACCCTGGAGATACTGGCTCCTGAATGCAGAGGGTTTTTGAAACCCCACCCCCATTGCTTGACAACCTGTGCTTATGTGTCCTGTTGATCCATTTTCTGCAGCTGGGTGACACTCCACATCTGGCATCTGGTGCCAGTACATTGACCAGACCAGACTGACTGACATACTCTTGAGGTCAGAAGTCGCACGGAATCCCTTCTTTAGTACACAGGCACTGCATGGATGCCAGCCTCTGAGGTCAGAGGATAAACTTTGCTACCCTGCAAGGACCCCTCTCACGCTATCAGAAGCCACCCTACAGCTAGCTAAGCAGAAATCACCTCAGCTACCCAACCAAGGGAATGAGCACTCATTAGTCCCCACAACTAAACTTCAGGAAACACCTAGTCCCTTTCAGTTAGGCTGATGGGTCACCAAGAACTGATGCAATTCATCACTCAACAAAGGTGTGCCAGAAAGTCTCAATGAATAAACTAACTCCAGATGCAGAAATATTAATGGGAAAATACAAGTAATATGAAAAGCTAAAACAATGTATCTTCCTCTAAAATTACCAATCCCATAGAAACATCCCCCAGTGAGAATGGATTAAACAAAATCACAAAGAATTTAAAGGGACTATTATAAATATTGTCAATGGTTTTAAAGAGGATACTGATAAACTGAATGAATTCAAAGAGCAAACGAATAATCTTCTGGGTGAATTTCAAACAACACAAGCAAAATACTGAATGAAATAAGGAAGTCTATTCAGGATGTGAAAATAGAACTCAATAAAGCAATAGAAATACTGAAGGAAAAGCAAACTAAAGTGATAATGGACACAAAAAATTCAATAAGCCACATAAAAAGCTCAGTGGAAAGCCCAATAGGATGAGTCATGTAGAAGACACACTACTGAATCTTGAAGACACTTGTATTAGTTCAGTCAAAGACAGTGATAACTTTAAAAAATGAGTGGAAGATGTGAAATCTTTAGACACCATGGAAAAGATGAAATCTGTGAACTATGAACATAGAAGAAAAAGAAGTCTATGCCAAAAGCATAGAAAATATTTTCAATAAAATCATAGAAGAAAATCCCCCAAATCAGGGAAGAGAGACCCATCCAGCTATAAGAGGCATACAGACTACCAGAAAGGAACACAACAGAAGAGCTGGCAGAAAGACTGTAAGAGCTGGAGGGTGAGGAGTGCTGGGAACGCTGTCTTTTAATGTCCTCACGGCTGTCACTGTCACGACCACCTGGCCGCTGTGGCTACTTCCACAAGACTGCACACACAGAAGAGATGTGAAGCAGAAGGAGGACTAACTGGGAAGAAGGGGTCAGCAGGTGTGTGTGTAGCACAAGAGAGGTTACTGGGATGAATATGAGAATATTGTGAATATGATCATAATATACAGACTACATGAATGAAAATGTCAAAATATAAAAAAGAAAACTTATGAAGGCAACCTGACAATTGACTCCCCAGAGTGTCCAACATCAGAAACACTTTTAAACCAATTGCTGGCAAAGCAAACAGAGCCCTCTAACAGGACTGCCAGGAATGAACTTGGTAAGACAACTTGGAAAAATTGCTTAGCAGTGCTGGCTGATGCTCATCCTACACATTCCAAAATCTATTAATTTCAAAATTTTATGCATAACCAATCATAGTGTTGACAAAGGAGCACTGGAAGAGAGGCAGGTGTTGGTCATGGCAGTGGTACTCATAGTGCTAAGCACCATAGAGGAGAACTAATGGTCTGTTGGGTAGTTGGGATGTGGTGGTATTGTCATCCCCAAAATATTGTGTACCCTAATAAACTTATTTGGGGTCAGAGAACAGAAAAGCCACTAGATACTTAGGATAGGCAGTGGTAGCACACACCTTTAATCTTAGCATTCCAGAGGCAGAAATCCATCTGTTCAAGGATACAGCCAAACATGGTGACTCGCGCCTTTAATTCCAGAAAGTGAGCCTTTAACCCCAGGGAGTGATGACAGATAGCAGAAAGGTATATAAGGCATGAAGACCAGGAACTAGAAGCATTTGGCTGGTTAAGCTTTCAGGCTTCTAGCAGCACAGTTCAGCTGAGATCCATTTGGATATGAGAACACAGAGGTTTCCAGTCTGAGGAAACAAGACCAGCTGAGAAGTTGGCCAGGTGAGGTTAGCTGTGGCTTGTTCTGTCTCTCTGATCTTCCAGTGTTCACCCAATAACTGGCCTCAGGTTTGATTTTATTAATAAGAACTGTTAAGATTCCTGCTACATTGGGATACAGCTTACTTTCCTACCCTGTTGCTCTGATAAAAATCCTCTGACCAAAGAAACTTAAGGGGGAAAGAGACTTATCCTGACCCCAGCTCCAGGTTACAAACATCATAGCCCATGGAGTCACAGCAGCAGGATGCTCAGGACCTGGTCACATGCATCTACAGTCAAGGACAGGGATGAATGCAGGCTTGCTACTCAGCTCCTTTCTCCATTTACACAGTCCAGATCCCTGCTCAGGGAATGATCACACCCACCTTAGGTGGGTCTTCCAACATCAGTTAATGCAATCAAGACAACCATCACAAAGATTGCTCAAAGAGCCTTCTGTGAAGTGATCCTGGCTTCTGTAAAGTTGACAGTTAACATTAATCACTGCATTGTACTTGGGCAAGTTGGAATTTAAGCACACATGGACAGTAGTAGTACATTGACAGTAGAGTATGAATGAATGATCTACTGTACGTGTAACAAACATGATAAGCTGGCCATTCTATTTCTAAATCTTTTAAAATAATTTGATGTATTTATCATTTCCACTTCTTCCTCCCACCCTTCCTCCTCCAATGTCTGTGTCCCCTCAGAGCTTCTAAAGTTATTGCTCTCTTTATCTTTAAATGTTGTCATTACACACACACACACACACACACACACACACACACACACACACACAGCCATACCCTGTTGAATCCACCTAGTGTTAAGATGAACATGCTTAATCTGCAAATCCCAAATCTAAAATGTTCCCAAATTTGAAGCTTTCTTAGAAATTGCATGACATCACAGTGAAAAATGCCACACATGACCTCATGTGAAGGGTTGCAGTCAAATGCAAATATACTAAACATATTGAAAGAAGTCAACCTGCAAGTCTTGAGTATGAGATGCATATAAAACATAAGTGGTCTTTGTATTTATACTTGGTTCCCATCTCTGTGATTTCTCATTATGCAAATATCCCAAAAGTTAAAAAAGTCAAGATTAGAAGCCTTTCCTTCCCAATCATTTTGAATAAAGGATACTCAACCACTTTCCACATTAAATTTAAAATAGGAAAAGGAACCAGTGGGCTCGAAGTCATGATAATCCAAAGAAAGGATGGAGGAAAAAGGAAGCTGGCCAGGAAGCAGGTACAAGAAAGCAGAATGGCGGCACACAATGTTCTAGTTTTTGAGGTGGTGATTACAAGGAATGATGAAATTTTTGTAGCTCATGAAGTTGTTCATTTTGATCAGAGTTTTCATACATGCAAATCATTCTTCAATAAAAGTGAAGGGCAGGGCCAGTGAGGTTGCTCATTGGGTAATGGTGCCTGCTGCCAAATCTGAATTCAGATGGGCCCCACGTGGTGGAAGCAGAGAACTGAATCCCAAAAGACATGTTCTGACTTCTGCATGCCCCGTGCATGCATTCGTGCATGCTCTCTTTGCGCACGCGCACACACCCACACACACTACACATACACACACAAATGCAATACATTTTTAAAATAAAGGACAATAGAAATGAGGGACCACAAAAGAATCTTTATGTAAAGCTCATAAATAGGTGGATTAAGGGTTTCTACAGTTTCTGTCTGCACACGTTTTGGAATAGTAGCCTTCCTGGCATGTGGCTAGATGTTTACTAGTTTTCTATCGATTGCTTTATTTAGTTTAAATGTTTTGACTCACATCAGCAAACCACAGTCCTTTTCTGACAGAGCAGAAAGATCTTTAAAGAAGTGAATTATGTCATGACAGTCTCTGCTTGAAACCTACTCAATAGTTTCCAACTGCATTAGAATAGAAAGCAAACTCTTTCAAACCTTCCTGCTTTCATGTCACCTGGTTCTTAAAGATGGGCTGTCCTACCCAACAATGCAGGCTGAGGCTTCTGTCTGTTTCACCCTCATTAGCTGCCTTTGTGGTCCTTCCTTGCACTCATGGGTGACTTTCCTAGAAGATTCCAGAGTACTTCCCATCCTCCTCCTCTTCCTCTCCTGTCTCAAATACCTGCTTCGTATGCTCTGCTGCTGGGAGATCTTCTCTGACCACCTGTCTGAATTACCCTTATAATTATCTTTCCAAAGAGCCAATTATTTACTGTGGACCACTATTATCATCTGTAATAACAGTATACATCCATTTATTCATTCATGCATTTATTCACCTGACCTATACATGTTCCTGGCAGAGAATTTAGGTCCTAAAAGATTGGCACCTGCTTTCTCTTCCCTGTCCAGTGACCTTGCTTGGTTTGAGATATGCAATAGCTACTCTGTGAAATAATAGTGACATTATAAATGCAAATGACCATTTAACACATCCTTCTGAGTTGTAAATAGACATTACATTCTGTTCCTAACTCCTGTGACAAATAACAAAGTGAGATTGAGTTCTTCCTCTGGGTAGTCTGCAGCATGTGGTTCTGAGGGCTGAAGACACAGGTGGCTGCAACTCACATTCAGCACAGAAGTGAGAGACAAAGAAGTTATTGTGTTCACTTCAGTTTGCCGGGAAGTTAAATAATTTTAACAATGTGAAAAAAATCCACACATCATAAACCAAAAACCCCAGAGAGAAAGGTTACGGGTAACTCTTGCTACATGCTAAATATGTGTATGTGTGTACATGCATATGCATGTGTGTACATATTTACATGTATATGCATACCTAACTGCATCAGTAGTTCAGTTTGCATTCACATCTTTGTTCTGTGTACTACCAAGTGATTACCTTGTAGAGACACATCACATTAACATTCAAAGATAGTGGAACAAAAAAAAATCATAAACAGTGTGGGTGGTCACAACCTCCACAGGAGCAACCACAAAGAAGGAAGCAAGACCCCCATTGTGTGCACTCACTGTGTGCACACCTAGACCAGCAGGGAAAGAATGAGGTTGCACTGTAGGCTGACCAACAGATGCTCACAGCTGCATCTCAAGGACACACTGGAAGCAAGGTGCAGACCCAATGGAGGAAACCCTGTGAGGAAATCTATCCTATCAAATGCAGAGGAACAGTTTTTTTAGATAAAAATATTAACACCCCCCCCCCACAAGACTTCCTGATACACATCTCCTGCGATGACATTATGCAGTTCCTGTGGGCTGTGTGGGCTGGATCGGTCACTTCCAGCCTTGCTGGAAGCTGCTAAGAGTACACATTTTTTTTTTTTTGAATGAAGCATGAGATTGTAGGGAAGCCACATTTAAACATGCATGATGCTGCACAAATGGTCTCATTTGGTTTGTTTTTGCCCGTTTCATTTACAGTTTCATTTCTAAATAATTTTGGACACACAGAAAACCTGCAGAAACAGTAATAAAGATGTTCCTTACAACCAGGTCCCAACAAGGCTCGTGTTAGACATGTGCATTGTATTCTTTATGTGAGCTGAATCTACAGGCTGTATTCAGGTTTTACCTACTGTATAAGTTCACAGTGTCATCCTCACAATGTACCTGTTGGTGAGCTGCAAAGGAAAGAGTCTTATTTTGGCTGTCATACATGAAGGTGTGCAATGAGATGCTATATTTGATGATATCTTCCTGCTGAAAAAGCAGTTCATGACCTGGTGAGAAGCAGGCAGTATGCACATGTACAGTGCGTACATCCTGGCCTTTCTCCTTCTTACAAAGCTAGTAGGATCCAGTTGTGTAGGCCTTGCCGGACCCACCTCCCGAAGGCCCTTCCTCAAACCAAAATAGTTGTATTAAATGTCCAATTGCCTAATACCTTACATAGGAGAATCAGATTCCAACCCACAGCCTTGGGAATCATTGGAGCCATATCCATGCCAATTTTCCACTGTCCTAACAATGTCCTTTGCAGCAAAACAATATCTTTGTGGTCTAGGCTCCCACCTTACATTTCATTCTCATGTTTCTAATCTAGATTTTAAAAACCAGAAACCATTACTCAGACTTTCCTTTTGTGACCTTAACATAGTACTTGTGTGTGGAATGTCCCTCAGTTGAGGTCTATCCTGCAAGGCACAGGGTTAGACTTTGCTACATTCTTCTGGTAGGAATACCATAGAAGTGACAGTCTCCAGTAAACATCAGAGGACATACAGTGTCATTTTGTCCATTACTGATGATGTTAATTTTTATCTCTTTGTTAAGACCCCATTGCTATTTAGTCAATCCCCACTTGAGATTTCGATTGTTCCACTTGCAATTAACATGCATTTTGCAGGGTAATATGTGTTTAAATAGCCCATTTCTCACCGACCCCCACATTTAGGGATACACTTATCTGATCCATTAGTACTCGGTGACTTTCTAATTCCTCTGCACGCTCCTAACACAGAGCACCTTCCCCTATCATTACTGCTCTATTCATTCACTAGCTTTCAATATAGACATTTACATTTTCACTAATAATTATTTCCTGTCTAGAAAGTCACAGCCTGTTACTATAGTTATTAGCTTGAGACTCAAGTGGTCTCAGCATCTATCTGGTTTACCTTTTTGTAATTTAGTGCTTGTTTCATCCTGAAAGTCAAGTTTTGCATATGTACGGACATTCCTATGTACCACAGTACCCTTTATTTCTTGTGGTGCTGCAGTTTGAGCCAGGGCCTTGGCCCTTTGCAACTTTTCTTACTGAGTCCTTTTCTGTAGTACTTGTGCTGTGTTAGTTTGCTTTCTATTGTTGTGATAAACACAAGATCAAAAGCAACTTGGGGAGGAAAGGGTTTATTTGGTTTACAGGACACAGTTCATCATCAGGGAAGCCAAGGCAGGAACTCAGGGCAGGGACCAGAGGCAGAAAATTAAGCAGAGACTATGGAAGAACACTGCTTGCTGGCTTGCTCTCTATAGCTTGCTTAGCCTGCTCTCTCATACAGCCCTGCCCATGGGTAGCACCGCCCACAGTGTGCTGGGCCCTTTTACATTAATTGTCAACCAAGAAAATGCCCTACAGAGTTGTTATTAGGTCAGTCTGATGGAAGCATTTTCTCAGTTGAGGTTCCTCTTCTCAGATGACTCTAGCTCATATCAATTGGAGAAAAAACTAACCAGAGCATGTGTATAGTGTGTGTGTGTTCACATGTGTGAGGCTACACAGACACACACACAGAGAGACAGACATACACACAGACACACACAGACACACACACACAGACACACACACACACACACACAGACACACACACACACACACACACACACACACACACAACACACACACACACACGTCTGCGTGTATAACCAAAGTTGACTTCAAGTATTTTTCTCAATCACTTTCCACTTTATTTGTTGGAGCAGGGTCTCCTGGTGAAACCCGAGCTTGCTGATCTGGTCTAGTTACAGCTTGCCCTGGGGACACCCTGTGCCAAGATTACAGAAGCCATCGTGTTTGTCTAGTTTTTATGTGGGTTCTAGGATCCAGTTCTTTTTTTTTCTTTTATTTTTCTTTATTAAGAAATTTTCGCTTCACCCTTATCCACACTGACGACAGCAATCTGAGTCACCACCTCCATGACTCCAAAACCAAACTAACAAAAACCCTCAAAAAAAAAAAAAAAAAAAAAAAAAAATTCACTCCTCCCACCCCAGCCCTCTTTCCCAAGCCACCCCACATCCCCACATCCCCCAAATCGAGGTCTGGGAAGTCAGCAGAGCCCAGCTCACTGAGCCTAGGCAGGTCCAAGCCCCTTCCCACTGCACCAAGGCTGTGCAAAGTGTCACACCACAGGCACCGGGTTCCAGAAGCCTGCCCATAGACCAGGGACAGAATCCAATAGGATCCAGTTCTTAACACTTGCATGGCAAGTGTTTAGCCACTGAGTCTTCCCCCTAGGTCCAGAGTCCACTTTTTGCTGAATAACTGCCATCATGTCTTAGCCAGCTCATAAGATTTCTCCAATTTTGCTCTCCTCACCTTCCAAATCCTGCTTCCATAATAGTCCTTGGCTACTCTACTCTGCACAGTGGCTACTTGCTTAGGCTTAAGCAGTGAGTCTGCCGCTGAAATTGCTTTGTTTCCCCTGTAACTCATCTGGCAGGTGCATAAAAGAATTCATACCTGGTTCCTGGATAAGTGAATAAGAAAACCAAAAGCAGTGAGGACCTTGACACCACAGAAACTACAATTCTAGATCTAATCATATATCTATATTGTTAAGATTTTCTCCATCCATGATGTTTTTAGAGGTTTGATTACTCTGAAAGGCATATTAGTTTTTTTTATTATAATTTATATTTGTCAGTTTCTCTTTATCATTTATGTGCTAAGAGCTGTGACATCATCTTTTAAAATCCTGCTTCATTTTGGGTTAATGTACCACTCCATTTGTACAGCAAACACGTAACTCTCAGCTGCACAGAGCCTCTTTCTGTAACCCCTGTCTCTGATCAGCTCTGCCTCACACTTCCATTTGGCCAGTGTCCTTTGCAGCCTCTCCCTGGCCCAGCAGCAGCCCTGCTGGCTTTAGACATGACTGGAAAGCCTCTTCTCATTGGGTCCTTCTTAGTTTTCTTTAACTGACATAATAACTTTATGAGACACAGTGTGCTTTGATACGAGAATCTACTGTGTGACAATTACATCAAGGTGACCAGGACATTGATCATCTCACTGTTTCTTCATGCTGAAATTTTAAAAGTCCTATCTTCTAGCTACTTTGAAGTAGACAACACATTACCAACCACAGTCACTTTCTGAGCAACAGGGCACCAGAGCTTATCCATGTCACTGACCCCGCTGACCAGCATCTCCTATTCACCCGTCTTCCTTAACCACTATCTCAGACTCAGCTTCTATGAGATCGACTTAGGTTCCAAATGCGAGAACATGCAATAATGGACTTTATGCACCTGGCTCACACCCATGACACTGCATGTCATACAGTTTTATCTTTCCAGAGCTGAATAAGTACTGCATGGAGTAGTCGTGTTTACCTGAATTACAAGTGGGTATGGGTAGGTGGGGGACAAGACTGGACTGGAGAGATGGCTCAGAGGGTCAGAGCACTTGCTGCTCTTACAGACAGGACCTGTTCTGTAGGCAGGCACACATGCATACATTCGGGCAAGCATTCATACATGTGAAAGAAAATTAAATATTTTTTTTTTAAAAGTAGACCCTTAAACCAGTCAGTAAAACTCGATAAAGAGGCCATTTCTAACTGAAGAAAATTCAACTGCATTATGCTGTAGACAATCAGACTTTCACTGCTCTTACTTGCTTTCAAGCTTACTGGCTAATATTTTTTCATATCCAGAATTAATAACACAGCTATTCTCCAAAAGGCTTAATAAAAACAAAAATGGCAATATTACCAGCAAATTAATCAATCCACTCCAAAATGGAGAAAAGATTGCAGAAGAGCCAAGAATTGCTCTCAGGACAGTAACTGGGAGAGCAGTCCCTGGTACACATTTTACAGAGTTTAAATCCCACCTGTGACACATCCAATATGGTCTGTGTGCAGTATACGCATATGCACGTTTGTGCATCCAGGCATGCATGTGTCTGTGTTATATGGATGCATGTGTGTGCAGGGCACGGTTTGAAATAGTGTGCAACGGTGCAGCATGGAGCAGCAGGTGGTTTGTCAGAGGTATAGAGATCAGAACATCAAGTCTGGGTGAAGCCGAGGCGACATTTTGTAATGATGGCCTACTGAACACTCAGGGAGAGCAGCTCCAGGGGACTCCTCCAAATGAGTGTGTGATCTTGCCTTTGGCTTCATGGAGATGCCATCCATGTCATCCTTCTCCATGGAACAACCCTGAGCTACTGTTGGCCTTTCAGTGAACTGTAAATATTCATTTATGTCAGATTAAAAAGCCACCATCTCACCACATACTTTCTCTAGCCATAACTGAGAGACATACTAAGAAATGCATGTACAAATTCATGAGATGATTTCTAAATCAATGCAACCATAATTTACTCTCTACTTTTGCCCAGAAAATTAAGGTTTTTACTCTAAATTAATAAGATCATCTCTAAAATGTGTCTCACAGAAAAGCCAAATGACATGTATTATGCACAACATGGCTATACATAAGGATTTAACATTAGGTTCCTGGGTCAGAGCTGTGTCTTTCTTTTTTTTTTTTTAAATCTGATTCCCCACCTTGGTATGGTGCCTGTTCTGAAGTGGGTGCTCACTAAAAGTCTATGGACGGGGGCACATGTATATTTAGTAGCCATCATGTGAGGTTCCTGGTCAATATTCCTGGATGTCTCAGAAATATGTGTGGTTCCTCATAGATTGGAGTGTGAGTGTTGATAGCTTTGAAAGCCGCGCCAGCTCTAAGCACAGATGTGTAAATGTGTCCCCCAAGACCTGGCTGTGGTGCAGTCACTCAGCAAGAAATGGTGCTCTGTGCACATCTCCTTCAGGAGATAAGAAACACAACAGAAGAGGCATGGATGCCAATGGGAAGACAAAATCAGTACAGAAGGGACCAAGACCACCAAGTCCCACCACCTGGAGCTTCTGAGACCAAGGAGAGAATTTTTGCTTTAGGAAATTATAGTGTTCTTTGATTTTTAATAAAACCAACTAAATAGCACATGATCTGTGTGAAAGTAAAGTCATGAAATATGGAGTGTGAAAGGCAGAAATCCTCCTGTGTGTCTTTACTCCTAGCAGGAGAAAGGTTTAAATAAGGAGCTCATAGGTCCAACCAACAGTTGCCTGCTCTGGGCACCAAGGAGGCACATTAGGGCTGCACATGTTCCAGTTCAAAGGACCCCATCTGCCCCGGTCCTCACTGATCTCAGAGGTGGCAAGAGGCCTACAGAGCAGATTATATCCCAGGGACAGTGACATGTGGAGGAGCCAGGGATCTCCAACTAGTTGTCAGAAAGGGTTCTGGGCTCCCAGCTTATCAGATGGTCCTAGAACCCTTTGATGGCTGTATGGATAAGAAGAGAATGGGAAGACACTGCCAGGCAGCATCCCTGGGGTGCACAGTGTTGCTGAAGAGGAAGGCAGGCCACTCCAAGAGTGGTGGTGCCATATCCTTCCAGAAAAGAGCCAGGATGCCTCAGCACAATCCACCATTGATGGAACTGGCAGTGCTCCTCAGGCAAAGGGGCTCTGAAGCTTTCTGTAAGTCCAAGCTCCATCCAGCAGGTGGGGCTCTGGGGGACAGAGTCTTCACCTGAGCAGCCAGCCTTGCAGAGAGACAGACCTGTGAGATATAGACCCTTGGGCTGTCCCTGTATACACACACGCCTCTCAATTTCAGAGAGATAATAAAAAGCATAAACATATATTCAAGTCATTTGCTTTTCATAGGCCACAGATATGCTTCTGAACATATGTTTGCTAGGCTGGAAGACAAGGTGTGGTACCAGGGACGTTGCTCTATTGAATTTACTATTCTCTGATTACTCCTAAGTTTGATGAGCATTTTACACATATGGACCATAGACGTTTCCTTCTCAGAGACACCTATATGTTCCACTTCATTAATTTTTCTTGACTATATTTTCAAATTGATTTAAGTCATTCTTTGTGTATTATAAATATTCCATTTCAATTAATTTTTGTGACTGGCTGCATGTCTTTGGGTTTTTTGTTTGTTTATTTTGTTTTATCTCCAGAAACGGACAATTTAATGAAATTCTATTGTCTCTTTTGGATTGTGTGTTTTTGTTGCTTGCTTGGAAAGTCCTTCCCATCAAAATAAACACTACTTTATGATATGTCCTGTTAATTTGTACTTCATTACTTACTGAATTCACTTTTGTCTGTGGTTAGAGATTAAGCTAATTAATTGCTTTCACATGATGGAGTGTCGCTACACAGTTACATGGTTCCTCTCTTCATCACTGATTTAATTGCACCACACTTACCATACAGTAGCATTGCCTTTGGTGCTAGCCTAAGGGAATGATTGGCAGGAGCCTTGGTGCAGCAGGGGAGGGTGTCAAGGAACTGAGATTGGGTTTCTGCTGTGCAAGAAATGTTAGCTTCCTTAGAAACAGCTACAATTGCCTTTGCACATTGTAACTTGAGCATTCACAATACATGGGCAGGGATGAGGGAAGCTCCAATGGCCAGAGTGAAAGGAATGACCGGCTTTACTTTCAGGAATTGCCTGTAGATTATGGCTATTTGAAGGTGGCTCCACATACTGTGGGAAAGCAAGACATGAGGATTCAGGGAAAAAGACAAAGGCTGGGTCCTATTGTCGGTCATCTATAATTAAAAGAAAGAAGGAGTGAAGGGAAGGTAGGATGGGAATAGCAAAGACAAGCAATGGAGCATACCTGAGAAGTCTCCAGAAGGAATATGGGTGTGGTCCCTGGCACCTGCATTGACTGGGAACCAAAGCCATTGTGTCAGCAACTGGATAGCATGTTCCTATGCAACTTCAGCTCTGTGAGCACCACAAATTTAATCTTAGTTCCTTGAGGTCTAAAGCTTATTACAGTGCAGAAGAAACATGAGCCTCACCCAGCAGCCAACTAAGGCTGTTCCAGAATTACACTGAAGCCCCCATTGTGTACCTACTGCAGATAGGAAAAAGGCTGAGAATAATGCCAGCCACGGAGAGGCCACATTCTCCAGTGGTCTCTTCTCCAGAAAGAAGAGTGGATAGCAGAGCGTCTGCCTGTGAGCAGAGTGACCCAGAGCATGAGGCTCTCTCAGCCTCTGTCCAGGGGATTTGCAGGATGTCTATGCCCAGTGTTGCCTGTCTCCCTTCCCCCTCCCTGCAGAGGAGAGCTCCCTGCCACTACTTTGTCCTTTGCCCACCACTTCGTGCTGTGATGTGTGTGCAACTGTTCCTTGGGTGATGTCACCAACTTCCCCTTTGGGGTCACAGGTCTCTGGACTAAAAAAAAAGCTGTATCTGAGTCTTATATAGAGACTACTGGACACTCTGTAGAAGTCCTTGGTTTGGAGGTTGGTGTGAGGGTAGGACATTTCCCAGGGGAACAATCAGCTTTCATATGTGGACAGCAGTAAGTCTGAATTAGATGCCTAGTAACAAGAAGGATGTACTGTGGTGGGCATTACATCTTCCATCATTACCCACTGCCCATTTGCTTCTAGATGCTCAACACAACTGTTCCTTCCAACCTCCCTGTCCACATGGAACTACCCATGCTCAACACCTCTAGTCCTGCTCTTCCTCTTCCTCCAAGAGGAAAATGGGCAGCCATTCCAACTGCTCCATGGAAACAAACCTTTGTGGTTTAAGCTGTGGAGACGTAGGCCTATTTGTTACTGACACGATCATCTGCAGCTGTGATTTACATTTTGATTCATGTATACACTGGGTAATGATCAGATGGAGTAATCTTTAAACTGACTATATTTAAACTCTCTTCTGAACTTTGCCTTGGTTCTGCAGATGCTGTATGGTGCCTCCACTTGGACATCTTACTATCAGTGCAAACACGAGACTATTACATGCTGCTCTTCTCACTGAACCGACTTTTCTGGTGGATCCTCTGACATTGGTAAATGTTTCATTATCTTCCACATCCTCAGTTGATGAATCTAGCAGACTGGGCATTGTCTGCCTTCTGTCAGGGCCACCAGTCATTCAATGATGGTGTATTTATCACTCTAAAAAATAGAGTTTCATTTTTAAAGATTTTAAATGAGTATTTAATCTCTATTTCATGTGTATGAATATTTTGTTTACACGTATGTACACGCACTATGTGCATGCTTGGTACCTGTGGAGGCTGGAAGAGGACATTGGGTTCCCTGGAACTGGAGCTGTTGATGGGTCTAAGCTGTCATGTTGGTGCTGGGAATCAAACCTGGGTCCTCTGGAAGAACTGCCAGTATCCTTAATGTTGAGCCATCTCTCCAGTCCCTGGATATCTGTTCTTAAGTTAATATTAGGTCTACCCATTCTAGCCATCTTCACTCCTGTCCATCTGCTCCATGGGTCCAGTACAGAGCAGCTGAGGTGACTACCACTCCTTTTGGACCCATGTACCATACTTATTCCTCACTTAGCAGCCTGCATAAACTCTGATAGTGGGGCATGCCTTTCCCTGGCCTAAGGTTTAAGGCCCCCTTACATAAAGAACCCAGTGGATGCTCACTTCTGTGATGGAACAGCATCGTCATCCAGCCCCTCACTAGCCCCTTACCTTGCTTCACGAGGCTATTGCTGCATAGTGCTTCTTTCACTCAAACTCTTGGGACTCTTCTTGCTTGGTCTGAATATTTTTGTTTGTTTGAGTATGTCTTTCTTATTTTTATTTTTTATTTAGCTTACAAAGTACCAGATTTCTTTATGGTGTTTTCTTTTTAAATTATAACTAGATTCTTCTCTCATACAACACATCTCAACCACATTTCTCCCTCTCCACTCCCCCCAACTCCCCACATCTCCCCTCTCCACGAGATCCACTCCTCTTCTGTCTCCCTTCAGAAAAGAGCAGGCTTCCAAGAGACAATAACCAAACAGGACAAAACAAGATACAACAAGACAAGGTAAAAGCTCTCATGTCAAGGCTGGATGTGGCAACCCAATATGAGGAAAAGAGTCCCAAGAGCAGGCAAAAGAGTCAGAGATACATCCGCTCCCACTGCAGGGTCCCCAAAACCACCGAGTGAAGAGCCGTTCATGGCATTTTCATACATGCTTAGTTTGGGCTGACCCTTCTTGCACTTCTCTCTCATATTGCCATTTACAGTCATGCACATCTTTCTGGTCTCAGTTCCCAGATCCCTTGTTGAAGGGCTTCCCCAGGTTAAATAATCTAACATATATTTTGTGACATGACTCAGTTTTCTTTTCTTCTGTGGTGCATGTTAATTGGATTTATGTGTTAATATCCTTTTCTTTCATTGTTCTATAACTGTGTTCAGGATGGACCATGTTAGTTATTCTCCATTCAGGAGCCAACAGTTGATTCAATGCTACACACAGCTAAAAAGTGTTACCTAAGAACTAGCATTACTGTTTACAGAATACATGATGGCTGGTAGAGAACTGTGATGATCAACAGACCAGAAGCACAAGCCTGGTCATTGCAGCAAAGTTGTTTGTATCACAACTCTGACTCTGCTGAAAATAAAGAAGTAACAGCATAATGATTTTGGTGCCTTGCACATGACAGACAATTCAATGTGGTCACTGTCAGTTACATTGCTATAGAAGTTTGGATTCTGAGTAGCAAAGGTGTTTCCACCACACTTGGCCTATCAAATGTTTCCCCCTTTCAGTTTAAACAATGTAACACCTTGACACACCTTCAGCCTTCAAGGGCATTCTGTGTTAGAGAATACAGTTATAAGGGCTATTATTTACCCTTTCCCATCCCCCTAACCCTTCCCCATGGGAACCCACACTCATGCCTTCTCTGAGGACACCCCCAGCCTTCACAACCATGGCTCCCACATGCTCCTGGATCACAAAGCCTACTTCAATCTACAGTCCCCCATGTTCACCCACCCACGCACTCCTTGCCAGACTTCCAGCCTACTGTCCACATGTACTCTGCCGGTCACTTCTGACTTTGAATGTCCCCAGTTCCTTGCCATTTGTCAGTATTCTACCCTTATTTATCTCAGAGTCTGTACACATGCTTTATTTTTCTGTCATCCTCTCAGGATACTAATTATCCCTGAATATTTGTGCCTGCATAAATCCCCTGTGCTGGATCCCAACCCTACACAGAGTTGGGATTTAGAGAGGTGAGGGGATGGGGCTCTTATCAGAAGAGTGATGGGAAAACATCCTGCTTCTCTACTCTCACTGTGTGAGGAGGCAGCTAGAAAACAGCTGTCCGCAAATCCAGAAGACAGCCCACACCTGACCCCAACCGTGATGGCATGCCGACCTGGAACTTCCCAGCCCTGGGAACTGTGAGAAACAAATTTCTGTGGTAGAGGTCGCTCAGCCTTTGTGATTCTGTGTAAGTACCCACCGGACTACAGCTGCCCTCTGTACAACCTTCCTGCCTGCTGTTCCTCTGGTCACTCTTCTCCCCCTTTTCATGTTGCCCTCATTCTTTTCCAATGGATAAACTGAGAATTCCTTTCATGCCTCTGGAGATCTCTCATTCACTTCCAGGGTTCATTCTCACTATGCAGGAGGATGAGCCATTCACTTGGTACTACAGGATCTGTGCAGAAGCTGCATCTGACTAAAGGCTTCTCCCCTCTCCTTCCTCTCAATGCTTCTCTGCATGGCTCATGCCTATGTTTTACTTCTTCCTCTAGGAAGCATGCCTGGCTGTTTAGAACAAATCAACTCTTCTGCTCTCTCTCCCCAGTGTGCCATCAGTTCTGTTAGGAGGTGGGGTGCCTGTCTGTGTCGCCAGTGTCTAGCATGCACAGGGCTATAATCAATGTTCCATAAGTACTGTTTTGCTTTGAGGATTAACTACAGACAATATGCCACTGTGGTGATCTCAAGAACTAAGTCTGGCAGCCAAGAACTTATGAACTCATTTCAGCCACAGGTAGAAGAAACAAAGAAGTCAATAGAAAGGTGACAACACCCAGCTCTTCTAACCCAAGTAAGCAGAGGTTGCCTGGAAGCCACAGGGCAAAGGCAGGTCAAGGTGGTCAGCACATACTGCAGCAAAAGGCAGCATTGTACAAATGTCACATCTTTCAAACGGACAAGACACTGGGATGTCATTTCCACTCAAAGTCCAGTGTTGCATTTTGGAGAAGCTCATGTGATTATTTAGAAAGATGAACACAGGGTTGCTGTGAGTAGGAATATTAATAAGAACAGTGAACTTTTTTTGTATGCCTATGGCTATCACAAGCACAGGCAAAGGCACTAAAACACACAAGTATGTGAATACATTCATACACATTAGACTGGCCACACTTGATCATGATAGATGCTGATGATGGACACATATGGTCTATTGTGTTTTCTGTATTTATTTACAGATATTTAATGTTTTTCAAAGTCAAATGCTAAAAAATACAAGTAGAGGAGGCTGGGGAGATGGCTGAGCAGTTAAAAGCACTGTCTGCTCTTCCAGAGGACCTGGATTCAGTTCCCAGCACCCACATGGCAGCTCACAACTAACTGTAACTCCAGCTCCAGGGGAGCCAACACCCCTACACAGACATGCATGTGGGTAAAATATCTATGCACATAAAACAAAAATAAATAAAAAAATACAAGCAGAATAAAGTCAGCAGAACATTGTAAAGACAATGACCTAAAGTATTTAGACCTATTAACACATTCTCAACAGTAGATGGGCACAAGATCAGAACAACAAGGATGGAGATTCTGTTGCCCATCACCTAGAGACAATGCATGGGCAGGGATTTCTCCTTTTCCAGAGAAGAGTGGTTCATTTAACAATCGGAACAGGACAAGAAAAGCTCCTCTTACTCACAAAAAAATCCAGATGAAAAATACATGTAAAAAAATTAACTATAAACAAATTTCCAAAAATTTCTTTTAGATATTTATATGAATTTGGCATGAAAACCTTAAGAAAGGCAAAATGTGTTAAAATAAGAAAAATGATAGATGGGAAGATGGGCATGGTGCACATTGACCATCCTCTGTTTCAGTGTTTCATGGCACTGAGTCAGGAGGCATGCCAGAAGTTCAAGGCCAGCTTGGGCTATATAGTGAGTGCCAGGCCAGCCAGAGTGGCATAGCAAGACCCTGTCTCATAAAACAACAAGTAAAAGCAAACAAAACCCCACAAACAAAAGAAAAATGGATGCTAGGAATATGTAACACATTGTTTTCTTTTATTGAAAATAGATTTTTTTTCTCACAGAATACATCCTGATTATGATCTCCCCTCCCTCTACTCCTTCCAATATCTCCCCACCTCCACTCCTACCTGGACCCACTCCTTTTCCGTCCCCCATTAGAAAACAAACAGGCATCTAAGAAATAATAATAAAATAAGATAAGACAAAAACTAGCCCATCAGAATTGGTCAATGTGGCCAAACACATATAGACAATATAAAAAGACATTAGCCCACTTAAAAATGGCTGGGGCACAGAGACGGGCAGAGTGATAAAAGCCTTCTAGCAGAGAGATGCTGTAACTGGTGATGGCCAAGAGAAACCTGGCAGAAGACAGGGAGACACACTCCACAGCAAGAGGGGCCAGACAGCCATGCTCCTCCTCAGCCGCGGTCCGAGAAGCAATGCAGCAGCCCTTGCAGAACAGTTTCACAGACTGACACTCGACGTCTGCACTGTCAGTGTGGATGGGAATTGCTGAGCTGTTGAAATTCAAAACGTAAGTGCTTGTTGACTCAGTGGTTTCACTTGGGGAAATACATCTTACAGCAGTAAAAGCACTAGTGTGTTTGAGGATGTTTGATGATATTTAATGAAGAGATTTTTGAAGTGAGAGGATCTAGGGAGGATCAGAATGCTCTCCAACGGGGGAATATTTGGGTAAATTGAGTGTATTCATATGTAAGTGCTACACGGCATTTAAAAGTAAGTTGGGCCTAACTTGCTGATGTGAAGGATGCTGTGCTGGGTGTGTCTCTGCAGTTTACTAAGGGACCTTCAGAATGACATGCAGAGAGAAAGGCAAGCACACGATCCCATTCTTATTTACAAATGTGAGCACGGATGTAGCTGGCATTTGTGTATAATATTAGTGCAGGAAAGCCTAAATTGAATAGTGTTATTAATGTTTTAAAACTCGCTTCACTGGGTAGAAATACTTCATTATCTTTGTGATAACAGTTAACTGAGCATTTTGGTAAAAGGTAAGAGTTTTCTAGGGAAGTCAAGTGAATGCATCATTGCAGGGAGGGGAGAGTTAAGCAAGAGACAGTGAGATTCCAGAAGTGTAGCACCTTGGAGCTATGCAGGCGAACAGGGCTGAAGTAAAAGGGCCGAAGGAGACCTGGAGAGAGGCGTCGTTCACAGTGAATGGTGCACCGTTCAGGGGAGTCAGGGGCCGTGTCTTCTAGCTCTGTAACTAGCATCTTGACAGCAGTGGGAGGTGAAGAGTTTGGTGGAGAACGGAGATGAGAGCTCACTCAGCACAGGAGGGAGGAAGCCCAGGACCCTCCATGCTTGACTAGCAAAGATGCTCAGGGGAGAGAAAGCCATTGCCTGGTCCACTCTGAGCAAAGGCATTCCAACCGAGCAGGGCAGAATCCCTAGCTTTCACAGTCCAGGAGGGCCATCTGCTGCAACAGCTTTCCTAGGAGGAAAGGGTCAGTTACACCAGCTGGCTGGTTCCGGGAAGTGCCTTGTGGCAGAAATCCAGCCGGACAGTACCTGGACCCCACCTAGGGATGTTTCCTGGGACTGACTGTGCACTGAGGCATCTGCTGCTTGCCCATGGCAGATCCAGAAGCTGTAGCCTCCTGGGTTCAGGAGAATGCAGCAAGAACAAATGAATGCTTGCATTCCCCCAGGCCACAGTCCTGCAGTCTATGAGCAGCATTTCGCCTGTAAGACTACCCCATTACTCCTCTATCAGAAACTTCCACTTGTGGCCCTAGGTTCCTTCAAAGCATCCTGTTCCCATGTGGACTACATACTCCCTGAAATACTAACTTGTCTGAGACTAGCGATCTAAGTGAGGCGGTCTCTAGGGAAGTGCTGTGTACCAGGAGGGGCTCTGGAAACAGCTACATTCCTGGGAGCTGCAGGATTCAACTCAGAGTAAGTTCTGGATGGATTCTGGGAGGTTCCTGGGAGTGAGTTATTAGCCCAGGGCATTTTTTTTTTAATGTCAAATGCTCTGGATCAAGTGGCTTTAGAAACCTCTAAAGCGGTCTCAACCACTGAGCATTTGGGGTCAATGTGGGAAGCTGATAAATGTCTGCAGCTTGGTCAATTTCTGTAACGATTACAACTTGAAGTCACGTGGCTTTCAGCCTGCAAAGTCCTGTAGTTCAATACTTAAATTCCTGGATTCAGTGTCATACCAAACAACCAAATATCTATTCTTGCTCTACTTTTCAACGTAAAGTGAAACAAAACAATATAAAATAAAAGCGTGTCTTAAAAATCTTAACAGGTCATTGCAAAATCGAAAAGAAAATAGCAATGCCAGCAACCTTTAGCCTTTGATTCATTGAATACTCAGTGTTGTCATTTCTAGGGCAATGTTAAGATAACTGTGCATGACCTTCACACATTGCAAAAGGCATTGTGAAAGCCCCACATCTATTTAACATGTACTATGGAACATGTTTAACATAACATATGGAACATCAACTATGGGCAGGTGCTACAGGGGATGCACAGGGTGGACTGGTGGCTAGAAGAGGCAGGGTTCCACTGGGGCTTCCTTTATACACATGACACACAAATCAGCAAGGAATACCATCCTTCATACCCTGCACAGGATGCAGAAGGTAGCTGGCCACCATGGGAAACAGTGTATACAGAGGAAGGCTAGAACAGGGGAACTGAGACAAGTGAGGACATTCAGAGAAGGCCTCACTGAGACTCCTTTCAAGCTGAAGGTCCCTGGAAAAGCCACCTTCTGTGTTGAAGATTCTGCAGACTGAAGACAGACTAGGGTTCAGTCAGTGTGCCAAGTTGGAATGGCATAGATTGACAGCCACAGCTATCTTGGTCTATCTTTAGTTCCCTAAATAACCATTTATCACCCACCTGTGTATCTGACCTAGCATCCTCTTGACTGTCAGGTAACAACTTTGGAATATATTTAACTATCAGACCACTAACTTACACCAAGCCAAAGGTAAGAATGCTACCAGACAGCATTTGAAGGCCAGAGCAGACATTTCCCCACTCTGCTGTGACTCATATATCCCTGATGCTCCCACCAATACATTTGGTGAACACACTGACTTTGATTTTTGTTTTGCTCCCTGACTAATGAGCCCTCATGCAGTCACTACTATGATGGACGTACAGGGAAACCTGAATCCAGGCTCCCAGGCAGTGATCTGTTATGTTTGATGCAGAAGAAACTCTTACTCCCTTTGGAGCAAGAGCTGTGCTTTATGTCAACATTCTGGAACAAAGGCGAGAAGGAAGCAGGCCAGTACAGGATCTTGGGGAAGAGCCACAGAGGCTAAGGACCTGCAAGTGGGAACATGAATCTGAAGGAAAGTGCATGCTCCAGAGGTGGCCAGAACTGAGGCCCTGCAGCTGGGAAGCTCCATGATAATAACGGTGTTCCCTTGGTGTTCCCAGGCATCACTATAGACTTACCAGCTTGGGTAGTGGAGCTTGCATGCTTACAGACTCTGTTTGGCGGCTGTTCTGTGTGCAGATGGCTGGGGGGAGGGTGGGAAGTGGGAGGAAGGAGAGGAGCTATGAGATGAGTCAGGAGGCCTCTGTCTCATCCTCAGGGAGGAGGAGAAGGGTCTAAGGGATGGCAGCAGGGGGGTGATGAGAAGAGGCAAGATTCTGGATATATCTTGAAAACTCAAGTTTTAAAAGAATCTTTAAAAAATGAAGTAAAAAAAAGAGGAAGAAGAATCAGAAGAGGCAAAGCATATAAAGAGAACGTACTTGATGAGACAGTTGAATGTAAACTCAAATATGACACTAATTAAATTAAACGTAAAGAGACAGATGTTCCAGCTAAAAGCAGCAGGTTGGCAGGTGAATGCAAAATTGGTCTGTAGACTGGTTGAAGAGACATGTAAAATACAACACAGAAAGGGTGTCCATGGAAGAGAGGGTAGAGACACACCTACAGGAAACTTCAGCCAGTGGAAACAATTGGTGCTCTGCAACAGAACACACACCAGGCTTTGAGGCAGCAGGCGTCTACTAGAGATGCAAAGAACATCAAAACTATATTCAAGCACACCACTGAAAAGTTACCCCAATACAAACAGAGTCCTCAAAAACTTCAGATCACAAAAACTGTATGTCATGTGCACCTGTGTGTACCTGTGTGCACTCAAGGAGGCAAGAGGTCAACATCAGGAGACTTCCTCTTTTGCTTCCCACCTTGCTTTTTGAGACAGGGTCTCTCACTGAACCAGGAGCTCACTATTCCAACTAGACTGTCTGGCAAGCTAACCCCAAGATTTTCCTGTCTCTGACTCTCCTCTTCTGGGGTTACAGACACGTGCCACCATGCCCAGTGGTGCTGGGGATGAAAACTCAGAATCTCTTGCTTGTGCAGCAAGCATTTTTCCTACTGAACTATTTCTCCAGACCCTCCAAAATACTTTACAGATGGAACATTATACCCTGAGACAAAATCAGCATTTTAAAATGTTCAAAGGATAAAATCATACAAGCTATGCTTTCTGATTCTTCTGCATCAAAGTGGAAAGATTACCAGCAGGTCTCCACAACCCCCCCTCATTGAAGCTAAGGGGGTTTGACTGGCAGTGTGACAACCATAAATACCAGACCAGACCTGCTACAGCCTGATGACTTTAGCAGCTAGGCAATATGTTTCTTATGGGTATACCACAGCTGGGGTAATCATGAACTCATGACACAAGACTGGCACATATGCACAAGTGTGTGCTCTCTCACACAACTATTTGGGAAAAAGAAAAGGACTGCAATAAATTGGAAGGTGCTAGAAGAAGGCCATGGAGGGATGACTATGGTGATAATACATCAAATAAGAGTAAGAAACTGTTAAAATTAAAGAATTAATTTAAAAGGAGGAAAATAAAAACAAAAAATCAGAAGACAGCAATAAGGACTAGAAGTAAGTCAAACAGAAAATCAAAACACAGTAGATAAAGCTGACAACACATCCACTGGTCTTTGAAAGATAAATACTAGATTAAAACACTAGGGTTGGGAAATAAGCCTCGGGCTTCAAAAACACTAGGCAAGTGCTCCACTTCTAAGCTACACTGAGCCCTCTGCTGTTTTTGAGCAGGCTGTAAGCTGAGCCATAACCATCCAATCCACTTCAAATGCTGTCACAGTATAGCAGGTGTCATCTGACATCAGAGCAATGATGAGACGGAACTGTAGAGACTGAAAATAAGCCATAAAGAAAAGCTCCAAATATTCAGGGACTAAATAACACACAGGTATGTGATTCCTGAGCTGAAAGGGAGAAGCACATGGACATATAAGATACTTTAAACACATAGATAATAAAAATGCAAAGTTTTGAAAACACAGCTAGATTGTGCTCTGAAAGAAATTTATAGAATCAAAATACATACAGGGAAAACTCAAAAGTTTGACGTCAATAAGCAAGTTTCACCTTAAGTATTAAAGATCAAGACCAAAGTGGTAGAAAGAAGGAAAAAGAAAGAGGCAGTAACAGTAAAATATAAAATAAAGGACATATTGGTAATACCAGTATTTGGAAGGCTGGGGCAGGATCACCATCAGCTAAAGGTCAGCCAGACTACATATCAAGACCCTTTCTTTCTCTTCAGTATCTTCAAAAAAAAAATGGTGCTGGTCACACTAGATGCCTACATGTAAAAAAATGCAAGTAGATCCATATCTATAATCCTGTATAAAACTCAACTCCAAATGTATCAAAGACCTCAATATAAGGCCAGATACCCTGAATCTGAAAGAAGAGGGGGTAGGGAATAGTCTTGAACTCATTGGCACAGTAGACTTTCTGAAAAGGACACTGATAGCATAGGCAATAAGACAAAAGATTAATAAATGAGAAGTCACGAAATGGAAAAGCTTCTGTATGTCAAATGACATTATCATCTAGATAAAGTAGTAGGCTACAGAATTGGGCAAAATCTTTTTGATTACACATCTGATTGAGGGTTAATGTCTAAAATAGAAGAAGAACTGGACATCAAGAAAACAAATAACCCAATTAAAAATTGGGTACAGTTTAAACAGTTCTCAAAAGAAAAAAAAGGTGTGAAACATTTACAGAAATGTTCATCATCCTTATCCATCAGGGAAATGCAAATCAAAACTACTTTAAGATTCCATTTTACACCTGTCAGAATGGCTAAATTCAATAATACAAGTGACAGCTCATGCTGGTGAGGAAATGGAGTAAGGGGAACACTCCTGCATTGCTGGTGGGAGTGCAAACTCATACAGTCACTATGGAAATCAGTGTGGTGCTTCCGCAGGAAGGTGGAATCAATCTACCTCACAATCCAGATATACTCAAAGGTTACTTCATCCAACACAGAGACACTTGCTCAATCCAGTTCATTGCTGCTGGATTTATAATAGCCAGAAACAGAAATAAAAAACTAAGGCAATTTGTCCTGCAACCCAAACCACCAATCCCATAGTCATGGTCCCTAAAAGCAACTTGGATGAAACTCAAGACACAGAATTCAAAAGAACATTTATAAAAATGTTCAAAGACCTCAAAGATGACATGAAAAAAAATTTCAACTGAACAGAGAGGGCAAAAATAAACTCCTGACTGAAGTCCAAGAACCCACCTGCACACAAAAACAGCTGAATAAAATAAAGATAAGTGAGGATATGAAAACTGAATTCACTAAAGAGACAGAAAACTTAAGGAAGCTCAAATTGAAATGAAGCTGTAAATGAAGAATTCAAGCAGCCTAATAGAAGCCCAGTTTTAAAGGATAACCAAGAGAGCAGATTATGTAGAAAACAAAGTATCAGGGCTTACAGATAAGGTAGATCAGTCAGATTATTCAAAAACAGTAATAGATCTTTAAAAGTACAAGAACAAAGTATTCAGGAATTTTGGGACACCATGAAATGACAAATGAATTTTGGGCATAGCAGAAGGAGAATTCTAAGTCAAAGACATAGGGAATATTTTCAGTAAAATCACAGAAGAAAATTTCCTAAACATAGAAAAAGAAACACCCATCCAGGTATAAGAGGTTCACGGAATATCAAACAGACAGGACCAAGAAAGGAATTCCTCATGCCTTACTGCCCGTAAGTCATTGAATATACAGAAAGTGTACTGAAAGATTCAAGAGAAAGGGTCCAGTGCACATATAAAGGGAGGGCCATTAGAATAACAGCTGATTTCTCAATGAAAATTTAAAATCCAGAAGAGCATACAGCAACATGCTTCAAATTCTGGAAGAACGTGGATACCACCTTGACTACATTGTCCAGCAAAATTATCCACTATAAATAAAGGAGAAAAACTTCCCATAATAAAATAAGGCTAAAGGAATTTATGGCCACAAAACCAGCCTTACAGAAAATACTAGAAGGAATACTTTGCATCAAGGAGAAGAATAAGAATACCACGGAGAATAAGAAAGCTACAGAGAAAAGAAATGATGCTCAGGTGGAAATTATGCAAAATAGAACAAAGAAAACAGACATCATAAAATTATCTTATCTTAGAGTGAAAGGATGGAAAAACTATTCATGCAAATGAGATCAAGAAACAAGCAGGTATCACTATTCTAATAGACTTTTAGCCAAAACTAGTTTAAAGAGATAATATAATTATGTCATTTTGGTCAAAGGAATAATTCAACAAAAGAATATTACAATTCTAAATATATTCACACAAAACTCAAGAGGAGAAAATTTTCATAAAATAAATACTATCAGACATTAAGCCCCAGATTAACTTAAATACAGTAATAGTAGCTGACTTCAATACACCACTTTCACCAATGGACAGGTAATCAAGACTAAATATAAATGGAGAAATATTTGACACCAAGTGGCCCTAATAGATACCTACAGAATATCCCACCAAAACACTGCAGAATACATAATCTTTCAGCACACCAAGGAAGCTTCTCTAAAATAGACCACATACTGAGACATAGATAAAATCTCAACCGATTTAGGAAAATTGAAATAATTCCATGTATTTATTCATCTATCTGATCATGATGAATAAAGCTGGAAATGAATAGTAAAAGAAACTCCACAAAGATCACAAACTCATAGACGTTAAACAACAGACTATTGATTGATGAATGATTTGCTGAAGAAATTAAGGAAGCAAAATAATTCCCAGAACTAGGTGGAAATGAATACACAGCATACTAAAACAGCTTAGATGCAATGAAGCAGTCCTGAGAGGGAAATGAACAGTTCTTCAGGCTTACAGTACATATATCAGAGAGAGCACAAATAAGGAACTTCATGATGCAAGTCAAGAGCCTAGAGAAACAAGAACAACCCAAACCCCAAATCAATAGACCAGAAGAAAATCAAAACCAAATCAGAAACAATGAAATGGAGGCCAGAATAACAAGAGGGGGTGGAATAGGAGGAGACAAAGGAATAGTATTTTTTTAAAAAATCAATGAAACGGAGAATTTGTTCTTTGTGAAGATCAACAAGACTGACAAACTCTTAGACAAATTAACCAAAAAATAAAAGATCTAAATAAATGACATTAGAGAATAAAAGGAAGACTCTACAGCAGATATCAAATAAATTCAGAAAATGATAAGAGCATATTTTTAAAAGCTATATTCTACTATAGAAAGAATGAATTTCGCCGGGCGTTGGTGGCACACGCCTTTAATCCCAGCACTCGGGAGGCAGAGCCAGGCAGATCTCTGTGAGTTTGAGGCCAGCCTGAGCTACCAAGTGAGCTCCAGGAAAGGCGCAAAACTACACAGAGAAACCCTGTCTCGAAAAAATAATAATAATAATGAAAAAACAACCAAAAAAGAATGAATTTCTAGATATATGTGACCCATCAAAATTAAACCAAGATGAGACCAATAATTTAAATAGATTATTTAACAAGAAAGAAGACCAAAGCAGTAATAAAAAAAATCTCCCAACTAAAGTAGCCCAGGTCCAGATGGATCTATAGCTGAATTCAAATTCAAGACCTTTAAGAAGGAAAAAGAAGTCGGGCGGTGGTGGCGCACACCTTTAATCCCAGCACTCAGGAGGCAGAGCCAGGGGGATCTCTGTGAATTTGAGGTCAGCCTGGTCTACAGAGAGAGATCCAGGTCAGGTACTAAAACTACACAGAGAAACCCTGTCTCAAAATACCAAAAAAAAAAAAAAAAAAAGGAGGAGGGGGGAATAGAACCAATGCTTCTCAAATTATTCAAAAAATAAAATGGAAGGAACACTCCCAAATTTATGAAGCCAGTATTACTCCAATAACAAGGCCAGATAATGACATGATAAAAAAAAAACAAAAAACAGAACTACATAGCAGTGTCTCTAAAGAATATAGATGTAAAAATTCTCAACAAAATACTTTCAAACCAAAGCCTGAACACACCAGAAAGCTAATTCTACCTGATTACATAGGTTCTATTTCAGAGACGCAGGGAGAATTCAACATATGCAAAACAACATGGATAATAAACAACATAAATGGACTTAGGGACAGAATTCACACTGCCATCTCAATTGACAAAATCCAACATCCCTTCATGATAAAAGCCCTAGATAAAATAGGGCTGGGAGGAGCCCACCTTAACATTAATAAAGGCTAAATATGACCAACTCATAGTCACCAGCATCCTAAATGGAAGAAAACTGGAAGCAATCCCATTAAAACTAGACACAACAATTCTGGACATTCTCCATCCCCATTCACTTTAGTCCTTGGAGTCTTAGCTAGAACGATAGGACAAAAGAAGTAATAAGAAGGATACAAATCAGAATAGGAGTCAAATTATCCTTGTTTGCAGATCATATGATTCTAGACACAAGAGATTCTAAAGACTACAATGGAAGACTCCTAGGACTAATCAGTACTTTCAACAAAGACTGTCTTCCTCAGCTACCTGCTTGCTCTCTCTCTCTCTCTCTCTCTCTCTCCTCTCTCTCTCTCTCTCTCTCTCTCTCTCTCTCTCTCTCTCTCTCTCTCTCTCTCTCTCTGTGTGTGTGTGTGTGTGTGTGTGTGTGTGTGTGTGTGTGCGCGCGCTCACACGGGTGTGTTTTGGATGCACACAGTAGGAAAGTGCTATACTACTGAGCTGCACCTCATCCCAAATCCTGGCCTTCTGTCACAGGA
Organism: Peromyscus leucopus; assembly: GCF_004664715.2. Lineage (NCBI taxonomy): Eukaryota > Metazoa > Chordata > Mammalia > Rodentia > Cricetidae > Peromyscus > Peromyscus leucopus. The sequence goes on from NC_051063.1 coordinate 149,699,423, forward strand.
CATTGGAAGGAAGCACCAGAAAATTATAAAGAAGGCCAGTCCTGTGGTCATGCAACACAGTGTATGAACTTCCAGCTCACTACAGAGCTGGGCATACAGGAATCATGACTCTAGCCTTACAAAGAACACCTAACTCTTTGGTAATTGAGACAAGCACACTGACGAAAAAGACCAAACAAATAATACCCTTCACAATAGCCTAAAAAATACATTTGAGTGAGCCTAACAAAGTAGGTGAAGGATCTTTACAATGAAAGGCTTCAAACTTTGAAGAAGGAAAGTCAAGGAAGGCACTAGAAGATGGGAAGATTTTCCCTCATCCATATATTGGTAGAATACTGTGACAATGATCATCCTATTGAAAGTAACTTACAGATTCAATGCAGTCCCAAACAAAATCCTCATGAAGTACAGGAAAAAGTCCAGCTGCATATGGGATTACATATGTAATTGCAAAGGGAGGGCTGTGTTAGTAGTTGATCAGTTAGTACACTTCTGGATCATGTTTCTGGTGTTAAGTCTAAGAAGAAAATGCTCTCTTAATCCACATCCCAAACATCTTGTTTGTTTCTAAACATTTTAGGATCATATTTTGCTTTTTTAAAAATTAATTAATTAGTTAATTTTGGGTTTTCTTTTTTAATTAAGAAATGTTTTTATTCATTTTACATACCAATCACAGATTTCCCTCTTCCCTCCTCCTGCCCCTCCAGCCTTCCCCCCTAAACCCATGCCCCATTCCCACCTACAACAAGGTAAGGTCTCCCCATGGGGAGTCAGCAGAGCCTGGTGCATTTAGTAAAGGCAGGCCCAGACCCCTCCCCCTGCCTCAAGGCTGTGTGAGGTGTCCCACCATAGGCAGTGGGCTCCAAAAAGCCAGCTCATGCACCAGGGTTAGATCCTGATCCTGCTGCCATGGGGCCTCTTAAGCAGATCAAGCTACACAACTGTCTTGCTTATGCAGAGGGCCTAGTCCAGTCCCATGGAGGATCCACAGGTTTTGGTCTAAAAATTTCATGAGTTCTCACTAGTTTGGTTTGTTTGTCTCTGTAGGTTTCCCCATCATGATCTTGATGCTCCTTGCCCATATTTTGCATCTAATTTTTTTTGTCAAGTTAATATAAGCTAAAGTCATCTGGAAAGATTTTCAACTGAGAAAATGCCTCCAACAGATCATCTTTAGTCAAGTCTGTAGGCCATTTTCTTGATTGATGGTTGATGTGTAAAGGCCCAGTTTGCACTAAGTGGTGCCACCTCTAAGAAGGTGGTCCTGGGTAGTATAAGGAAGCAGGCTGACCAACTCATGTGAAGCAAGCCAGTAAGCAGCATTCATCCATAGCCTCTGATTACTGCTTTGTGTTCCTGTCCTGATTTCCCCTCATGATGAACTATAAACTATAAGCCGAAACAAACCCTTTTCTCCATGTGCTGGCTAGTTTTATGTCAACTTGACACAAACTAGATTATTATTCTGGATGAAGGAACCTTAACCGAGAAAAGACTTCCATCAGATTGGTCTGTGGGAAACCTTGCAGTGCATTTTCTAGATTATGATTGATGTGGAACTATAAAAAGCAGGCTGAGCAAATCCATGAGGAACAAGCCAGTAAACAGCACTCTTCCTTTGGCTTTTCATCAGTTCCTACTACAGGTTCCTGTCTTAAGTTCCTGTCCTGACTTCCCAGGATGATGGACTACAATCTGTAAGATAAAACAAACCATTTTCTTGCTGAGCTGACTTTGGTCATGGTGTCTTATCACAGCAATAGAAACCCTAAGACACTTCTCAAGCTGATTTTGGTCATGGTGTCTTATCACAGCAATAGAACCACAGCTAGAATAGTCACCATGCTTGTATAGTAGCTTTGGTACTCCATCTCTGAAAGCTGTTGTGAGCCAGAGTGGCAGACACAGGAGCTTCCCCTCACCTCATTCACTACATCCTGAGGACAGGGATACATGAAAACTCACTGTGCCCCCAAAAGTTGTATGCAATATTTGTCTGAACATTAACTTAAACCAGTGTCTGAAATGCTCCCTTGCAAGAGCTTGACAAAGCTCCTATTTCACATAACAACGACAGCTACACAACAGCTATTCAGTATCTCCCTTGCTGAGAAAGAGTATCAATGACGGTGTGCTGGCTTTATGGAGTTCACTACATGCCATGGCTGTGATGGCAGGAAGGCACTGATCATTTAAAACTAATGGTAAACACAGAAGATACTGCAATTCTGCGGTGGCAAGAACAGCAGTGGCAACATCTAGGCATGTACCTGAATAACCTTCTCTCTGACCAAAGATGCTATGGTCTTAGGTGCTTAGAGCAAATCCCCAGAGATTCTTCTCTCTTATTCTTGGCTCTTGACACATGAACCTATAGAAAGTATAAGGAAGGTCAAGGACATGAAAACCACTCCGACCTTCTGTCTTTCAGTCTGCCTCCCTCCAGTTGGTGTGTGTGTGTGTGTGTGTGTGTGTGTGTGTGTGTGTGTGTGTATGTATGTGTGTGTGTGTTTGGAATGCACATGGTAGGAAAGTGCTCTACTAGTGATCTGCACCCCATCCCAAATTCTGGCTTTCTGTCACAGGTCATAGAAAGGACTAATAGGAGATTATAAAATAGGAAAAATTCAAGGGAGCAGTCTTGTGGACATCAACACCATGTGTGAACTTCTGGCTTACTGCAGAGCTGGGCATGTGTGAATCTAGCCTTACCAAGAGCCCCCAACTCTTTGGTAATTGAACTATGACAGTACAGCCTCTGGTGGCCAAGATCCAACAGCAGTGCAAAGGTTCTGAAAACCAATGTGACATTGGGGCTGTATTCAAGAGTCAGAAGCTGAGGCCTGAGTCAGCATAGGTTGAGTGCCTAATAAAACAAGCAACCGCATAAACAACTATTATCCTTAGATTTAAGTAAGCATCTATTCTCATTATACACAGGATTCTCCTGTATGCATGGTTTCATTTTCCAGTCTCAGTTAGCCATGGTTGAGCAGGTGGCTACAACATTTTGTTTTTAATCTTTACAATTTCAGATAGGAGACATCTGTTCTTACCACAGATCTCAGCAACATCAGCTTTTGACAGCTGCTTGTCCTTGTTAAAAGTTTTGCCTGTTCGACAGAAGGAAGCAGGTAAAGGCTTCTCTTTGCTGTCTGACTTGCCAGCATCTTCATGCGAAGTACAATGAGCTGCTTGAACATGGCATTGTGATGCCATGCAGTTAATTTATAATTGTGGTGGTGACAGAATGCGAAAGGGACCCTACTGCATACCTTCTATTGTAGTGTATCATAAGCACTCTATTGCATCATGAGTGGTTACTGCTAATTTAGCCCTGTGACTATCTTGAAAGCTGTCATAGATACATATGCATCAGAAAAAAAATGTAGTTTGTACAGGAGTCGGTATTATTTGTAGCTGTGGGCATCCTCTTGGAGTCATGGAATGTGTCCTCCTCAGATAAAATGGACTTCTGTACTCAAAAATACCAGAAGTTCAATCCAGATTACTTATCATACAAGTAATCATTCAAGAAAACTTATTTTTTTTAAAGGAAAAATACAAGGCAACAAAAATCGCCCTGAGATGTTGGTTATAACCCTGGCCTAAGAGGTAAGGAAAACCACACTGGAAAGACTGAAATTTCTCTGTAAAAATTGTAAAAAATATAAATAAGAATCAAATGGAAACTGCATATGGTGGCACATGCCAATGATCCCACCTGAGAGGAGGACACTGGTCTAAAGCCAGCCACAGACACAGAGTGAGACACCATCTCAAGAAAACAACAATTAGAACAGCAATAAAACAAAACAACACTAGTTAACTGGAAGCTAGAGAAAACAGCATGGTGAGTAAAGAACACACTCGTGCATGCTTTACCTGGCAACAAAGTCGGCAGAGAACCAGAGACGAGGGCAGAGCATTCAACATCAACACCCAAGCTGTAAGGAGATTACAAATGTCAAAAGAGACCCAGGTACTGGGGGGAATCCTCAAAAGACTGGATAGTGGTAGCGTGGAGTTCACAGGAGAGGGGTGGGAATCTGAATCAAATGCATGTGAAGAACTCCGATGCAATTCATAAGATGAGCACAAGACCAGCTTACAGAGGCCAGTGCTTCAGAGAACCCCCATCAAGACAGAAAAACCCAGTCCCAGACAAAACACTACAAACAGGGGAAAGCCCAAGACAAGGGAGAAGTCCTGAGAACAACCAGGGAAAGTCCTGAGAAGCGCCATGGAAAATTGCCACGCACACACAGGGAGCACCATCTGAACGTGGCAGAGTCATCAGAAACCAGCCACATATCTAAGGGGATAAGGAAAGGACCTAACCCAGAATTCTCCATTCGGCATAAATAAGCATCAGTAATGGAGGTGAGATAAAGGCCTTCTTGAGGAAAGGGAATTGGGAAAATGACTCACTGGAACTGCTCTAAAAGAAACACTACCAGGTGTTCCCTTAGGCAGGCCGTAACTTCATGAAAGGGAAGCCTGAAGGTTCAGGAAGTGACATAAATGATATTGATTCTTCTTATAATTCCCATTAAATATGTGTGATTGTAAGTATAATGGTAACAGTATCTGATGGTTTTTAGTAGAGTTTTACTTTCTGTTACCTATAGTCAATTGTTGTCTAAAACCACTAAATATGGATTTCTAAAATAACAATTCATACATTTTAAATTGCATCCCATCCTGAATAGCTCCATCTGCTCAGGATGTTAGTCATCCCTTTGTTCAGAGTATCCACTATGTATACACAATCTGCCCCTCAGTTGCCTAGTAGCTCGGTCTGTTAGATTATAGCATTCTTGGTGTTTAATAACCCTTACATATCAGCACGACACTATGCAATGCTGCCCATGTCACCCCCCTAGCCTCATCTCATGATGCAGGCATTTTAGGAACTTGCATTATCACATGAAGGATGACAAAAGTAAATGAGATATTTTAAAAGACAAAGTGAAGCACATATTCATATGTTATTACAGCATCTTGTTATAATTGTCCTATTTTACAATTAGTTGATGTTCATCCCTTACTGTGTCTAATTTAATCATTAAAGTTTATCATGCATTTACAGAGATAAACAGTATATGTAGGGATCACTACTATCCATAGCACCATATTCAGAATACAGCTTCCCTGGACTAGGGGAGGGACTATTGCAGAAAACTGCCACTTGGAGAAGGTAAAGTGAAGGGACCCAGACAGTGTGAAGTTTTCCAAATTCTGTGTCATGCAGTAAAGTATTAATCCTGCATGGGCTGTGAAAAACTAGTACACATATTATATCTACTGAAATAACAAGTTGATACAAGGAGACAGAGTTAAAAATAGAAAAGTTAGAGTTGGGCATGGTGGCACCTATCTTTAGTCCAAGCACTTGGGAGGCAGAGGCAGATGAATCTCTGTGAGTTTAAGGTCAGTCTGGTCTCCACAGTGAGCTCCAGGATAGCTGGGACTTTACACAAAGAGACCCTCTGTCAAAAACAAACAAACAAACAAACAAACAAACAAACAAACAGAAAGACTGAAAAATCAGAAAAGTTTTGGGTATCACCTAAGCACAAACATATAAGAATATATTAAAGTACAAATAATTGAAACAAACCAATTAAAAGGCATAGCTCATTGGACTGGATGTATAAAAGAAAAAGAATCAATGACATGGTATCTCCGTGAGAATTACTTTATGTATAATGAAACAGGTAGGTCAAAAGCAAAACAGTGGATGAAGATGAACCCTGAAGTAACAATAAAACCAGGGCTGGAGCAGCTGTATTAATGTACAGCATGGACATCAGACACACTCCAGAACAAGGTAAGGAGTAATAGAGGTAAGGAGGTGGCTTACACTCCAGAACAAGGGAGTCTCAGGAATTAGAGAGATCATATGTAATGATGAAAGGTTCACCTCATCAAGAAAACATACCAACCACAAATTGGTATGTACCCAACAACAGAGCTTCAAAACCCACTTGGAAAATCTCGTGAGAGCTTCTTATAACTTTAAACACACAGTTACACATGATCCTGTGGTCACATTGATTTCAAAGAAATGAAAAAGTTAGCCTTTGAGAAAAATCCGTACAGGGGTATTCATAGCCCCAACTGGTGCCTTTTTAATGTCCTTCAAAAAGTGGATGCATAAACTATGATATTACATACAGTGGCTTACTATTGAGCAATAACAAGAAATTATGCTAATCAGTTTTTAATTACAAATATCCCAGATACGACTTATCTATAAGTAGAAAAGATACATTTTGCCTCAGTGTTTTGAAGGTTTCATTCATGATTGATTGCTCTTATGGCTTTGAACTTCTGCCAAGGCAGCCCATTATGGTGGGAGCATGTGGTAGTTCAAAATCAATTACTTCATAGAGAGGACCTGGAAGAAGGGAAGCAAAGGGGCTATAGTCCCAATATCCCCTTCACGAGCATGTCTCACATGACTCAAAGACCTCACACAAGGCCCCAGCTCTTAAAGGTCCCACTACCTCCTAGTAATATAATGCTGAGAACCAGATCTCTAGGATACAGTCCTTTAGAGCACATTGACCTCCAAACTACAGTAGAAAGAAGTTATTGGTTCTCACAAAATTAGGAGTTGTTGATTCTCACAAAGATATGAGTTATTGATTCTCACAAAGATATGAGTTATTGATTCTCACAAAAATATAGCACAAATGTGCCATGATGAATTCAAGAAGCCAGTCTCCACACACTTGTCATATTTAGTTTTTGTAAACTTGATACTAACTGAGACATACCTAGGAAAAGGGAATCTTAATTGAGGAATTGCCTCCATCAGATTGGTCTGTGAGGCATTTTCTTGCTTGCTGATTGATGTGGGAGGACCTAGCCCACCATGGAGAGAGCCATACTTGGAGGGTGGGTCTGGGCTACACAACAAAGGTAGTTGAACAAGCCTGATAAACAAGGCAAAAAACAGTCCTCCATGATCTCTGTTTCAGTTTCTAACTCCAGATTTCTACCCCAAGTACCTGCCCTGACTCCCCTCAGTGATGGACTGTGACTTGAGACTTAAAAGAGAAATGAACTTTTTCCTCCCCACGTTGCTTTTTGTCATGATGTTTATCACAGAGAGGATAATTTAGATAACAGTGGATATTATGATTCCATTTATAACAAAACTAGAGACATACAGAACAGCTCAGGGGTGTCTGTCATTAAGAGTAAAGAATGAACCGATTACCAAGGGCCAGGTTGACAGACATTGTGGTGTGATGAAACCAGTCCATATGCTAACTGTGTTTGTGAGTAAATAAACTTATATGTGTATTAAGCTCAGAACTGCACACCAAAATGTGCTGAGTTAAAAATTCAAAGAAATAAAAATGACTACTACCAGGTAAACAAGGCATCAAATAGGTAAGTGAAGCTTCCATTTGAGAAACTAGATGAGGAACACACTAAACACCACATAGGTAGAACAATAGAAACAATGTTTAGAATAGCAACCGATGACATGGAAAAGAGAAAAAGAAGTATTAAAAGTTTGTCCTTTGAAAATATTAACAAAATTGACAAACTATCGTCACAAAATACCAGATGTTGAAAAGAGGGCAAAAATTACAAAATGAGGAATGGAGGAGGAGCCCCACTCTCAAACTCACAGACATGGGAAGTACTCTGTGTGATTTGTATTATGAACAATTCTGTGCAAAGTCAGATGGCAGACAGGTGTGGTTGCTCATGCCTTGAATTCCAGCACTGAGAAGGTAGAATCAGGCAGTAAGTTTGAAGCCATCCTGGACTACACAGTGAGCTTCAGGCTAGTCATCGCTACACAGTGTGACTTTCAAGAAAAAAAAAGTCATATAACACACATGCCCAAGAATATACACATTGAGTTGTGAAGACGAACAGTAGGTAATGCACTTGCCTTGTAAGCTTGAGGACCTGAAGTTGAACCATGATCCTGAATTAAAATTAAAAGACCAGGCATGGTGGTATGTGCTTAGGATCCCAGCAGTGGAGAGGCAGAGAAAAGCAAGTCTCTGAGACTCACTGGCCAGCCACACGAGCACACTTGGAGTGCTTCAGTTCAGTGACTTTATCTTTAAATAAGTGGATAGTGCCCGAGGAATGCCTGAGGTTGCCTCTGGTCCCTACATACTTATGTGTAGTGCATAACTGCACATATATGCATTTGTACACACAAGAACATACTTACAAATACATACTCCAAAAAGAATAACAAATTGTCAAAACTGGAACAAGATGAAAATGGAAAATCTGAATAGGCCAATAACCAATAAATAAGTTGAATTAGAAATAAAACTTCTCCCCACACAGTAAACCAGCTGTAGGATGCAACCAGGGGCACACTGTGTCAGTGGTGCTGGAAAACATGGCATTAATCTCCACAAGCACTGTCACACAGAGCAGAAGAACACAACTCAAATCGTTCTAGGAAGTCAGTGTTCCCCTCTTATCTAAGTTGAAGGCCTCACGTGAAAAGAGACCAAGAACAATATTCCCTCAGAAACACAGACAGGAAAACCTGCAATAAAACATGAGTGACCCAAAGCAGCCACATTTCATGCCATGACCAACCTGGACTTAGACCAGCAACATCAATTTGGTTTAACATTGGAAAGTCTATTAACTTGGTGATAATTAGGAAAGTAAGAGAATACAAGTGAAGGGAAGAGCCTTGCATAATAACCTCAAGAGATGAAGAAAACACAGAGGAAGCTTTGTTGTAAACAATTATCCTGTTTTGTAAAAAAAAAAAAAAAAAAAATCCAAACGGTTAACAAACTACGAACAAGAGGCTTCCTCAGTCTGACCAAAGGCACCCTTGTAAGCCCAACATCTAACATCATGGGGATTGATAGAAGAGTGAACAGAGCACTTTAGGTCAAGAGCAAAGCAAAGACCTTCTGCTCCTGACCCTTGAAGCACCACGATAGAAGTCCCAGACTACAAAATAACAACAGTACTAAACTGAGGGATTCATATAAGGAAGAACAAACCCAAACAGGCTGCATGTGCAGATGATGAGTTTAAATGTAGATATTTAAGGCTGTGATTCTCAACCTTCTTTTTTTTTTTTTTTTTTTTTGGTTTTTCGAGACAGGGTTTCTCTGTGTAGCTTTGCACCTTTCCTGGGACTCACTTGGTAGCCCAGGCTGGCCTCGAACTCGCAGAGATTCGCCTGGCTCTGCCTCCCAAGTGCTGGGATTAAAGGCGTGTGCCACCACCGCCCGGCCAATTCAACTCTTTAATACAGTTCCTCATGGGTGCTCCCCAACCATGAAATTATTTTCATTGCTACTTCATAAGTGTAATTTTCCTTCTGTTATGAATCACAATATAAATATCTGTGTTTTCTAATGGTCTTAGGCAACCCCTGTGAAAGGGCCATTTGACCCCCGAAGAGGTTTCAATCCATAGGTTGGGAACCACTGTTTTAGGACTTGACAAAAAATGACCACACTAGTATATGAGATGAAAAGGTGGCAGTACCATTACTAAAGGATCAAAAGGGCATTTCTGGAGAGCTGAAAATGTTGTCTTACATTCTGGGGATAGCATTATTCAAATGTGCATTTCTTATCTCAAAGTTAATATGCCAAAAGGAAGTACTAAGCTGACTTTCAAATCCACATCTATCTGTAACTACTCACCAAACACTCTCCACCAACTAGCATGAGGATCCACCTAATTGTTCAGGTCATACATGTGGGCACATGCGTGACTCCTTCTTTCTTTGTACCACATATATGGCTCACTAAAGATGCCCATGGATTCTACTTTCAATTATGAACTCAGTTCTGCTGCTCTCTCCAACATTCTCTCACTTTTCACTCCTGATAGTGAAATAGCACCACAAGGAATTCTTAAAATGGCTAAGAAGAGCCTCATCCTCACCTCCAGCTCAGCCTTGCCAAGTCCATCATCTTAATAACTACAGAACCCCAAATCACTGGCATGGTTTAGAAGCTCCTACACCAGATGTCCCTTGCTAACCTCCTTGTCAGCCTGTCCCATGGGACACATCAGTCTTAGATTAGTCTTAGCATCTGACAGGCTCCCTCCTGCTTTGCAGTAATCCTCCATGCTGTCTCCCTGCCTGGAACCCTACCAGGCTCTGCAACAACATCTCAGCTGTGAACTACTCACTCGCCATAACTTTTAATAAAAACATACTTCTTAGAGTATTGGTTAATTCAGCTGCATACTGTCTTTCTCCACTATATTAACATTGTTGGACGGTACTGATGTACTTTTTCATTCATTGCTATGGAACCTACATCTTCACAATGCCTGGAGAAAGGTAGTGTGTATTTATTTCAGTACACAGTGAATACAGGAAATATTAATAAACAGACATGTCTGAGGTGTGCTCAGATTTACATCTGATGGCTTGCTATGCATGGCTCATACCATGGCTGCCCACACATTGCTGTATATTAAAAATACCTGGGCAGTTTTTAAAACCTTAGTTTTTACTTTAAATTTCATTGCTATTAAAGTTTGAGGGAAGAGAAATACATTTGTAATTTTAAAAGCCACCACCACCCAGGTAATACCAACATTTAGAAAAATTGAGGAACCATTGACACAAAGCTTTTAAAATAAAAACATGCAATTATGAACCCTTTAAAAGAAAAATATATTCCTTATGTTTGAAGAATACATGTATGAAGTTCAAATGGATACTGTAATATACTTGATGAGCTCCATATACTCAGATCTGCTAAGTTTTAACGAGGGATGAGATGGGTAGCCACATTGTTAATACACAATGTGTTAAAGGAGGAACCTTGGTACATAAAGACAATGATATCATATAAATATTTGTTCCAATAATGACATGTGGTTTCTCTGTGCTAATTCAAATTTTTAGGTGATTTCACTCATTATTGTTGCCATAATTTGGCTAAGAGATATGTATTGCTATAGATATGTTTGCATGTCTAAATAGATAAAGATGAATTCTAGAAATATTTGATAGACAGCTACTATATTACAGGTAGGATCTCTGCTCAACACAGTGCAAAAGAAATTGAAAGCAAGCTTTATTTATATAGAACACATGCTGGCAGTCTGCCAGGCAGAGTGCTAGATCCTTTGACAGAATCATCTGTGAAGGCAAAATATTCCACACCTATTCCTTTCCATTGGTTGGCTCACTGACTACTATAACAAAAATATTGGATGTGTGGCTTTCATGGTCATGGAAAAGTCCAAGACCAAGACACTAGCAGCTTATATATGAGATGAGTACCTATTTCCTGGCCCACAGATGGAGCCTACTCCCTGAATGCTTACATTATAAATGGGGCAGGAACTCTTGGGGTGCACCTTATAAGAGTGTATCGAATCCCATTCATTGGGGCTCTACCTTCATGACCTAATCGCCTTCACAGGCCCCACCTCCTAATTTCAGGGTGAAGATTTTGACATGTAACTGGAAGCACAAACACCCATTCCATTATACCACTGCACACCCACTTTTCATTATCTACCATTGTATAAATTTAGGTGACTTTATTAATCCTAGTTTTTTGGTTTTTTTCCTTTGAAATTTGATTAGAGCAAGCTAGATGCAGGCTTTTGAAATAAATATTCAAATCACTTGAAATACGCCAAGTTATAGGGATCTATGCACACGCTTTGTTCCTTTCCCATAAAAGAAGTCTTCCAGTGTCCATAACATATTCATATACTACACAGATAAAGAAAGATTTGGTGGGGGGTCAGGTGAGGCCGCTTAGAACTGCCTCGTACTTTAAAGACAAGAAGAACAAGAACGGATTACCAGCACCTGCGCTGCAAAACTGTCACGATCAGAATTTGTATGGGAATGAAAGCAACAGCACAGGGTAGGCAGTGAAAAATGGGCATCTGAAGATGATCCCAAAGCAGCCTTCAGTCACATGCAATGGAGGACAGCTGTGAATGGCTTCCTTCCTTCCTTCCCCAAATAAAGCCTCTGAAAGGTATGCACCAAAAACAAATTTTGGAGTTAGCAAATGAACACACATAGTTGAACCTAGAGAAGTTTGGTGGCGTCCTCGGTCGTATTGACACACAGCACAGTAGCAAGTTCTGATGAACAGAGCCCTGGAAATGGCCAACTGTTCCTGGGTCACGGCAGGTTATAGTGCTGTAAGCAACCCTGTGGTCACTCTACACCTTGGCCTGTATACCTACAGCTGGGAGCTTCTGCAAGCTCCTATTTTTTTCAATTTGACTATTTCATTTTGATTAGTATTTATGAGTTGTGGATTTCAATAATGTTTAGTAGATTTCAAAAAACGTATGTAATGTGTACTGACCAAACCCACTTTTTCTCTCCACCTCTACCCTTCAGTCTCCAGTGATCCCTGTTCACACTTGGGTAGACTCCATTCAGCTTCCACATTTGAGAGAAAGAGACAGAGAACATTGTGTTGTTTTGTTCCTAGCTTATTTCCTCCAGTTCCATTCATTTGGTTGCAAATGCCAATGTTTCATTAATCTATTTCACTATGTATATATAACCACACATTTTTATCTGCACACCTGTTAATGGGCACCTATTTTGAGTCCTTATCTTTGCTACTGTGTATAGGGCCCCCAATAAACATTTGTAAGCAGGCACTTTTTTGGTATGCTGATATAGCTTCAGAAATGGACTAGCTGTTATACACACGCCCCATTTTTTCATAGCTGGTGTAGATTTCCTTTACCTCCAAGACATTCCAACACCTTTCAAAATGCTGCTCTCCTTCCAGGATCATGAATTTATATGCCATCTGCATGTAATCAAATGTTTTGACTTGAACTTGTAACTCTGGAATAAAACTAAAGATCCTATGTACTTGCCAGTGAGGTCATGGTAACTCCTGAAGTATGAAAACAGCTGGGAGGTTTCCCCATGGAGTTCCCAGTACTCAGCACTACTAGTTGCCAATCACAGCAGCAGCCTCTTTCTCCATGAGACATCCAGAGTCTATTCAGCACACTATTTTGCCAAGTTTCCAAAAGCAATCCCAGTTGTCTAGGAGACAACATCATAAGTTAATTTAGGAGAGAAGAGACATTTGTACCGAAACAACAAAAGCTGGTAATACTTTCCTCCTTTAACAAGTGGTCAGAGGCTCTTAGCAATATCTTTGTGGGGGCTAAGATACCTCATCAGAGGGGACAGCCTGGATGCTGTTACAGTGGATCGACTTTGAAAAGAAGATTTTAAAAAATGGTGATTTTGCTGAAAGCAAAAACACAGAATTATACAGCAACACCATCCTCATGCCCCCTGCCCTCCACTGCATATCACGTGTGCTCTCATGTGTATCACAGGTTCTCACATACATATGCATGTGTGCTCCTCAGGTTCACATCCTGGAGAACCTGACAGTACTAAACATCATCTGCTTTCCCTTTTTTTTTTTTTTTTTTTTTTTTTTTTTTTTTTTTTTTTTTTTTGGTTTTTTCGAGACAGGGTTTCTCTGTGTAGCTTTGCGCCTTTCCTGGAACTCGCTTTGGAGACCAGGCTGGCCTCGAACTCACAGAGATCCGCCTGGCTCTGCCTCCCAAGTGCTGGGATTAAAGGCGTGCGCCACCACCGCCCGGCCTGCTTTCCCTTTTTTATTAGTGATTTAAGAGTGTCATACAACAGTTTTGATTGTATTTGCACCCCTTTCCACAACGCTTTCCAGATCCACCCCTACTTCCTGTCCACTAAGCTTTGTGTCTTTTTTCTTTTCTTTTTTAATCCTTCAAGATCAATTTGTGTTGCCAAAATATTCTTGGATATGTGGTCTCTCACTGGAGCATAGTTGACTTTCCAGGGACTACACTCTTGGAGAAAACTGATATTCCCTCTCCCAGCAGCTAACAACTGCCAGTAGCTTCATGACTAGGGATGGAATTATGTGCCAGCTCCTTTCTCCAGGCTGAAATTAGGTCTCCTCAGGTTGTGTGCATGCTTTTGCAACCACTGTGAGTTCATATGTGCAGATGCTCTGCTGTGTCTAGAAGAAAATGTTTCCTGGTAGTCATCCATCACCTTTGGCTCTTATATTCCTTCTGCTCACTCACTTTTCTGCAGTGATCCCTGAAACCAGGGAGATGACAGGAGGGACAATGTAGATATTCCCCTTATAGCTGAGAATTCTTCAGTCTCTTGTTCTCTGCACCTCAGCCAATTGTGGGTCACTGTGTTAATCACCATCTACTGTAAACAGAAGCTCCTCAGATGAGGGCTGAGAGATGCAATGATCTATGGGTATGATGATATGTTATTAAGAGCTGGTTTAATACTATGTCCATTTAGCGGCATCATAGTGGTAGGTGCTCCCCTAGGGACTATGAACTGTCTGGTTGTATGTTCTCAATCTAATAATGGTGCCAGGTATTTTATCTTGTGCAGTGGGGCTTAAATCCAATCAGAAAGGGGCTGGTTACTCCCATGATGTTCATGCCACTATTACACCAATGATCAGGTCTTATCAAACCAGGCATCAATGTAGCTT